>NC_134812.1:17655992-17668492 GCF_046742065.1 Oratosquilla oratoria
TACACACACACACACGGTGGCGCGGTTGGTAGAGCACTGGACTGGGAAGTACGGTAGTGCTCGCAGTACCTGGTTCGAATCCTGCCCAGGGCCGAAATTATTTCGGTATCGCTGTGCTTCGGGTCGTTACTCTGACTCTCGTGGGCGGGGAGTTGGGGGTGCGTGTGTGTGAAAGGTCATAGCATTACCCATAGATCGGTCATACGAGCTCTGAGCGCTCTTCCGGGAGGGAAATAGCTGTCGATCACGAGTCCAACACGTGATCCAAAGACCAAGGTGAATACACACACAATGTATGACGTCATTTATAATTCGGTTTCTATTTGCCATTCGTTGTTGGTTTTTATCTCTCTTGACACCCCATGGACCTGGTTCAAAGCCCCAGTTACTGGCGTCTATTATCTCCCCTAGCAGTCGGAGCACAGAGAGGAAAGCTTACTAGACCACGATGGGATGTAATGATAGTCGAGGACAAAATATCGCGATGGGATGTAATGATACTGGAGGAAAAAATATCACGGTAGGATATAATAAGGACAAAATATAATTTTAGGAAGGGATGCTGGACAAAATATCAATGAAGGCCAAAATATCACGATGGGATGTAATGATAGTGGAGGACAAAATATCACGATGGGATGTAATGATACTGGAGGAGAAAATATCACGGTAGGATATAATGTCAGTGGAGGACAAAATATAATTTCAGGAAGGGATGCCGGACAGAATGTCAATGAAGGCCAAAATATCACGATGGGATGTAACGACAGTGGAAGACAAAAGATCACGATGGGATGTACCGACAGTGGAAGACAAAAGATCACGATGGGATGAAATTATAGTGGAGGAAAAAATATCACGGTAGGATATAATGTCACTGGAGGACAAAATATAATTTTAGGAAGGGATCCTGGACATAATGTCAATGAACGACGGGAGGCCGATGTGAATCGCGGTGACGTAGGGGGGACAAAGTGTACAAAAGAGATCGGATGACCGTGAGCGACCACATGTCCGTGATGGGTGAAATGTTAATTTTGATGGGAGAAATGTTAATGGGGCATTGAATGTCAATGAAGGACCTAACAATAATATAGAGCAAGGTTTTAATAAAAAAACAAAATTATAATGTAAGACATGATATTGAAACTAAAAACGTGTCAAAAAGAAATAATCACGAGTTTCTTAAAACCATGTACTTTAATGTTTGTAGTATTAGGAACAAATTGCAAGAAATACAGGCGTATGTCAAAAGCGAAAATATATGATAGGAATAACAGAGACATGGTTAAATGGTAAAGAGTTCGAAGCTGAATTTAATATTGCGGGATTTAAACACTTTCATCGGGATAGAAACCACAAGAAAGGTGGGGGTGTTCTGTTGTACGTTAAAAACAATGTCCATGCTTGTGTTTTAGAGAAATGGACAAAAAATGAATGCAGGTGTAATATATAGGCCAAAGACATTATCATTAGCAGACGACAAACTGTTATTTCAAGAACTGTCTAGTTTCTGCAACCGGGATTTATTGATAATGGGTGATTTCAATTGTACTGACATTGATTGGATGACCCTTGAACATGGCCATATAGGTAGTCGCTTGATTGATTTTCTTGGTGACAATTACTTAGGTCAGCATGTAAAAGAGCCCACAAGATATGGAAACTTACTCTATCTATTGATCACTAGCCGCGAAAGCATGGTAACTGATGTAGAAGTCGGTGAAAATGTTGCAAATAGCGATCACAACTTAATTAGATTCAAACTCCTAACAAATTTTAGAATAGATACTTGTGTTTCTAAAATACCCGATTTCAGTAAAGCACAGTTCATAGGACTACGTCAGGAGCTTCAGCTTACAGATTGGGAGGCAAAATTATGCGAAAGACCTGTAGATCAGATGTGGGAAATATTTCAAAATACGCTCACTAAGATGATTCATACTTACATTCCTTTAAAGGACAGACGTCCCCCAAATCCACTATTATCTGCTGACGGTCAATTTGAATATTCAATTATTTTAGCTCGGTATTCGTAAACGAAACACCTCAAAGTGAACTCCAAACTGAAACCTGTGAAAAGTCTATGGTAAACTTACTCACTACGGTAAATATAACAAAAGAAAAAATTTAAAGATGTATAGAGAAACTCAAAGTTAATGAAACACCAGGGCCTGACGGTTGGCATCCAAGAATCTTAAAGGAAATGAAAAATGAGATTGTTGTTCCATTAGAAATTATTTTCAAGAAATCCATCATATCCGGAGATGTCCCAAGAGAATGGAAGCTAGCTAACGTTACTCCCATATTCAAAAAGGTGACAAAAAGAAACCAGATAACAATAGACCTATAAGTTTGACTTCAATCTTGGAAAAAATAATGGAAACTATCATCAGAGATGCTATCGAACATCATTGAGAAAGTAACCGTTTGATAAATGATAGCCAGCATGGTTTCAGACGGAAACGTTCTTGCGTGACTAATTCGAATTCTACAACACAGTCATCTCGAATTATGATAAAAGAAACAATATAGATTTAATATATCTAGACTTTGCAAAAGCTTTTGATACAGTCCCCTAAGAAAGACTACTTACTAAATTAGCTTCACACGGTAGCCTATTAGGTTGGACTAGTAATTGGTTGAATGGTCGAAAACAGAGAGTTGTTTTAAATGGAAAAACTTCTAGATGGAAAAATGTTACAAGTGGAGTTCCTCAGGGTTCCGTTCTTGGGCCACTTCTATTCATAGTATATATAAATGATATAGACCATGGACTAAAATCTACGGTTTCCAAATTTGCTGATGATACAAAACTGTGCGGAGTGGCAAATGATCACTTAAACCAATTAGATATTCAAGAAGATTTAGATAAATTACAGCAATGGTCTGAAAAGTGGCTAATGAAATTTAACACAAGTAAATGCAAGGTAATGCACATAGGTGAAAATAACAGTATGTACGATTACAAGTTACTTGGAAATTCGTTAACAAAAGTGAATAGTGAAAAAGATCTCGAAGTAGTTATCAGTAACGATCTCAAATCATCCAAGCAGTGTATTTCAGCCTCTGAGAAAGCAAATAAGATTCTAGGACTGATTGCGCGATCTTTTGACTTCAAAAGTCCATCACTCATTAACAAGCTATGTAAATGGTTAGTTCGTCCAAATTTGGAATATGTTGTTTCCGTATGGTCACCAAATCTCATTAAAGACATTGACAGACTGGAAAAAGTACAACGGCGAGCCACAAAACTGATTCCAAATATCAAAAATAAATCATACAAAAGTCGATTTAAACATATGAATCTGTTTTCTCTAAAAAAAAAAAAAAAAAAAAAAAAAAAAAAGCGTAGACTCATAGGTGACTTGATTCTGGTCTTTAAAATTCTAAAGGAAATTGACAACATCAAAAGTGACAAAAATTTTCACACTGAATGAGAATCAGACAAGAAACAATGGTCTTAAACTGTCCGGAAATAGATTAAATTTGGAAGTGGGTAGAAACAATTTTGCCAACCGTGTAGTTAATGAATGGAATAAACTTCCTGCAGAGGCAGTGCATTGTAGTTCAGTTCGAAGCTTTAAGAATCATTTAGATAAACACCTAAGCAAGATGTTGTAATGATTATAATTTATTTTATATTATTTGTTTTTGTTTTGTTATCATTTGTCTGTTTGATTCTCATTTATTATTAGTTATATGTCAATTTATTATTATTTACTATTTACCTGTTTGTTTATTATTTAACTATACCTATGCATTTATTTATGTACTTTATTTTTTATTTAGATTATTATAGTTTTTATTTATTCATTTATTATTATAATGATTTTTTTCGCATCCGACCTAGATATGGACCAAAAGGTCTCCTGTTGGCATGCTCCGCCTTTGTAATCCTTTGAGTTAAGCCATACCTGAGTGTCTACTTGCGTGAGCTGTTCACCACCTACCCCTGAAGAGGAGAATATCATCATAAAACACACAAGGTTCCTCTTCTCCAAGTATATTGGTTCAAAGGCTCTGACAGGCTTAGAAAAACCAACAACAACTTATATTCAGAACAAGGCTCTTACTCAGGTTCCAAACAACGCCCATGTCTGACACAAGGTCTGGGAATTCGTAGCGGTCAATCCATTGCCTCGGATATCTCCTACACAAGCCAAACTGACCAGTAGTTCCTCATCACCACGCTGTGGGGCACCCTCGAGGGCCAGGTACCTGGTTCCTGGGAATGCATAAAAAAATGCAAATAATGTATAATTTATTTTGGCTTTGACATTAATTCATGCAGTCCCGAAGAAGCATCTCGCTATTTCACCATGGTCCTGGATCACGTGTTGGACTCGTGATCGACAGTTATTAACCTCCCGGATGAGAGCTTAGAGCTCGTATGACCAATCTATGGGTAATACTGTGATCTTACACCCACCCACCCACACACACAACTCCCCGCCCACAAAAGTTGGAGTAACACCGCGCAGCGAAGCGATACTGAAATTATTTCAACCCTGGGCGTGAGTCGAACCCGGACCGCCGTAGTGGCAGGCGAGAACTCTAACCACAGCACCAAGAGGTTGAATAAGTTCGTCTGTCTTCAGGCAGAATAAAACCCCAAGTGGCCTTCGGTAGCAAAGCGGTTTCACCCGTTCAGGAGTGCCAGCATGCCACCTACCCATTCTGGTTCTCGCCGGTCGATTTTAGTCAGTTAAGGTAACTCCTCCACCACCTGGGGAGATCCCATTCTCCCTCCTAACGTCCAACCTTCCGTGACCTATGGTACCAATTGCTCTCAGGTTATCTATTTAACGACCCATAAGCTCTTCAAACTCCAGTCATTCTTTTCCCCGACATCCCTCCTCCTGCTTCCCTCAAAACGTCTCTCATTTTCCTTTCTAACTCTCTTTATCCCATACTCAGTTCACTTTCTACCCTCTCTTTCCCTCTCTCTCTCTCTCTCCGTCCACTTCCTACCCTCCCCTTTCCCTTCCCCTTCCCCTTCCCTCTCACTCTCCCTCCACTCCTCTTCCAACATCTGGTATTCCTCCCACTCTCCTCCCTCCATCCCCCTTTTCCTCCCCCTTCTCCTCCTCCTTTTCCTCCCCCTTATCTACCCTTCTTCTCCTCCCCCTTCTCCTCCCTCCTTTCCCTACCGTTCCCCTTTTTTTTTCCTTCTCCCTCCTCCTCCCTCTCCTCCTGTTCTCATATCATCTCCCACCTAATCCCGCACGATCACGTGATCGAAGCAGCATCCAATAAGAGGTTTGCTCGATGAAAGGCTTGTGTGGGGAGGGGAATGACCCTTTTCATAAGAGTTTATCTCAGAAAGCCACCGTGGAGAATGACAGTGTAAGGTGGTCCCCTTCCCTTTATCTAGAGTACTGAGGATGGGGGTGGGGCTGGGGGGTGGTGGGCAAGGGATTTTCGTATCTCATCACCGGTAACCAGCACGTCAATCCTGGGGGCAATATTGCGCCGAAAAGGCGTAGTTGTAGAGGCGGTAAAGAGAGATTTAAGACGGACACAAGAAAAAGAAAAATAGTGAAAGTTGAAAATTATGAGATTTTATCTTCGAGCTGAGGTTGGGGTCTATTCACAAAAGTACTTCGTCAATTTCAACTCACATACTTTATAATTATATCAAGTTCACGAAGTCCTACAAGCAATCCCCACCCTCAAGTTTCGCCGCCCAGTGGTTCACATAATCTATATGTGGATCATCCAAGTCTCTACTCGTTTCAAATCTATATAATTCTGCTGGTTACCATGTCATGCTGGCATCCCCGGCGACGAACGAGCCAACAAGACCGCTCGAGAGGCGGCATCCATCCCTTTCGACGACCCAAACCTCCGGTCCACCATGCTAACCATGTGACAGAAACGCTGTGGACAAAAGACTACAAACCACCTAAAAAACAACCAAGCCCACATAGGATACCCCCATAGCTGTTCTCACACCAACGTAACTGACGTTTTGAAACGGCACTAAGAACAGGAAATAATCGCCTCACAGCATGGCCACCTCTTGTCAGAAAAATGATCCTCCCAACAACCACCTACTCGTTCATCTCCTTCAAACAGCAATCCCACTACTCCTATTTTTGGGTGATAAAATACCAACACTTCAGCCATTTCTCTACAACTGCCTATATAAAACAGGACTCTCAACCAAAATCTAAACACACTTGACGAACTAGACCAATGCATGAAATGTATGATATCCCGTGACGGCGGCGAGATATTGTTAACAAGGATAAAAGCACCGGTAAATAACTGACCTCAGAATCCATGAAAGGATGTGGATTTTAAAACAAAGCAATAAGAGTAACAAGGAATGGCGAACGCGTCAAATATATTAGATACCTGTAGCAAGATTATAGCCCTGAAGGTAATTAGGCAAGGGTAATCAAGACCACGGGGGAATTAGAAGAGGTAATCAGGACAGAGAAGTATAACAGAAATTGGTGGAAACTGAGGCTAGAATTCGAGAGGATAGATGGTCAAGAGAACAGCCAATACAAGAAACTGAGTTTTACCTTTTGTAGAACTAACATTGTAAACCGTGACAGCAGATTTCCTCCTGAGAAAATTGTATGTAACAATATGTGGATTTCCAAAAAATACTCAAACAAATCCGACATCTGCTGCTAGCCTTGGTATGGACCAGTTGGTCTCCAACTAGTTTGTTCATTCGTTATGTTCTAATGTGCTGAGGAAATGCGCGGAAGCCTGAGAGAGCGAGAATCAAGAGGAAAGGGTATCAGGGCCGATGCTCCTCTCAACATAGCTTCCGCGTTCTGGATCTTTCTTGGTTTATTACGAATTAAATTTTGTTTGGCTGTCGTTAGACGATTAAAATAAGCTAAAAGTCTTTCCAGCTCGTACCAGACGAAGAAGAAAGTAGGTAGGAAAGGAGGAGAGATTAGCGGGGATGGAGGATGGTGGGGAAGTTAAAGAAAGGAAGAAAGGTTCCTTTCAGTACCGGCCTATATCCCACGTGAATGATGCAACATTTATGCCTCATTGCATTGTTTTTAACTAGCGTATAAACAAATCGAGGGCAAAATGGGCCACACGATGAGGAGCCACAGAGAACGAGGTCAAACCAGGTCATCTCGGGGTCATGGTCAGGATGAAGGACGGCGTGAGGAGGAGAAAACGCCTAACACGAAGTGAAAGAAGAGGTGGAAAAGTAATAAGTGGGAAAGAAAGAGAACTAGGAAGAGGAGAAATAATAACATGAGAATTGCACAGGGATGAAAAGGGGAAACGGAAGAGGAGGAGCAAAGGACAAAAATAAGAGAATAAGAAGAAGGAGGGGTGATCGCGATGAAAAAGGAAAGTAGACGGGAGAGGGAGGAAGAAAGAGGACGGAGGAGAGGGCTAAGAGAATCAAAGCTGAGAAACAAGCCCGTCACCTTTAAGAAGACCATATGGCTCTCAATTAGTTGATATTCCCTTCCCCAAAGTTAAAGAAAGAGAGCCAGATCAATAGATAGATAGATAGATAGAGAGAGAGAAAGAGAGAAAGAGAGAAAGAGAGAGAGAGAGAGAGAGAGCGAGGAAGGGAGAGATAGACTGATAGGTAGACAAATAGATAGGTAGATAGAGGGAGAGAAATAGAGACACACAGACAGACAGACAGACAGAGAAACAGAGAGACAGACAAATTGACAGACATGAGAAATAGGAATGCAAATGAAGCACAGTGAGAGATTATCAAGAATATCGCGGAAAGCCAGCAAAGGAAGAACATGAGATGCAAGAAGACAATCAAAATAAGTCACCAAAATATAGACTGCAAAAATTAGAAGAAGGAAGAAAGTAGTGAGAAAGAGGAAGAGAAGGGAAAAGAGGAAAAGAAGAAAATGTATGAAAAGGAACAGAAGGTACAAGAGTTGTGTGAGGGAAATATACACTATATTTCCGTACACATGTACATCTATATATACATATACATATACATATACATATACATATACGTATACAAATATATATGTATACACATATACAAATACATATATACATACACATATACATATACATATACATATACGTATACAAATATATATGCATACACATACAAATACATATATACATACACATTAAATTACATATACATATAAAATACAAATGCATACACATATACATATACATATACATATACATATACATGTACTTATACATATACATATATATATATACATATACATATACATATACATGTATATCTTTTTTCAACCACTGCGCCATCTCTCTTGATGGCGCAGTGGTTAGTCACTGTTACTTTGATACGTCTGAGCTGAGGTTCGAGCCCTTGGCTTCACTTCGTATCAGTTTCCGCATATGTCTCCGTCGAGCGCATTGTCAATCTCGTTCGTGATGACATGGAATTAAAAGTAAAAAGTTAATGTGGTTGAAAAAAGATTAATATTTGCACTGGGGACCATTCAGTGTGTGTGTATATACATATACATATACATATACATATACATATACATATACATATACATATACGCGAATACGAAAGGTATCAACCAAACTGATTCCCAACCTGACATATAAGCCATATGTAGAGAGACTGAAAAATTATACCTGCCAAAAATGAAAGATCGAAGTGAAAGAGGTGAGTTGATTACAGTATTCAAGTCACTAGAGGGACAGACAATATAGACAGAGGAGATCTCTTCATTAAGGATTGGAGGGCTTTAAGAGGTCATGAGAACAAATTGGGAAAATTAGTCTAAAGGATGTAAGGAAATAAAGCTTTCTATTCAGGTGGATGAATATAGTGGACATATTAAAAACATTGTAGCCAAAGCTGGAGCACTACACGAGTTCAAACCTACGTATGTTAATTGGAAAATAAGGGTATAGCACAAGTTGGAACCATATATGAAGTTGAGGTTAAGTATGATATTTGGAGAGCAAAACATAAGACCCTATGGCCGTTACTCCTTTCCTGCACACTATAATTAAAATACACCATACCACCGTGCTCAAGGGGTGCAGTAAAGTCTTGTAGTATCAATAAAGCTTACATGGAATGAAAGTGGGTCGATTTGGGTACATGTGTTTATTTGTGTTCGTGTCCTAAGTGTGCTTGTACGTGTGTGTGTACTTTTATGTGCATATATGTGTGTGTGATTGCGTGTGTGTGTGTGTGTGTGTGTGTGTGTGTGTGTGTGTGTGTGTGTGTGTGTGTGTGTGTGTGTGTGTGTGTGTGTGTGTGTGTGTGTGTGTGTGTGTGTGTGTGTGTGTGTGTGTGTGTGTGTGTGTGTGTGTTTCAAATAACACCCAAAACAATATTGCACATGTTTACGCTGACACACACAATGGAGAAGTCTTCAACCTAACCAGAAACACCCCCCCCCCCACCAACCCCAGAGTCTATTGGAGATACTTCCTTCGGCCTCCTCTCAGTAACCCGAGCTGAACTTTAAGCATTTCCTTTTATCTTGGCGAATGTTCCTTCGTGAATGATATTGCCCGTCGTCGTGTATGGCTTCTTCCCCCTTTTAGTCCTTCGTCAATCGCCTACTCCTCCTCCTCTTCCTCTTCCTCCCTCTCCTCCTCTTCCTCCTCCTCCTTCTACTCCTCATCTTCTTCTTCCTCCTTCTCCTTCTGCTCCTCCCTCTCCTATGTGGATGACTCTTGCAACCGTGTTCGAAGCTTCGTCTGAGGCCAATCTAATTCCCTTTTCTATCTTGTTCACGTATATGGTATTCTTCGCATGCCGTGTCTGTTACGGCTCAAGTCGGTCTCTTTTTTTTCACGCCGCAGCATTTCAACAGCAGATAGCCACTTTCGTCCCTCTCAGCCAATCCTAGCGAATTGGAGTATGCTGCGACACTATGGACACCCAGTATAAAAAATAGTATAAGAAAAATAGAAAGAATCCAAAGAGTAATGACAAAAATGGCCCCAACACTTTCAAAATTGACATACAAAGATTGTCTAAACTGGAACTACCAACTAAGTTCCGACGCGGAGTCCAGAGTGTATTCACGTCCCGCGTGTGTTATCTCCATGGTATAATATATAACATAAGAACATAAGAATAAAGGAGACCGCAAGAGACCATAAGGCCTACACTAGACAGTTCCATATCCATTACCACCTATCATCCCCATCCAAGAGTTGTAGCAACTTCTATGATACTTTTCCTCAACTCAGTAAAGTTGCTTGGCAACAGGTAGAGTAAGAGTCGGATATATGTGCCATAGAGTTATTTGGGAGACATTTGTTTTTATGTTTCAGGTGTATTAGTGTGTATGAGCACCTGTGTATATGTATGTGTGTACGCATGTGTGTGTGTGTGTGTGTGTGTGTGTGTGTGTGTGTGTGTGTGTGTGTGTGTGTGTGTGTGTGTGTGTGTGTGTGTGTGTGTGTGTGTGTGTGTGTGTGTTTGCGTGTGTACGAGTATGTGTTGAGATATTCTGACAGGTTGACGTGAGTGGGAAGAGGAAATACAAGTGTCTTATTCCGAGTTTATTCCTGATTAATTACACATATAACCCTCCTTAGATGAATGGTATACAGTATGAGTGTTGGGCTTTTTGTTTACAAGGAACTCTCCTAGTGGATGGTTCCTTCCCCCGTTACCAATATTGTGATGGTGAGATGCGGATAGCAGCAAAAAATAAAAAGAGAACTATAATAAATTTAAAAACACAGGCAAGAAGCACCAATAGATACAAATGAAAATATAAAAAAGAGAAAGAACACACCCACACCCATACGGGTCCATGACTTTTCGTCGCCGGACATTTCGTCGCCGCGACTTTTCGTCGCCGGACGTTTCGTCGCCGCGACATTTCGTCCCCGCGACTTTTCGTCGCCGGTCTTTTCGTCGCCGGACTTTTCGTCGCCCCAAGCATAAATTGTATGCAAAGATTGACAATATTTGAAATATAAAATAATTGAAATATAAAATTGGAAATATATGATTTAATGCCAAATTCAATACACTTCTTCTGATTGATAATAATCACATAATCCTATTATTTATTATTATTACATTGGTCGCCTAATATTATTGATAGTGAAAATTCTTACGGAATTATCTGAGAGGTATCTCACACAACATCGTGCCTTACTAAAGATCTTTACATTTCAATACATATGGACTATTTACTAATAACTTACTAATTTTATAATAAATGATTTTACCCTTACACTTTAATGAATAGCTTCATAATTATGATTTCGTGTCAAATTATTACTGTATGATATGCCAATAATAAATTATCATATATACTGACGTGTCAAATATATATTTAGATAATGATGTATTAAATTATTTATTGTAATTTAAATAAAATTGTATTTCATCTACGTAAGTTAGGGCTCAGGTATTTGCAAGTCGGACTGGTTAAGGCAAGAATGAATGGTTTATACGGCACTGAGATGTATAGCTATTTGCCACACTCATATTATTGCATTGGGAGTAGGAATATAAGTACAAGTATGACATTAAATCATATATTTCCAATTGTCAATCTTTGCATACAATTTATGCTTGGGGCGACGAAAAGACCGGCGACGAAAAGTCGCGGGGACGAAATGTCGCGGCGACGAAACGTCCGGCGACGAAAAGTCGCGGCGACGAAACGTCCGGCGACGAAAAGTCGGCGACGAAAAGTCCGGCGACGAAAAGACGGCGACGAAAAGTCGTGCACCCCATCCATACGCACACACATATGCGCGCACACACGCATATGCACTTAAAAGCGCACACACACACACAAACACACACACACACACACATATACACACACACGCGCACACACACGCACACACACATATATACTTATATATATATATATATATATATATATATACATATATATATACATACATATATATAAGTATATATATGTATATATATATATATATATATATATATATATATATATATATATATATATATATATGTATATTTCGGCAGCAGGTTTTCCTGTAGACAGGTTTCATTGAAGAAAATAGCAATTGATGCATTGATGATCTTCTTGTGTAGTTTCAATACGTCTAACTATAGACTTGGCTTCAGGAGGTAAGTTTGCTATCGCAGGTCCAAAGGACATGATTCAAACTCAGAAGGGAGAAGAGTAGCGTTTTACTGGAGCTTGACGTTTCGTACACTATGTACATTTTCAAAAGCAATGACAAAAGGTCAGAATACATAGACTTATATAGTAAAGGAGAGGATCATAGTGAACATAAAGAGAACCAATAGGAAATTGTGGTGTGAGGGAACCTATGGGAGAACAGAACGCCGTATATGGGTCAGCCAATCAGAGGCTTGGAACGATGCGTCAGGGAGTAGAGGTCATCAGTCGCGTATTAGGCTTCGGGCGAAGCACATCTCTCCTGGCGGACGGTATGACCATGAATTCCTGTGACTGAAGGTTCATGGTGGGCATGTTGGCTTGAATGAGGAGGGCCTCGAGGATCTGTAGCCGTCTCGTATCTTGAGCCTGTCCTATGATTTTAGTGTT
>NC_134812.1:17690992-17698492 GCF_046742065.1 Oratosquilla oratoria
TAAATTTCCTGTTGGAATTGGGCGGTTTCGAACTTTTGGATGACATCGCCGTGAATCCTTTATAGAATGTGCTTCCGTCTTCAGCCTCAGGTCTTCAGTAAGGTTTCGGCCAGGGGGTGCCTATCGTGTAGTTTGGACACAATAACTTGCTTACGCATATCCTAGTCACAAATGTTCCTATCCTCTTTTACTGTTTGTCTCGCTTGGACCTTCTTCGCATCTGTGTCGCCTTGCATATCTGTTTTTCTGTCGCCGAGTGATTGTATACAGATGAGGAAAAATGACTCACTGTCTCATCTATCTCGATTAAGTTTTTGCTCTGTACACAGGCCCGTGTTTGAAAGACCTATTTGGACACGAACTTAGGATCATCTGAGGAGCTTACTCCAGGAGACGCTTAACTGCACCAGATGACGTCACATTTTCCTTGTGTGCTAGGTCAACCAAGGCAAATGACAATCACTAGATGTCAATGGAGTCGAACCCTGGTCCACAAATAAAAGTATTTTAATAAAAATTACTGAAATAATGCATGTACAGGCTTAGGCAATAAAAGAGCAGTTCAAATGTATTATTGCTTTATTGCCATTTCTAGCTTTTCTGAGAGGAACTACCCTGAAACCCCGAGGTGTAACAATAGCCATATGCGCTTGGACTTCTGGGCCAGGTAACAGTCACTACTGGGAATCAGAGAAAAGTGCGGGATTCGAACGCACAACTAAATGAATACGAGACCAGCACGTTTCCCATGACGCCACCGGCACTATACACCCTGTAGGGGTTAATGGATACTGTTCCTGCTTCATTGCCTCTTTCCCTCTTCGCCTTTCTGCCTCTCGGGTTCTTGGTTTCTCTTCCACTTTACCCAGCTGTCTCCCAGTCTCTCTTCCTTTCTGCCTCCCTACTCCCCCCCTCCCTCATTTTTCCCTTGCCTCTATGCTTCCCTACCTCTCTGCCTCCTAGTCTCTGCTCCGTAGCCTATCTGCTTCCTAGCCTCTCTTGCTCTTAGCCTCTCTACCTCTCTGCCTCGTTTCTTCTGTGCGACACAGGCTTTCCACCAATCTACCTCTCTCTCTCCTCACCTTCCAGGTTCTCACCTTGTCTACCTCTCTACCTACTTTCCTCTCTACTTCCCAGTCTTTCTGCCTTTATGTCCCTCTCTGTCTTCCAGACTACCATCCTTCCAGCCTCCAGTTTGCTTCCCCTCTCTGCCTCTTTGCCTAACTGGCCCCTCGCCCTGCCAGCACCTGTCTTGTTTCTTCTCTCTCTCTCTCTCTCTCTCTCCTAGCCTCCCAACTTCTCACCTTTTCTGCCTCTCTACCACTCTGCCGCTTTTCCTCTCTACTTCCCTGTCTTTCTGTCTCTCTACCTCTCTGCCACTTTTCCTCTGTAGCTCCCAGTGTTTCTTCCTGTCTCTCCGTCTTCCAGACTCCCAGCCTTTTTGCCTTCCAGCCTTCTCTTTGCTTCCCTCTTTGCCTAACTGACCTCTCGCCGTACCAGCACCTCTCTGCCTCGTTTCTTCTCTCTCTCTCTCTCTCTCTCTCTCTCTCTCTCTCTCTCTCTCTCTCTCTCTCTGTCTCTCTCTCTCTCTCTCTGTCTCTCTCTCTCTCTCTCTCTCTCTCTCTCTCTCTCTCTCTCTCTCTCTCTCTCTCTCTCTCTCTCTCTCTCTCTCTCTCTCTCTCTCTCTCCTCGACTCCCAACTTCTCACCTTTTCTGCCTCTCTACCTCTCTGCCTCTTTTCCTGTCTACTTCCCAGGGTTTCTGCATCTATGTCTCTCTGTCTTCCAGCCATCCAGTCTTTTTGCCTTCCAGCCATCCAGTCTTTTTGCCTTCCAGCTTCCTGTTTTCTCCCCTCTCTGCCTCTTTCCCTAAATAACGTTTCGCCCTGCCAGCACCTCTCTGCCTTATTTCTTCTCTGCCTCTCTCTCTCTCTCTCTCTCTCTCTCTCTCTCTCTCTCTCTCTCTCTCTCTCTCTCTCTCTCTCTCTCTCTCTCTCTCTCTCTCTCTCTCTCCTCGCCTTCCAACTTTTCACCTTTTCTGCCTGCCTACCTCTCTGCCTCCTTTCCTCTTTACTTCCCAGTCTTTCTGCCTGTACTGCATGTCTCTCTGTCTTCCAGTCTCTCAGACTCTCAGAATCTCAGTCTCCCAGTCTCCAGTTTGCTTTTCTCTCCGCCTCTCTACCTAACTGGCCCTTTGCCCTGCCAGCGCAATCCTGGAAGATGACCCGTGTGTTGCGTTTACTTTAAATAATGATAATGGAAAGGACGGGGGCTGCATCAGCAGTAATGTAATGGATCTCAGCCCCAAGACCTAATGCGGCAAATTGTTCAAAACGGGGAACTATGGACTTTCTTCAATACGAGAAGGGCTTGTGCAGATTTGCTGTGAGGTGAGATGAGCTTTCATGCTGTGTACACTTGGCGTCACTTCTAGCTATAGGTACTTCTCTAGAGGGGATTACTGAAAATAGGAAATCTGCCTTATGTGAAAGAAAGTTTGAAAATTCTAGAAAGTTCCAGATACCATAGACACTGTTTTTAGTATAATTTTGAAAATATCTTTGTTTCGAATATTGGAGATTTCTAATTTCTAGAAAACACCTGTGTACTTAGAGTTTGCGTTGTGTAAATGTCAAGTTTTTTATGACCTTACAACCTCATCGATATCGTAAATCTACGACGAAAACTAAAATGCTTCAGACATCGAACAGGAAAACACCGCCCAGTGTTGTACAAGTGAACCCAATTGTAACCTGAGGGACGACTTTCGTATCGTGTCACCCATTCTATATTTGGTTTTACTTGACGAAAAACATCTTATTGTGTACAGTCGAGAAAAGTATTTCCACAGGGTGCGCAGTCCTGATAATGTGACGCTAAGAGGGGGTTTACACTGTCTGGTTCGTCGAACGCGGTTCGACAGACACATGTTTAAAGTGATGTGTGAACGTGTGAACGGGGTATTTGGTTGTCGAACAACGTGTTCGACAACCAAATACCCCGTTAGACCGTGTAAACCCCCTCTAAGACTTGAGGAGAAGTGTGGTACTCTTCAGCGTAACTAGGAAAATGCGAGACCAGCACAAAGAAAAGGTGACGGCTTTGGCCGAGATACATGACTCCTTGAAATGCTCCTCAGTTTCCTCTTTAGTCACTGATTAATCACGTGTCAGTCGTCAAAGGGAATAGAAACAAGATTGAAAGAACCCACGAGAGACAAAGGGAGAGTTGAGAAAATAGACGGAAAGGACGCTGATCAACTCGGGAAATGGGGTCAGATGGATGAGATATTAATGCAGAGAAGGAGGAGAGTGAAATTGGTTATTTGTCACAGGAGAGGGGCGCATGCGGAGACAAGGAGAAACACAACAGAGACGAGTAGAAGGAGAATTGTTCAGAGGAAACGATAATAACAAAGATAGGCATGATTGCTTTCATATGCAAAGAGCCTTGCACACATATCAAACATATATACTGTACACATTTGCTCAGATAGACGAGCAGAGTGAGAAGAAGAGAGACAGACAGAAGAAAAGAAAGAAAAGCAGACAGGAAGACAAATAGAAATGAATACAAACAGATAGACAAAAAGCAGGCTGACACACAATCAGACAGACAGACAGACAGACAGAGAGACAGGCTGTCGACAGATAGGGGGCAAACAGAAAAAAGAGAACAATTGTAGACGCCGATTAAGTGTCCGTAAGGTATGAGCGAAGTATTGTCTTGACGCTGGTAAACAGAGCCCTTTCTCATTGTAATTCTTGAACTTCCACTAACGCCGAGTTACAGAAGGTTACCTCACTATTGGTGAATAATGAATACTCCCAAAGAGACACTGACTCCATCGTGAAGCAGAAAATGGACTCGCACACTCCTCAAAAAGATACAACCATAGACAGCCCCAGAACCATTGAACTTTACTACAAGTCTTTCATGATCACCAGCTGCAAAAAAGACAAGAAGGCCTTAAAGAGCATCATTAGATAGAACGTTAACCCTACCAACCCAGACATCAAAATCAGTCTCATTATCTATAGGGCAACGTGACAATAGAAATCAGTAAGAGTACACCTCTATATTCCTCGTTTCACAATCAAGTCAAAGACACCGAGGCCTGGATAACACTGCCAGCTTGCGCTACCCTGTTTTACACTACAACAACCACCCAGTCAGGCAGACAATCCCAGGCTCTACACGGTGGCCTGACTAGTGACGTCATCACAAACTAGCAGACAGCCAAAGCACTCATCATAAACAATCATAGTCCCACAGTCGCACATCGTTGCACCCACGCACAATAGAGGTACATACGTTACAATAGATAATGCATAAAAGATATCCTACATTATCTACCACATAACCATGAAAACAAAGAACCGTGCCATCAAGAACAGCCGCCTCTTCCCTGACAGACACCTTCCAAGAGCTCAAGGTAGGATACGTGCAACATCGATGATAGTAAACACTATATACATCGGCATGACTTCTACAAAATTTACTATCCTGTCAAAGTAGCTCTCATTCTAAATTCAAAACGGTGCTATCCAGCGACACACCAAGAACTAACACATCACTTTCCCCAAATGAGAGGGTAAGAGACATAGTTGTAGAGAAAGGAAGAAATACGGAAAATTTTCAAGTCAGAGGCAAACTGAAATGAGAAGATGCTGTCCGAAAATTGGAAACGAAATTAACTTTAGTGAAACAAAAAGTTTTTTTTTTCACTTATGGGTGTGCTAGTGTTCGTGTGGAGTGTGTACATATCTTTATTTTATTTCAGTTCCTACGTATGACTAATAATTAAATTCGAACTTTTCTTGCTATGTCACAGACTTGACTTTTCGTGTATATAGGTGGGGGATAGCGCAAAAACAAGTAGTTTGTGCGGTGAGGTCCGAGTATTATATGCCATATTAGCTTTTCATGTTTGGCGTGAAGTCTTTCAAGAAGTCTGGAGATCAGTTTATACATGTGTTGGGTCGTAGGAACAGGCAATGTTTGGGTTAGCCTTTATAGACCTCTACTCAATTGCGGATCCTAAATGTAAGCTGCGAATGGTGATTGCTGTTTCAGAGATTTGGTCAATCAACATCCATCACTCCAGGATCGCAACACCTGTACAGGCAAGAAGCCCCCAGTACATGTACACGGACACAAATGCGCACTCACACACGTACACGCACACACAAACCATCCCCTTGCTTAAGGGGGCAGTGACAGCTTTTGCGTCTTACCGTGAACTTGGGGCCGCACGTGTCGGAAGCCACGATGCTGACTTTTACATCGATAACCAGAGAGAGAGAGAGAGAGAGAGAGAGTATGTGTGTGTGTGTGTGTGTGTGTGTGTGTGTGTGTGTGTGTGTTTGTGTTTGTGTTTGTGTTTTGTGTTTGTGTATTTGTGAGCTCGTTCGAAAGTGTATTATAAGAATCAGTCCTTGCAGTTCTGGAAATCCCAAGACTATGACGGAAACGCCTGCCACTGCGTCTTCAAAGGCCTTGTTATCATTATTATTGTTCTTTAATACCGGCATAGATTAAATATTTATCCATCCCCCATCCCCACAACGTTTATTTGAACATTCCAGTATCTCGTTTTTTTTTTTCTTCTTCTTCTCCTTCTTCTTCTTCTTGTTTTTCGTCTTCTTTTTCTTCTTCTTTCCGGCCACTCTTTGGAGAGATTTACCGCGATTTTTTTCTTCTATAAATGAATAAACGAAGACCTTTGATCCATTATGCACTAAATTTCTGCTATAGTGCGTTAGATTTTGATCTCGCTGTGTAATATTCAGGATCTGAAATCTTGTATGCTCTCAAGCATATGGTAATAAAAACTGATCTTTTTACATTGATATGGTGATTAGAATAGATATGAACATAGAAGAGAATGTTGGTAGGTTTTCTATAGACTTTTGTTTTCAAAATATCATTATCTCTAATTATTTCAACATTCAAAAAGGGCAAGCTGTTGTTATTTTCTATTTCAAGAGTGAAGTTAATGGAGGATATCAGTGAATCTAGATTAATAAGGAAATCATCAATAGATGAGTTAATAGGCCAGAAACACAAAACATCGTCTACATATCTGAACCAAATAATTCTTTCATCTTTGACAGTTGGTGATAAATATTTTTTTCAAATATCTCGTAGGGGTGAGTTTGATGATAACATCAACTGGTGATTGTCACTTACCCTGGCTGTTCAAAACACAGGCTAAGGCGTTTTCAAAGTTTTCATATAAAAAGAACATATGCTTGCCTGTCTGTTTACTTTCGTATCATCTTGAAATTCACAATATTCCGGTATTATATTTAGAGCATTCTTTACCGTTTGAGAGAGCCCTTTCTTTCCTCAGCTGTGGAGTCATAATGGCCGTTTGATTGGCTAACGTAGTCTACTAATTTACCCTTCATACCAGACGATGTGGTTCCATCTAGGACAGAATGGGAACCCAATGGGATCTCGATCAATCGAGGCGCAAGTTTGTTCAGACTACACTCACGGTCTCAAGAGGTTAACTAGTGCATACCTTGTATGTCACGTTGCATGTGAAAGGTTGCAATCATCGGGGTTTATGCATTGTGAACTTTGCAATCACGGACTATTCCTGGTGCAATTCTCAAGCCACTGCATATTGCATTTTCTATTTGCTTTGACCAAAATAGCCTCAATGGTCTGGAAAAATGACCACGGTGACGTCAATTCATCTAAATAAAATTCTCCGGTCTTAGCCGGAATGAAGGCTTTGTCACCACAGCGAGTGGGTTAGTCTAGAAATCTAGATAATGTTAACCACTTCAGTGCAATGAGATCCCTTAAGGTGAATGAAATCGTCGGGTGCTAGTCAGTATGAAAATGTAGGTCAAGTGTCCGCATTTAGCCATGTGGAAATTGAGGTGATTTTCCTCGGTTGAATAAAACTGCCTCTCCCTATTTATGCTTACGTCTGTAGATTTTAACTAATCGAGCATTAAAAAGGGCTTCCCTCTGCTAAGAAAATTACTTAGCGTCAGCCAAAATAAATGTGCAAGTTGAGGCCACTCCGTAACAGCTGACTCAGTGTAATGGAAGAAGGTATACTCCAACTGAATAACGTCGTCTGGTATCAGCCAAGGTAAATGGGTTGGACTCAAGTGTCAACTAAAGTATGGGCCATGGTGGGTCCTTAGGATCACAGGACTACATAATACCCGGGATGGAGGACCTCTGGCAAAAGCCCGAGAGAGAGAAATCTATTTCCTTCGCAACAACGGTGACGCAACCCACTCCCAACGCCGTGCGACAGCCAGAATAAGAAATGTGACTCGAAATGGAACTAATGGAAGAAAGTTGACGAAAGTTGATAGGTTAACTCTTCCGCCGCGACAGTCGACTCGCACGATATTCTTCTATGAGAACAGGGCTTCCACTGACTTCGCATTTATAGGAGGATATCCTGAAAGCGACATCGCCTTCAGGTAACATTACTGCAAAGAACTAGATCATTCCTCAACTCAGTAAT
>NC_134812.1:17703492-17708492 GCF_046742065.1 Oratosquilla oratoria
TTACCTCCAATTCTTCTAATTCTATTTCGTATTTTTTAATATTTTACTCTTGATTATAGAAAATGGCTGTCTCAATATAATTCATCCTGACCTCTCTTCATCTCTGCTCTGAAGAAGAAGTAAATGAAGAAGAAGAAGAGGAAGAAGAAAAAGAAGAAAAGAAGAAAAAAGAGAAGTAGATCAATGAAAAAAGTTGGCTTTCTTTTATTTAGCCGTCTGTGTTGACAACTTGAATGTTCAAGGTGTCTGTAAGATACTGAAAAGACAAAGGCTATACAGTTAGAAAAGAATAGGGCCAGTATAACTGAAACAAATCAAAGAAGAATTTAGAGAATGCTTAAAGTGGACATTGTTACGATAGAGGAAACACACTACTACCTGTGAGCTATTTGCCAGTGTTGTGTTTACATACCTGATTTTCTTAACTGAAGGAACATTTTCGGAAAAACTATAAAAGGATAGATACATAGATAGTATACATATATACACATACATATTTATGGTGGTCTGTCGGTGATCGACCACGACAGTTCTCCGATGAGGTGTGATGTATTGACTGAAGCTGGGTGGTGATGCTGAGGAATTGGGCGATGATGTCAACGGAGGTGACTGTGGAGCCCAATTCTTGACCTGCATATCATTCCACATATATACATACACACACATACACACGCACCCACGCACAAAAATTTATATATGCAAAATCTTTCTCTCTCTCTCTCTCTCTCTCTCTCTCTCTCTCACACACACACACACACACACACACACACACACACACACACACACACACACACACACACACACACACACACACACACACACACACACACACACACATACACAAATCTATATACTATGACAGACCCGCAGAGCTGCAGGGTTATGTGGACGTAAAAAGCATACACAATTACATCCACAGACCCAAAGACATAGGCAGATTTATACACAGGCACATACGTACATATTAAAATCATCCACATGAAAACGACTAAAGTACTAAAGATGGGCTTTGCTATGTATTGTTCCATGATATAGATGGCGGAGGAGATTACCTCCCAGCCACACATTCTCCGAGGGGAAGCCCTGAGGAGCTAGCACGTGGTCCCCTGGCCCAACTTCCATTTTTATTTATTTATTTATTTATCTATTTATTTATTTATTTATTTATTTACTTATTTATTTATTTATTTGATTTTTAGTTATCTTTTTTTTTTTTTTTTTTTTTTTTTTTAAGGCTATGGTGAGAAGTAAAGGAAGGAAGGAAGGAAGAAAAAAACGAGGAAGGAAGAAACAAGAGGGAACTAAAAAAGAAAAAGAAAGGAAGAAAGAAGAAAAAAGAAAGAAAGAAGAAAAGAAGAAAGAATGAAAGAAGAAAAAAGAAAGAAAGAAAAAAGAAAGAAAAAACAAGGAAAGAAAGGAGAAAAGAGAGAAAGAAACAAGGAAGAAAGAAAGAAACAAGGAAATAAAAAATGAAAGAAGAAAAGAGAGAAACAAACCAGGAGGAAAGAAACAAGGAAATAAAGAATGGAAGGAGGAAGGAGAATAAGAAAGCAACAAAGAAGAGAGAAATGAAGAAAGAAAAAAGAAATACAGAAAAGGAGGTAGAGATAAAGAAAGAAAAAGAAAGAAAAAATGAAGGAATCATAAAAGCATAAAACAGACACCAACAATTCCCTTTGCAGTGACGAATCCTTTGAGAAAGCGCCCAGCTAAGCTTTAATTTGGGGGAAATGTCCGTTGAACCGAAAAAGAAAGGTAGAAAAAATTAAAAAGAACCAGGAAAATGACAGAGAAAAAGAAGAAAGATGAAAAAATTAAAAAAAATAAAAGAAGCAAGAGAAAAAAAGAAGAAGACACAAAGCCAAGTTTCATTTGTAGTAACAAACGCATCATGCATCACAAAGACAACTACCAAACACCACCAAGGAAACACAGCGCTCGATTTAAACACGACATGAAACCTGGCGGGGCTTCGTGGGAATGTGACAGGTCAGACACACAGACACACACACATCCGGTACGTCTGGGGCAGACACGCACACATCGGACACCGTGTCAGAGATAATGCGAGACGGCAGCGCACAGAGACGAAGGGTCAACTGCCTCTGCAACATTGCAACATCGATGGACGAGATTGCAGGTGACGTCGAGGCGGAGGTGGAACGGTAAATGAAAAGAGACGAAGGAGGCAGTGGGGAGGAACGACAGCTAAAGAAGAGAATGACAGGGGAGCGGATAAAGGAGGAAAAGAAAAGGTAAAAATAAATGCAGAGGTATGGCTTAAAGTAAGGCATATACATATGTGTATAGATGTGTGCGTGCGTGGATGTGTGTGTGTGTGTGTGTGTGTGTATGTGTGTGTGTGTGTGTGTGTGTGTGTGTGTGTGTGTGTGTGTGTGTGTGTGTGTGTGTGTGTGTGTGTGTGTGTGTGTGTGTGTTTTAACAATTATTTATTTATTTACATTGGGGGGATGAGGATGCAGGGGTAGGAAGATCAGAATCCGCGTTTATATTAAACATCGAAAGCAAGGAAAAGAGTCGAAGACATAAACGTAGAGAAAGGCAGAAAGACGGAAAAAAATATTAGTGAGAGGACTGCAAGGAGGACATAGCCTTAGAAGATGTTTGAAATTAAATTAATTTTAGTAGAAAAAAACATTGCATGTTTGCGCTTGTGGGCGCATTCTTCGAGTGAAGTGTGTGTATATATCTTAAGAGAAGTGAATTTCATTTCTCGCACGTAAAAAAGAATATTATACTGAGCTATATTCTCATGTATACACAAATTCTATAACCTAGATGTAATTGTGTATATATTTATATATGTATATATGTATATTTGTATATATGTATATATGTATATATGTACATATGTATATATGTACAGTATATATTTTTTATGGAAGAAAGTATACGCTGGACTCGACGTTCGTCAATTTATTCCGACGTTGCGAACCCTGTCCGGGTTTCGTCTTCAGGGTAATACTGGACTCCAGCTATTTTCGAATATGTATATATGTACATATGTATATATATGTATATATGTGTGTGTGTTTGTGCGTGTGTCCGTGTGTGTGTGTGTGTATGTGTGTGTGTGTGTGTGTGTGTGTGTGTGTGTGTGTGTGTGTGTGTGTGTGTGTATGTGCGTGTGTGTGTGTGTGTGTGTGTGTGTGTGTGTGTGTGTGTGTGTGTGTGTGTGTGTGTGTCTGTGTGTGTGTGTGTGTGTGTCGGTGTGTGTGTGTGTGTGTGTGTGTGTGTGTGTGTGTGTGTGTGTGTATGTATGTGTGTGTGTGTGTGTGTGTGTGTGTGTGTGTGTGTGTGTGTGTGTGTGTGTGTGTGTGTGTGTGTGCAAACAAATCAAAAACAACACGTGATTCACAAAATATGCAAGTAGCCACTAGGAAAATTAGAAATTGGTGACCGAACGTTTTCGTTTAAGACATCTTCAGAGGTACAATATAAACAAGAAAAGTGATGTATGTTTATAATGTCATTATTTTTATTGTTTGTATTGTACCTCTAATGATGTCTTAAATAAACAAAAACGTTCAGTCACCAAGTTTTCATTTTCCTTGCATATCAATGTAACTTAAAAAATAAAGTCTTTCCAGTTTTTCCCGTTTTTCAATCCGTGGTATTTTGGGGACATCGGGTGGGTGTAAGGTTGTCCAATAGGAAGAAGAAGAAGAAGAAGAAGAAGAAGTCGGGGTCAGGTGGTATTCTTCCTCTTCTTCTTCTTCTTCTTCTTCTTCTTCTTCTTCTTCTTCTTCTTCTTCTTCTTCTTCTTCTTCTTCTTCTTCACGTTCTTCTTCGCGTTCTTCTTCTTCTTCGCGTTCTTCTTCGCGTTTTTCTTATTCGAGTTCTTCTTCTTCATCTTCTTCTTCTTCTTTGCGTTCTTCTTCGCATTCTTTTTCTTCTTCGTGTTCTTCTTCTTCTTCCTCCTCTTCTTCGCGTTCTTCTTCTTCTTCTTCTTCGTCTTCTTCTTCTTCTTCTTCTTCTTCTTCTTCTTCTTCTTCTCCTCCTTCGGATCTAGAGGACTCGAGCGGATCTTTGAGACTCGAGTGGATCCAGAGGACTCGAGCGGATCTTTGGGACTCGAGCGGATCTAGAGGACTTGAGTAGATCTTTGGGACTCGAGCGGATCTTTGGGACTCGAGCGGATCTTGGGCGTAACTTAAAAAATAAAGTCTTTCCAGTTTTTCCCGTTTTTCAATCCGTGGTATTTTGGGGACATCGGGTGGGTGTAAGGTTGTCCAATAGGAAGAAGAAGAAGAAGAAGAAGAAGAAGAAGAAGAAGAAGAAGTCGGGGTCAGGTGGTATTCTTCCTCTTCTTCTTCTTCTTCTTCTTCTTCTTCGCGTTCTTCTTCTTCGCGTTCTTCTTCTTCTTCTTCGCGTTCTTCTTCTTCTTCGCGTTCTTCTTCGCGTTCTTTTTCTTCTTCGCGTTCTTCTTCTTCCTCCTCTTCTTCGCGTTCTTCTTCGTCTTCTTCTTCTTCTTCTTCTTCTTCGTCTTCGCGTTCTTCTTCTTCTTCTTCGTCTTCTTCTTCTTCTTCGTCTTCTTCTTCTTCTTCTTCTTCTCCTTCGGATCTAGAGGACTCGAGCGGATCTTTGAGACTCGAGTGGATCTAGAGGACTCGAGCGGATCTTTGGGACTCGAGTGGATCTAGAGGACTTGAGTAGATCTTTGGGACTCGAGCGGATCTTGAGGGCTCGAGCGGATCTTTGGGACTCGAGCGGATCTTGGGCGTAAGTCTGAATAAAAATATTTTTCTAAAAAACAAAAATGACGAAAATAAAAGAGGTGAATAATTTACAGTTGCTTATTTTATAGCCTTTGTTTGAAGGTGGGGCGTAGCCCTCCGCGAGCGAAGCGAGGTGCGCCGCAGGCCAAGCCCCCCGGCGCAGCCGGGCTGGCGAAGCCAGGGGCTTGTATATATATATATATATATATATATATATATATCTATAAATGTATATATATATATACATATATATAATATATA
>NC_134812.1:17713492-17718492 GCF_046742065.1 Oratosquilla oratoria
TGAGACAGGTAATTTTGCTTGCTACCAGTTACCCCGGTCACATGATTCATACACAGAATATTGACTCCGTCTCCACAGAGGATAACTGGAGACCATGTGTCAAGGCAGAAAGTATTCATTAATACTGAAATGAGACAGGTAATTTCGCTTGCTAACAGTCACTCTGGTCACATGATTCATACATAGAATATTGACTCCGTCTCCACAGAGGATAACTGGAGACCAAGTGTCAAGCCAGAAAGTATTCATTAATACTGGAATGAGACAGGTAATTTCGCTTGCTACCAGTTACTCTGGTCACATGATTCATACACAGAATATTGACTCCGCTTACAGGGTTACCCCCGAGAGAGACGACCCTAAGTGATGAGATTTCTAGAGGGCACCTAAGTCAGATAAATCGTATTTTCCTAGAAACAGTGCGTCTATGAGATGTAGCGGCAATTCCAATAATCAATGGTTGGACATAGTAGTAGGAACAGCAATAGTAGCAGCAACAGCAGTAGTGTACATAGGAACATTAGAATGAAGGAGACTGCAAGAGACCATAAGGCCTACACTAGGCATCTCCGTATCCATCACCACCTGTCATCCCCATCCATAAAGTTGTCTAATCGTTTCTTAAAACAACTGATAGTTTCAGCGCTTACTACATGGTTAATAAGTTTATTACATTCGTCTTGCAGAATAGTGTGACGTGGACGAGGCGTAGACTCATTCTTAGTCCTAATGTCAACTCTCTTATGTCTAAGAGGTACCAGATCTCCACTCTATAAAACACTACCCGTAGGGAACACCGATGTTGAACAAAGTGCAGTAAAGTCAATTATTTTTATTAGATAAAAAACAACAAAATATAAACGGGATATCGATCAGTCATTGGCGGGAGTGTGGTCAATTAATTGTGTCTGGAAGACAGATCATGCCTGCTTTCACCACACCGCTCCACAGGGAGGGAGGACATTATAATTATGAAAATCTAATAGTAATATAAGTAGCAGTAGTAGCGGTAGTGTTAGTGGTAATGTTAATAGAAATAGTATCATCAGTTACGGTACATCCAACACACCCAACAAACTTCACGTACGGGCACAAAATTAATATATATATATATATATATATATATATATATATATATATATATATATATATATATATATATATATATATATATATATATATATATATATCCCTTATATTCTTCTTCCCTACGAAAGACAATTTCATTAGAAACAAAATGCTTTTTTTTTTTTTTTTAACAGCTTGAAAGATAAGGGAAATACGATATTTTGAATTATTTTTTATCTCGAATTTTTGGCTAGACTTTACCATAACAAAAAGTTAGAATCAAGGAGAGTAATTTGTAAAGAACTCTACTATCACATTAAAAAGTGCATATATAGGTGCTTTAGCCCTTGCCCTTAGATTGCCTCACGATACACTAACCAATCAGTACTGCAACTATTCTAAGACCTAACTTAAATTACTTTGATATCGGTGCATTACTTTTTACACCAATTTACTGAAATAGAAAAAAAAAATAAAGTATTTTTACTCTAAGGATTTATTTTGTTTAATCATGTTATCCATAATCATGATAATCTGAATAAACAGCCTTATTTCAATATCTCATGTCTAACATCATGAAACCCAGAAGAAAATTAAGTCTTATCTTTAAGCATATACTAGTCTTGAGACTTCTCATGGTCATGGACATGGTCTACGACATGGAATACTGACCATATTATTAATAGTTATTTCATACATTTACTATTATAACCATAGCCGGCTATGTAATAGGCATAGCATAGCCTACCCAACATCTTAAAATTCATACCATAACAATGTAAGTATCATTTGTGAACAACACCCTCTACGACTACTACTAGTAGTATCTCCGACATGTCATGTGTAAACAAAGGCGACTAAGTATCAGAGAATATGCCGACATGTTCCGCGTTGAGACACAGCTGACAAATTACCAACGATCTTAAAGTTGCTTACTCCTGGGAGAAAATAGGCTGAAAAATACGAATATCACATCAAGATATTCATATATAGGTGCATTATCTTTAGATTTCCACTCAGAAAAATAAAATAATGTCCCACGGCTAATAGCCAAATTTGCGTTTAAATAGGTGTTTTTTTTAAGAAGAAGAAGAAGAAGAAGAACTGGGTATACACTTGCAAAACAGCATGACAATTTGAAAGCTCTGCGCATGCGCTGAATGCTACAAGAATTCAAACGTACCACAAAAGATGGCGGTGTAAACATTACATACGCGATGGTGACGTCGTCCGCGCGTTCTCGCGTACCTACCTACATGTTCGTAAACAAAGCTCAATTGTCAAATTACCAACGATCTTAAGCTGCTCATTTCCGGGAGAAAATAGGCTAAAAACAATACTCTTGTACCAAAATATTTTGTTCTTGGTGGCTTACCTTTACATTTTTACTTGGAAAACTATTTTGCCGAGGTTAATAACCAAATTTGCGTTTAAATCGGTGAAAATTTGTTTGTTTTTAAAGAATTAGGCATACACTTGCACAACAACAATACAATTTGAATACCCTGAGCATGTGCTAAACGTTGCAAGCATTCAAACTGAGACCTACTTATTTCAACGGGCCGCAAAATATGGCGTTGTAAACGGTACATGCGCCATGATCGGATTCGCCTGTACCTAGACAAAGCGCGAATGGACGCCAACAGAAGAGATTTCTGGACCCGGGGACAATTGGCCCTCTTTGATATGCGAATATTTGACTGAATGGCTCCCTGCTACAGAGGCATAACTACTGAGGCGCCCTACTTCCAAAGTGAGAGTGAGAAGATCAGGATGTATGGGGAGTGTGTACAGAAAATGAATCATGGTTCATTCACTCCACAACATTCATGACGTTAGACGGGTACAAGGGCAAAGGCATTCTACACTCGTCTGACAGAGGGAATAGGGGAAAAGAAACAGCAACTAAAGAACAGTATTGTAGTGTGGATGAGATGTAGACTCTCATTCTCACTCTTAAGGTCAGCTCTCTTATGCCTAAGATGTACCCGGTCCCCACCTCCTAGATCAGCGTACATACGGATGTCAGTTTTGAGCTGACTGTAATACAAAGTAAATTTGTACCAAATATAAGGCAGTGAAAATATAAAAGGGATGTCGAACGCTGTCATTGGCGGGAGCAATGAACTCTCTGGATGACAGATCCTGCCTGCTTTCGCCACACAGTTCCACAAGAATGGAGGTCGTTTATTGATTAAAAAACAAGTAGTAGTAGTAGTAGTATTACTAGTTGTAATATTACCACTAATAGTAGTAGCGCCACCAATATCATAAGCATTTCTGAGATTTGCTGTTGTTTCTGTTATCAATAGTAGCTATTGTTTTTGTTATCAGTGTTATTATTATCACCGTCATAAGTTTATTATTATTATTATAATTATTATGATTGACATTTTATATCCGTTGAGCTCAATTTTATTTTGTCGTTCCAAATCTACTTCTTTGTATCAGTCGTCAAAAATGATTAGATTGCCGTCAGTAGAAGACTTTAATGAAAAAATAGGTAGACAAATAGATAAATGTATTATTGAATAGGTATATAGATACATGAATAAACAGATAAAGAAATAGATAAGTAGACTGATATGTAAACAAATAGATGAATGAATAGACAAGTAAATAAGAAAATGCGTGTTAGAAATGTTTAAAAGGTTTCAAAATGTTATCCCCATTTCTTTGTGTACTAATCTTGGACTTTCCACATACTCTGATGTCCGAGCATGATAAGCGCTTGAGATTAGAATAAAAAGAACAAAAAGAAAAGATTTTTTTTTTTTTTCCACATGAAACCCTGTTGGTAAAACAAAAGATATATGCTCCTGGAAATAACAAATTTATTTTCGTTTGGGAATGATGTGAATCTAACAGAACTACGTAATAGTAGAAAGTAATCATTGTAAGAATATATATAAGAATATGCGAAATATTGACACACGTTTCATGGACCAAGGACGGATCGAGTACACTTCTACGTTTCAATTAATTCGTCTGACGACAACACGATAAAAAAAATAAAACGTTTTCGTGCCTCCCACAATGGAACTAAAGGACTCGATTTCCTTCAGGCAGAAAGTTCTGGATGCTAATCATTCTTACGTGGTCATTCTCATCGTGATATATATACATATATATATATATATATACACATATATATGTGTGTGTGTGGTGTGTGTGTGTGTGTGTGGTGTGTGTGTGTGTGTGTGTGTGTGCGTGTGCGTGTGTGTGTGTGTGTGTGTGTGTGTGTGTGTGTGTGTGTGTGTGTGTGTGTGTGTGTGTGTGTGTGTGTGTGTGTGTGTGTGTGTGTGTGTGTGTGTGTGTGTGCGTGTGTGTGTGTGTAGATATATCTATAAACACATATACTGTATATTCCCAGTACGCGATTCCTTTGGCAACTGTTTATTATTTCTGTGCCTTGCATGCCGCGGGCTACTTCAGCAGAGGATCATTCCACCTCTTGACTTCATTACTTCAACATTTCATTACTCTCGTCCTGACGCATAGTCCCACTCTTTTCTCTCTCTCTTTTTCTCTTTCTCTCTCTGGCGGAGGCCATCCACACATAATGGATTATGCAAACACATGGCACCAGAACATGTGCATTTATCACTGCATACACAAATGGATAAAGAAATAGGTTACGTAATTGAATAATGAAAAGTATAGATAAACGAGTGGATAAATAAAAGAATAAGTAAACGAATAAAAAGATAAGTAAATGTATGAAATGACTAAAAAGATAAGTAAATGTATGAAATGACTAAAAAGATAAGTAAATGTATGAAATGACTAGAAAGAAATTGTGTAATTTTTTCTAGCCCCTCACTCTTTTCAAAGTAGTTCTGCACCTATCTCATTGTATCGTGGAGACTCCCCATTTTTCGTAGCTTTTATGATCTTCTGTTGACATTTCCTCGTGTTCCTTAGGTTCATGT
>NC_134812.1:17723492-17725992 GCF_046742065.1 Oratosquilla oratoria
TCATGGCTTCTTGGAGATCTTGTTGGTTTCCTGTCACAATAGCTACTCGTACATCGTTTGCATAAGCCAGTGTAATCTTCTTTTCCCTCCAGTATAGACACTTTCTCCAGTCATCCGTCCTTTTATATTATGAAAAGCAAAGGGGAGAGCACTCCTCCTTGCCTCACTCCTGTCTTTATGCTAAACCATTCACTCACCAGCTTCTGCTGTATTTCCACATTCCGTTCTTCCTCCACTTCCATATCCTCCACATTCAGGAGTTCTTCGAAATATTCCCTCCATCTTTCTTCTACCTCCTTTGGTTCAGTTCCCGTTTTACCTTTTACTGCACATGTTGTTCCATTAGTTCCTTGCCTATAGTTCTTAGCCATAATGTACAATAATGTTCTTGCTCCTTCTATGTCTCCTTCTAGGTCCTGTCCAATCCTGATCCACATCTCTTTCTTGACTGTTCTTTTGATTGCTTCTGCATTGTTTCGTTTATCTTCATAAACTTGCCTATCTCCAGTGTCTCTTGTTTTCATCCATTTTCTTTAAAGATCTTGTTTTTTCTTAACTGCTACCTTCACATCACCAGTCCATCATGCCGTGTTTTTCTTTTTGGTACCATATTACAAAGGCAGAGCATGCCGATGGGAGACCTTTTGGTCCATATCTAGGTCGGATGCTAAAAAAATATCATAATAATGATAAGCAAGTAAATAAATTAATCAAAACAATGATAATGTAAATAATAAATAAAATAAATAAATGCATAGGTATAGTTAGATAATAAACAGGTAAATAGTAAATAATAATAAATTGACATAACTAATAATAAATGAGAATCAAACAAATAATGATAAACAAACGAACAAAGGATAACAAAACAAATAAACAAATAATATATAAAAAAAATTATTTTGATACCAACTGTCTCTTCAGCTGTCCCATACACAGTTTCTTTGATTTGATCCCATTTGCTCATCTATACTCATTTCTTCCATTTCAAGTTCTGTGGGTTTTCACAATTCTATCAGTTGCTGTAGTGTTTATTTTGTCTCTTCATCTTTCAGTCTTTCGAAATTTAAATCTCTTCGCTTTTTCTTTGCTCTTTCCTTTGGTTTTCCAATTCCTAACTTAGCCACCACCGATCTGTGATCAGAGTTTAAGGACACAGATGGTATGGTCTTTACATCTTTAGATATATTTTTCTTGTTGGTAAGGAATAAGTCAACCAGTGACTTCTCATTGTATCTTTCTTGTAGTGCATTCTACCTATACCATGTCCATATATGGCTCTCCTGATGTTTGTAATAAGTATTCATTATGGGCATGTTGTTTATCACACAATAATCGATTATTTTCTCTCCGTCCTGGTTCTTTTTGCCACTGCTAAACTCTCCAATGACATGTTCAACTCCATCTATATCCTTTATGACATGTCCATTCATATAACCCATGACAATCATCCCCTCCTTATACCTTATTTCCTCTGTCTCTGCCTGTAGAGTTTCATAAAACTGTTCTTTCTCCCTCAAGATTTTTCCTTGTTACGGGGCATATGTTTGAATGATGCCAATCTTGGTCTGTTTAATTTTCAACGTTATACATACAATTCTTTCATTCCTACAGTCCACACTATCGACCATCTCTGCCATCAGCGGCGATAGAATTAAAGCAACCCTATGTTTTCCGTCATCATTCCCACTATACATGAACTTATAATTTCCATCCAGTATTTTCTCTCCTTTTCCTCTAATTCGGGTTTCGCACAGTCCAACAATTTCCAGTCTTCTTTCCTTCATCATCTGTATTATCTCCTCTTCTTTATCTCTGCATGTTGACAAATTTATTGTAGCAATCTTTATTGTCTTTTGTATTTTTCTGTTTTGTTGTCCAATTCTGTTCCGGTTCGTTAACTCTTGGTCAGTCCGATTCTGAGGCGAGTTCTGCGTTACTTGAGCAAACTATGAGCACCACTGGCTTGCTGGGCCTATCCTGGCTCTTCAGAACTGCTAATTAATCCTTTTCTGCTGCTTATTGATCCCAGTTGGTTGCAGGGAATCTCTTACTAGTCCCTGGGCAAGCATAGAAGTTAGAATAAGCCGCGACACTTCTTCAAAGTTATATAGTTCCTTGTTCATGTGGAGTAGGCCTCTGAATCGCTGCGGATATATATATATATATATATATATATATATATATATATATATTGTGTGTGTGTGTGTGTGTGTGTGTGTGTGTGTGTGTGTGTGTGTGTGTGTGTGTGTGTGTGTGTGTGTGTGTGTGTGTGTGTGTGTGTGTGTGTGAAGTTTTGAAAAACTGTATTCAACAACTCTACCACTGGAACTCGAGGCAGTATGAGAGAAGAAAGGAAGGAGGGAGAGGAAGAAAGCCAAGGGAGAGCTGATAACTCGTAGGAGTAAGGAAGAATTAGGAGAAAGGGAGGAAGAGGAGGAAAGAAGAGGGAAGGCAGGGAAACGAGTGGAAAAGAAAACCCGGAGGATGGAGGGAGGGA
>NC_134812.1:17730992-17735992 GCF_046742065.1 Oratosquilla oratoria
TGATTCTCATTCAATGTGAAAAATTTGTCACTTTTGATGTTTTCAATTCCCTTTGGAATCTTAAAGACCTGTATCAAGTCACCTCTGAGTCTACGCTTTTTTAGGGAAAACAGATTCATATGTTTTCGTCGATTTTCGTATGATTTATTTTTGATGTTTGGAATCAGTTGTGTGGCTCGCCGTTGTACTTTTTCCAGTCTGTCAATGTCTTTAATGAGATTTGGCGACCATACGGAAACAGCATATTCCAAATGTGGACGAACTAACGATTTATATAGCTTGTTAATGAGTGATGGACTTTTGAAATCAAAAGATCGTGCAATGAGTCCTAGAAGCTTATTTGCTTTCTCAGAGGCTGGAATACACTGCTTGGATGATTTGAGGTCGTTACTGATAATTACGCCGAGATCTTTTTCACTATCCACTTTTGTTAACGAATTTCCAAATAACTTGTAATCGCACATACATATACCAAGGCTTTTTCCCCCTTACTAGGGAGGTAGCCAAAAAGGAAAAGGCATAAAATCATTCCCACCCACTCCATCCCCGAACACACTCCACACCCCTCCACCCTCCCTCTCATCTTAGCACTTCCTGGATGACGGGTCATCCCTGCACCTTGTCCACTGCCCTGGGTCAGAAGCAGTGTCGCAAGACACAGCACATCCACAGCAAGGACGCTTCATTAAATCGGCGACCCCCCCTCTCCGTCCCCCCATTGCATAAAAGGAGAAGACGGGGAAAAATCCCCTCGGGCTGCGTCAAACCCCGCTCACACACACCACCACCCATCCCCCCGCCCATTCCACCTCATGCATCACAACATCATCCATATACAACCATTCTCCATTCACCCCTGTCTTCTGTCCTCTCCCGTCCTTCCTCAACAGACATTCCCCTCTTCCCCAAAGCCCCCTTCACCCCATCCATCCACCTCATCCTAGGACGTCCCCTCATGTTCACTCCCTCCACATCTGCCTTCCATACCTCTTTTACTAGTCTTTCTTCACTCATTCTTTCCATGTGTCCAAACCATCCTATTACTCTTTCATCAACTCCCTTTCCAACCCTGTTCTTCTCCTCACCTCCTCATTTCTCACTCTATCTAGCCTAGTAACCCCCATCATACTTCTCAGACACCTCATCTCAAACACATTCAAACTCCTTCTCTCTTCCTCTCTTATGTTCCATGTTTCTGCCCCATACAGTGCTGTTGGCACAATCACTCCTTCATACAGTCTCCTCTTAGCACCCATTCCCAAATGTCTATTCCTCATTACACTCTTCAACCCACCAAGGCATTTAATCGCTTCTCTCAATCTACATTCTACCTCCACCTTCACTCCACCTTTTCCTGCCACATTTGCACCCAAGTATCTAAAACTATCCACTTCCTCCAATCGCTCTCCCTTAATGCTCACTTCTTGTACATCTCATCACCTTACTTTTACCCACATTTATCTTTAGCTTTCTTGTAATCGTACTTACTGTTATTTTTACCTATGTGCATTACCTTGCATTTACTTGTGTTAACTTTCATTAGCCACTTTTCAGACCATTGCTGTAATTTATCTAAATCTTCTTGAATATCTAATTGGTTTAAGTGATCATTTGCCATTCCGCACAGTTTTGTATCATCAGCAAATTTGGAAACAGTAGATTTTAGTCCATGGTCTATATCATTTATATATACTATGAATAGAAGTGGCCCAAGAACGGAACCCTGAGGAACTCCACTTGTAACATTTTTCCATCTAGAAGTTTTTCCATTTAAAACAACTCTCTGTTTTCGACCATTCAACCAATTACTGGTCCAACCTAATAGGCTACCACTTATTCCGTGTAAAGCTAATTTAGTAAGTAGTCTTTCGTGTGGGACGGTATCAAAAGCTTTTGCAAAGTCTAGATATATTAAATATATATTGTTTCTTTTGTCATAATTCGAGATAACTGTGTTGTAGAATTCGAGTAAGTCACGCAAGAACGTTTCCGTCTGAATCCATGCTGGCTATCATTTATCAAACGGTTGCTTTCTAAATGATGTTCGATAGCATCTCTGATGATAGTTTCCATTATTTTTCCTACGATTGAAGTCAAACTTATAGGCCTATAGTTATTTGGCTTCTTTTTGTCACCTTTTTTTAACATGGGAGTAACGTTAGCTAGCTTCCATTATCTTGGAGCATCTCCGGATATGATGAATTTCTTGAAAATAATTTCTAATGGAACAACAATCTCATTTTTCATTTCCTTTAAGATTCTTGGATGCCAACCGTCAGGCCCTGGTGTTTTATCTTTGAGTTTATCTATACACCTTTTATTTTTTTCTTTTGTTATATTTACCGTAGTGAGTAAGTTTACCCTAGACTTTTCACATGTTTCAGTTTGGAGTTCACTTTGAGGTGTTTCGTTTACGAATACCGAGCTAAAATAATTGTTTAAGATATTACACATTCCTTCATTTGAATATTCAAGTTGACCGTCAGCAGCTAATAGTGGACCAATGTGATTCCTAACAACCTTTCAATCTCTAATGTAACTATAGAATTCTTTGGGATTCTCTTTATATTTATCAGCGATGTTCATTTCGTATTGTCGTTTTCTTTTCCTTATTGTCTTTTTTAAATCTCTCTGTATTGATACATAACTTTCATAGTCATTAGATGCACCCTAATACTTATATTTCTTATAAGCCTGTCTCTTTTTAGCAATACTTTTTTTCAGTTTCTTTGTCGAGCCACTTTGGGCGAGCCTGATTTGGGGGACGTCTGTCCTTAAAAGGAATGTAAGTTTGAATCATCTTAGTGAGCGTATTTTGAAATATTTCCCACATCTGATCTACAGGTCTTTCGTTTAATTTTACCTCCCAATCTGTAAGCTGAAGCTCTTGACGTAGTCCTATGAACTGAGCTTTACTGAAATCGGATATTTTAGAAACACAAGTATCTATTCTAAAAAAAATTAGGAGTTTGAGTCTAAGTTGTGATCGCTATTTGCAACAGATTCACCGACTTCTACATCAGTTACCATGCTTTCGCGGCTAGTGACCAATAGATCGAGTAAGTTTCCATATCTTGTGGGCTCTTTTATATGCTGAATTAAGTAATTGTCACCAAGAAAATCAATCAAGCGACTATCTATATGGCCATGTTCAAGGGTAATCCAATCAATGTCAGTAAAATTGAAATCACCCATTATCAATAAATCCCGGTTGCAGAAACTAGACAGTTCTTGAAATAACAGTTTGTCGTCTGCTAATGATAATTCACTGGGTAACAGCCAAATTATCGTCAGGGGTTTCTCAGCTGATTTAGACTAATTTTGGTGTTCTGAGACCGAATATTACACTGGTTTTGCTCAATCAGGTCAACTACCTGACGAGCTATACATATGATAATTTGAAGGGTTTTGAGTTCAATATCCTATTTTTCTTGAAGAATATAGCGAATTATTCATATATAAATGGTTGCTTCTGGTGTGTTTCTGTTTGAAATTGACTAATTGACTTATTTCTTTCTTTTCAGGGTATTGATATGGCTTCGGCGCGACGGTCATGCAGGAATAATCCTGACATTTTCTGCTACATTTGCGGAGAATACACGCTGTCAATGCACAGGAAGAGCATCACAAGCTTTGTGAAGCGCGCATACCAGGCTTACTTTCAAGTCAAGCTGGGTGACCAAGATAAGTCCTGGGCACCGCACACGGTGTGCATGACGTGCGTGGAATACCTCCGGCGGTGGACGAATGGCACGAAAACTTCACTGAAGTTTGGGATTCCAATGGTTTGGAGGGAGCCGTCTGACCATGAATCGGATTGTTACTTCTGCGCCATCAATACTACTGGCATCAACCGGAAGAATCGGAGCAGCCTCCAGTACCCCGACCTTCCATCTGCCCGCCGTCCAGTTGCTCACTGCGAAGAACTTCCTGTACCAGCGTGCAGAGAGCTTCCTGACAGCGACGACGAGGCCACCACTGCATATGAGGGAGGAGATACAGAAGAAGAGTATGAAACACAAGATGGTCCGCATCCCTTTTCACAATGTGAGCTTAATGATCTGGTTCGGGATCTCAGCTTGTCGAAGACTTCCGCCGAGATGTTGGCCTCCAGACTCAAAGAGAAAAATCTACTCGGCGAGGACGCGCGTATCACGTTCTTTCGTAGAAGGCATCAGGACTAAATGGGCTACTTCTGCCAGGAGGAAGACCTCGTGTACTGCCGAGATGTCGCCGGTCTTCTTGTTAAACTCGGCGCTCCTCAATATGATCCGAGAGATTGGCGACTCTTCATAGACAGTAGCAAGCGCTCTTTGAAGAGTGTGCTCATCCACAACGGGAACGAGTTCGCCTCAATTCCTCTTGCGCACTCCACAACTCTCAAAGAGAAATATGAAGCAGTCAAGTACGTACTCGACAAAATCCAATATGAGCAGCACCAATGGCTCATCTGCGTCGACCTTAAGATGGTGAACTTTCTACTTGGTCAGCAGTCCGGGTACACAAAGTACCCATGCTTTATATGTAAGTGGGACAGTCGAGACAGAGCCCAGCACTATGTGAAGAAAGAGTGGCCGGCGCGAGAGCAGTTAGTACCTGGGGCAAGCAACATCATAAACGAACCTCTTGTTGACCGGGAAAAGATTTTGTTCCCACCGCTTCACATCAAGCTTGGGTTAATGAAACAGTTCACGCGCGCTCTGGACAAGGATGGGAGGTGCTTCAACTACCTGTGGCGAGCCTTCCCTGGAGTGACCATTGAGAAGCTGAAGGCCGGCATTTTCGATGGCCCACAGATACGGCAGCTCATCAAGGACACAGAGTTCGAAAACTCCATGAACACGCTAGAGTGCGCCGCCTGGAGGTCGTTTGTGCAGGTGGTGAACAACTTCCTGGGGAACAAGAAGGCAGCAAACCACGCCACACTCATCAACAGCATGATAAAGAACTTCCAAAACCTCGGGTGTTTGATGAGTATAAAGATGCATTTCCTGTTCTCA
>NC_134812.1:17743492-17745992 GCF_046742065.1 Oratosquilla oratoria
AAGGGAAAGGCATAAAATCACTCCCACCCATTTCATCCCTAAATACACTCCACACCCCTCCCACCCTCCCTCTCATCTGAGCACCTCCTGGATGACGGGTCAAGAGGATGATAAGGAAATATAAGAAAATGTGAAATCACACGTAAGAAGAGAGGCAAAAGTGAAAAGTTGAGAGAGTCGGGGTTTCGCAAAAAGAGAGAAGAACGAAGAACGAAAATTTTGGAATGAGAGAAAATTGAATTAGGAAAGTGTGAAAAATATAATAGAAATGAAAGAAGGGCAAAGGGAAGAGAAAACGAAAAATGGAAGTAAAAAATAGACAAAGAATAGAAAAAGAAGTGGAGGAAGTAAAGTAAGAGGAACAAGGGATGAGAAGCGGCAAAAATCTGATGAGAGAGTATGAGCGAAGGAGGAGTAGGAAAAATGGGAGGAGGAAGAGGAGAAACACAAGGAGCAAAATGAGAGAAAAAATATAAAAAAACGAAGAAAAGAGAAGAATGGAAAGAGGAGGGGAAGGAGAAACAAAAAGAGTGGGCAAGGGAGAAAAGGGAGAAGCTAAAAAAAGGACAAAAGGAAGGAAAGTAGGAGGAGAAAGAAGAGGATGAGCAAGTGGAGTAGGAACAAAAGGAGTGAGAGAAGGATAAAGAAGTGTATGAAGAAGAAAAAAAATAGGGGGAATGAAATCAGGAGGAAGAGTATAGGAAAGAGGAAAAATAGGAGTACGAGGGGAAGAAAAACAAGAGGAAGAAGGGGATTTGGAAGAATAAAAGAAGGATGGATATGAAGAAAAGGAGGGAGGGAAAGAGTAGAATGAAAAATAGGAAGACTAAGAGGAACAGAATGGTAGAAAGGAAAAGTAGAAAGCGAAGATGGAACATGAGGATGAGAACTAGGATGAGGATTTAACAGAGGAAGACAGCTCAAAATAAAACAGAACAAAAAACGAAATCTCACGTCGGTAAGTCGAAAAAATGGCATTGTCATCAGGCATAAATTCAGCTTCGAGTGAACATCCGAAACAAGACGAGAAAAGGAAGAGAAAGAGTGAGAAGCCAGAGGAAACGAAAAGTAGACAGGGAGAGACAGACAAATGGATAGAGAGAGACAGGGAAAAAATAAAATAAAACTGGAGAGAGACAGATATATATATATATATGTATATATATATATATATATATATATATATGTATATATAAATATATATATATACATATATATATATATATATATAATGTATAAATATATATATGTATATATAAATACATACATATATATATATGTATATACATATATATATATATATACATATATATAAAGAGAGAGAGACAGACAGACAGAGAGAGAGAGGGAGAGACAAACAAACACAGAGAGAGAGAAAGATATATAGACACTGGTGGTCATTATATTCAATGTACTATAGAGTAAACAAATATAAGAATATTGAAAATTACAAAAATATGTACCACCTGTTCATATGTAAATGTATTATATGCAAGTATTTTATTTTTCACTTTCTTTTTGGCCTTTCTGTGGCTATTTGAAATATACAAAAGTGAATCGTATGAGAAGAAAATAAGGCCTAAGAATAGAAACAGATATTAGAAATGATATGAAAAAATAATCACTTGTGAAAAAATACAAGATCAAGAAGAAAGGAGAAATGGTAATAAAGACCGGAAAATGACGCTGAAATATAAATGAAGAAATTGAAAATTAAAGTCACTTCATTCTGATAGACGTCTGATATGCACTGCAGGGTCGCATGAGAATAAGCTGAAGAAGAAGAAGAAGAAGAAGAAGAAGATGAAGTAGGAGAAAAAGAAGAAGAAGGAGAAGAAGAAGAAGAAGAAGAAAAAGAAGAAGAAGAAGAAGAAGAAAAAGAAGAGTAGGAGGAGGAGGAGGAAGAGGAAGAGGGGATGAAAAGAGGAATATAATTATTTAAGACAAATTGAAGATTTCGAGGAAGGAAGTCACCCTCCTTACTTAGGAGAGATTTTTTTCTATTGTGGCAACCTTTATAGTTAATCTCTCTCTCTCTCTCTCTCTCTCTCTCTCTCTCTCTCTCTCTCTCTCTCTCTCTCTCTCTCTCTCTCTCTCTCTCTCTCTCTCTCTCTCTCTCTCTCTCTCTCTCCTCAATTCTCATTCTCCATCACATCCTTTTCCTCTTTCTCTTCATCTTCCTCCTTCTCCATACTCCTCTTTCTCTTCTTAGTCTATGGGCTCTTCCCCCTCTCCTTTTCAATAGATTACAATGGATTGCAATGGCAAAGCCTGAATACCGACAATAGGCCTTTCGGTCTAAAACGAGGCCGATTACGTATATATATATATATATATATATATATATATATATATATATATATATATATATATATATATATATATATATATATATATATATATATATATATACATATATATATATATATATATATATATACAGTACATGCATACAAACACACACACACACACATTTATATATACATATATATATATATAT
>NC_134812.1:17753492-17763492 GCF_046742065.1 Oratosquilla oratoria
ACGATAAAAGAAGAATATATTACCACGTAGGATAAACTCATGCCAAGGCGGAACAAATGTGAAAGAGTTTTCGTCGGGAAATCCCCGGTCGTCGTTTGGGTTTGTTGACGCAACGAAATGCAAACGAGTTTCCGCTTGCACACCTTCTGTTACCCCTTGGGGCACTAGCGCGCGCTTCATCACTCACCCAGCAAGAAGCTGAACTCCTTTTTCGCTACCAAGGGGGGCGCCACAAGGATGAACAAGACTATCACGAGGATGAGTAGAATACTGGCACCTGGCAAAAAAATAGAATAGATATAGAGATAAATGAATAAATGCATAGATAGATAAATGAATAAATAAATAAATGATGACTTACGGATATGGATTAGAATAGACTAAATCAAGTTTAGGTTACGCTAGGTTGGATTTGATCATACTTGATGATGGAACACTACGAAAAATAATAAAAAATCATGAATTATCCCATGTTAGCGTACTTCCACATTAGTTTTGTGCCGCCCAACACGTAAGGGATCCCGTTAGACTATGATCCCTTCTTCACTTGGGAACAGAACAGCCCTGCGGCGGCTACCAGAATCCACGGGAAAGTGCCATCAGGTATGGAAGAGTTTATCTCTTCGGATAATGAGAGGGTCTCTCTTGGCTGAATCTGATAGCATGCCGTCCGCCAGATAAAAAGCTTAAAGGCTAATCCACTCACAAACAGGTTCAATAAACCCTTTGTCGCCAGCGGTGTATTGAAACCGACGTTAAAGTGAGACTCGAATAAAGACAACAACGGAGCTTAAGCTGAATAGAATCGCCTGGGCGAAGTAAGAATGCAATGTTCCAAAGACACCACTCACACAAGTCGGAACAGATTTCATCACTTTGGCCTCTGAAAGGTCCCCCCTTATTTGGATAAAATTGCTTGGCTGGGGGCGGAATAGAATATGATAGATTACTTTTATGGTAAAGAATGGTAAGATTCTCCGATTACAATGGCTCTCTGGATAATATATATATATATATATATATATATATATTTATTTATATATATATATATATATATATACATATATTTATATTTATATAAACACCCACACACCCACACACCCACCCACACACACACACACACACACACACACATATATATATATATATATATATATATATATATATATAGGTGTGTGTGTGTGTGTGTGTGTGTGTGTGTGTGTGTGTGTGTGTGTGTGTGTGTGTGTGTGTGTATGTGTGTGTGTGTGTGTGTATACATATACTTATACATATGCTTATACAGTAAACATCAATAGATAGCGTTTAGACAATTTCCTTTACATGAAAGGAGGTCAGGGATCCTTACCTGAAAATCACCTTTTTCCATCAAAGAACCCGACCAGATTAGCCCCAAGAAGAAGATTCGATTGGTCGTGACCCCGCTCAGGACGAAGGTCGCTCCACAGCAACATGGTGAAATAGTATGTTGTAATGAAGTATGTATATGCGTCGCGGTATTGAGAGGTAACGTGTATATGTGACTTATCAGTGAAGGTGACGCTGTAATGTGAGGCAGTATATACTTGATGTGTAGAGTCTGTACATCAGATAGATAAGATCACCCATCGGCGAAACAGGTGGAATGTTTCATAATTAATCCGACGGTTGGTTCTTCTCACCTGAGTAAAACTTGTTGATAAACTGAAACAGGTATCAAACATGTACTGAGGGAATTTTTTTAGTTGTTATGATGACCCAGTATGCTGAATGGGGTCAGACTGCAATTTCCAGAATGCAATTGCTAGACTGTATTAACGTAGCTAATATTTTAATCGAGATGATTTTAATTTCTTCTCCCTCTTCGTTTCGCCTTAAGATAAACAAAATCATCTGTTATTTTTTTTATATGAATAAAACCTTAGTTCCGGGATCCAGAATGAATGAATAAATTGTATTACAGTAGCGAATGGTTAAATCGAGAAGGTTCTAGTTTCTTCTTCCTGTTCGAAGTAATAGATTGAAATAACGAGAAGACTATCTTGTGTGAATAAAATCCGTCTTCCTGGATCCAGAATGAACGAATAAAGTTCCGTCAAAAAGACCAGAAAACGTGCGAGAACAAACTAAGGAGAGATGTCAAGGTGTGTTGCCGTTCCCTGGCCTTTGTATCAATCCGGGCACGAAAAACTAAATAAAAAAGGAAAAAGGAAAAGAAGAAAAAATTGTGAGACTTTTGCTGTCAAAGGATACTTCAGTTACGTGTGACCCCGCAAAAGACCGTGAGAAATATGATTCCAATCAAGCAGTGGCGTTTTGTGAAAAGATTTTGAAGAATGTGCGCCATTCATCAAATGTGATGGTATTTTGGTATCAGTTGATAAATAAGGTAAACAAAGTTATGATATTTTGTTTTAAGGCAGCGAGTTGAAGGAGAAAAATTATATAAGAAGACAGTACATTTTTACCGATTTTGTAAACATGATATTTTCTTACTTTTCCGAAATCTAAATTGAATACTATTTTTAGAAGAGTGAATGAATATAGAGAAAAAAGTCAAAGCACAGAGGTCCCATTTTTTAAACTTGTCAATATATATATATATATATATATATATATATATATATATATATATATATATACATATACATATATATATATACATACATGTACATATGTATATATATATATATATATATATGTATATATATATATATATATATACATACATGTACATATGTATATATATATACATATATATATATACACATATATAGATATATATATATACACATATATAGATATAGATATATAGACATATATATAGATATATATAGATATATATATATATATATATATATATATATATATATATATATATATATACATATATATATATATATATACATATACATATATTGTAAATTAATGTTCTAGTACTTATAAGTAATCTAAAAGAATATTTGTACGACAAATGTTCAAGAAGAGTGGTTAATATGTTCCCGCTACAACTTTTTCAACACTCTCTCATTCAACTTCTAATATATCGATAATTACTGTGATTCAATGCGAATAATCAACAACAAGGAAATGATAAATACAAACTAATCCCAAGGACATGAAAGGTGTAAATATGGTTTTCAGTGTGTCAGGTTACGGGAAGACAGAGAAATGTAAGAGAATATCTGAGAAGCACGCTTGTGATACACACCAAGAAGACAGAGATGGAGGAAATAAAACAAAATAGAAAGTGTGTGCATTTGCATAGGAAAGTAAAAGTCGCAGAAGGGCTTTTTTTAACTGAGCAATGATTATACATTGCTAAGCATTGCAAAAGAAGCTTAAGGTTACATTTCCGAAGCTAAATATAAGAAAGGTGACATGATCTAGGCCGCATTGCACGCGTCTCATAGTTCAGGAACTCAAGAACAATCTAAAATTTAATTCCGATCCGAACCTTTAAGATAAAAGTGTAGTAAAAACAGTCCCAAGAATTTCTATGGAAATTGACAAACGTACTCAGGATATAGAACCTTGAACAATTTTAAGATTTCAAAAGAATCGACTTTTGAAAATAATTAATGTTTCCAATTCATCTAGAAAAATTGCACTATCATTTCGACCATAACAACACCTTTCCATACTAGATCAGATTATGAAACTGATTAAAAAGATGTTTAATAACTATAAAAATGTTGTCGTCTTTAATACAATACGAAAACCTTTGTAATACAATACAATTATCGTTTAATACAATTGACGTTTTTAATACAATACGAAAATCTTTTAATACAATACGAAAATCTGCTCCTTCCTTTTATATATATACATATATATGCGTGTGTGTGTGTGTGTGTGTGTGTGTGTGTGTGTGTGTGTGTGTGTGTGTGTGTGTGTGTGTGTGTGTGTGTGTGTGTGTGTTGCGTGTGTGTGTGTGTGTGTGTGTGTGTGTGTGTGTGTGTGTGTGTGTGTGTGTGTGTGTGTGTGTGTGTGTGTGTGTGTGTGTGTGTGTGTGTGTGTGTGTGTGTGTGTGTGTGTGTGTGTACAGAGATATTTATACGTAGAAAGATAAACAGACATAAGATCACAGAGTACATAGATAAACACACACACACACACACACACAGTTCACAAACAGGCAAAGCACTAGACCACTCCGGCCCCAGTCATTACATATATTGTGAGAATAATTCAATGTAATTTAGTTTATAAATCGTTTAGAAATTCAACTTACGTAGGGAAGAAACTGATAAAGACTCCTTTTAGACTTATTCTCGCAAAGTGTTTAGTTGCAATTTTTCAACTTTCGAAACTTTAGATATACTCTGCAGATGAAGAGTTTCAGCTTTACTTCATTCTCTCCGGTATTTTTTATGTTTGTTTTTTTTAGCTTCTTTTTCATCTCTTGATTTTACTTTGCTCCCTGTTATCCAACACCATGTTCTAGCACTCTTTTTCATCCTCCTATTTCTCCTCCCTTTCTTGTCGTCCTCTTCCCCCTTTCCTCTTCTTCCTCTTCCCCCTCTGGTCGTCCTCTTCCCCCTTTCGTCTTCTTCCTCTTCTCCTTCTTGTCGTCCTCCTTTTCCCTACCTCTTCCCCTTCTTGTCGTCCTCCTATTCCCTTCCTCTTCACCTTCTTGCCATTTTCCTTCTCTCTTCCTCTTTCCCTTCTTGTCGTCCTCCTCCCTTCCTCTTCCTTTTCTTGTCGTACTCCTCCCCCCGTCCTCTTCCTCCTCTTCCCCTTTTTGTCGTCCTCCTCATCCCTTCCTCCTGTTTCTCTTCTTGCCGTCCTCCTCCTCCTTTCCTCATCTCCCTCTTCCCCATCTTGTCGTCCTTCTCCTCCTTTCCTCTTCCTCCTATTCCCCTTCTTGTCGTCCTGCTCCTCCCTTCCTCTTCCCCCTTTTTGTATTCCTCTTCCCTTCCTCTTTCTCCTTTTCCTTTTCTTGTCGTCCTCTTCCTCCACTTCCTCTTTCTTGTAGTTCGCATCTTCTACTACATCTCGTCGTCCTCCTCCACCTTCTTATTGCCCCCTTGTATTCCTCTTCCTCCCTTTCCTCATAGTTTTACTCCTCTCCTCTTCATCTTCTTCCTCCTCTTCCTTCTCGTATTCTTATATATATATGTATATATATATATATATATATATATATATATATATATATATATATATGTGTGTGTGTGTGTGTGTGTGTGTGTGTGTGTGTGTGTGTGTGTGTGTGTGTGTGTGTGTGTGTGTGTGTGTGTGTGTGTAAATATATATATATAATATATATATATATATTTATATATATATATATTTTTATGTATATATATATATATATATAAGTATATATATGTATATGTATATCGCAGAGAACCCACAGTCGGAGTGAAAGAAGAACTTGGGAGACCGTTAACTTCTATATTCGGTTACCAACTGCAGCCCTCTTTAGGAAAGTACAAGATAGGCAAAGTGGTTAGAAAAATATATACTCATATGTTACAAAGGATTACAAAGGATTACAAAGGCGGAGCATGCCGACAGGAGACCTGTTGTTTCTACCTACTTCAAAATTGAATCTACGAGGGGGGATATAAAAGGAACTCGGATCAGGGGTCAGGTGCAGCATCAAGAGGAAGGTAATTACTAACAAAATTACCACCAAACGTGGAATAATGTCCGGAGACCATTATTCTTGGAGATATTAAAATTGGGACATTCATCGATATAGGTAGATTCAACTATTTTCCTCCTGAAATCCTAACTAGACTTAAACACTAGTTTGGCCTTATCCAGGTCAATCCCGTGGTTATGATGACTAACATGATGGAAAATAGCCGAACTTTCTTGGGCATATTTGATCAATCGCTTATGTTCAACCAATCTAGTTTTCAAGTCTCTCCCAGTCTGGCCTAGGTACACCAGATCCCAATTTTGTCAAGAGAAGTTGTAAACTTCATAAGAGTCAGACCCCTTAAATCTTTGGTGCACGTTCACAATGTGCTTATGCTCTGCGTTGGGATAGTAATAAGCAAACGTGAGACGATCCCAGGGAATTAAATTGACAGAAGAATTAACGCTGTTGTTGTTGAGGATTTTTAAAGCGTCTTTCTGAGCGAGGTACTGAGTAGTGAGGGCTGAAGATACAAAATGGCTGGCTTTAGCTTTACTAAGGGCTCGATCCAGGAATCAGGGCGAGCAGTCCAACATCAATGATTGTAATTTAATTATGTCAATCTCCTTGTCATCCCACGCTGAGAAAATGTCATCGACATATCTGAATGAAATCATCTCAGGTGGTTTGATAGTGGGTAACAAGGTACATTCAAAATATTCCTTGTGTAAGTTGGCCAAAACAGGCGACAGGTTGGAACCCAAACTGAATTTTACAGAAAAAAGTATCGCCTAAAATTATTTGATTCATGTTGTAGCCTCATTGGAATATCAACCAGCCGTACTAGAATATTAGTTGTGCTAAATATACCACACTATCTCTATGCACGATATCCGTCGTACAAGTGACCAGAATGTCTGTGGTCACCAAGAATCGACCGCAACTTGAACATCCCCTGAAGAGACACGAACTATTCATTAATTTTTGCCCAAATCTGTACAAACAAAAACTTGCAACAGTGAACGCTCTCTCGCATTCTATGTGACCAGGCGTACAGACCGAAGCCTTCTGGTCACTATGGTGTTATTTGTGCGCCCGGCGGACGCCGCGTAGCACACTATCAACTGGACGCCGCCGGTATATCTCTATTACACGAACTACACCGCCACGTCCAATCCCATCCCCCCCCCACCCCCACCTCCACATCCCTCTGCCCAAATAACGCTCAAAAGAGGAGAAGGTTTTGCAAATGCAGAGAGGGGAGAGAGAAAAGAGGGAACCACCAAGAGGAAAGAGGACACAGGTAAAAGGGGGAGAAAAATGGGGAAAGAGATGAGGCTGCATGAAAAATGGAAGGGGGCATAGAAAGGGAGAGGAGAATGAGAACAAGGAAGAATAATTAGAGAATGGTATTGTATTAGCGTGGGAGGAGGAGGAAAATGGAACAGGAGAGAAACGGAGTTGGAAAAGTATGATATATGAGAGGAATGAAAGTGGGGCGAAATGGAGGACCAGGGCAGTGGTAGAGAGATAAATTGGGAGAGGATATATATGAAAGGAAAAGATAGGGGCAAGGGAAATAGAAAAAAATCGGAAATAGGAGATATATGAAATCAAAGAATGGGGACGAGAAAAATAGGAGAAAACAATTCGGAAATGGGAGATGAAGAAGAAAATGAGCAAATAACTAGTTATGAACGTTAAGTAGACAAAGAGGAAGAGGAAATAAGGAACAAGTAAGAATCGTAAAAGAAAAAAAAATGAAAGAAAAATAAAATAAAAAAGAAAGATCAGAAGGAAAAAAAGGTAGAAGATTTAGAGGAAGTAGAAGGTAACGAAGGAGAATAAAGTTGAAAAAGAAAAAAATGAGTACAAGAAAAAAGGTGACGAAAGGGAAAGAAAAAAGACACAATAAGGTTTAAGATAAAGAACAAAGGGGAAGGAGGGAGGAAAGACAATGAGAAGCATTGTTTGCACCAAAAAAAAAAGAAAAAATAAAAAAGGGGGGGAGAGGGAATCAAGGAAAGGAATTACACAGACAAGGAGACCTGCAGAGGAGAGAAAAGGAAAACGGAAAAGAGAGAGCAAATTGGATATGTATGGAAACAACAAAAAGTTGAAACATAAAAAATACAAAGGAAAAAAATTGTAAAGAAAGTTTAATCTATCAAACCTGAACTTAATACCAGACACTCGGAGTTTAGAAAAAAATGTGCTGACACCTAAAAGAAAACAATAATGCGAAAAAATGTAAGCAACAAACACACGTACACACATAAACACACACACACGAGCGCGGTTACACAAATACATATTCACAGACACACACAAATATACACACGCAAATGCACATATGCACGCACACGAAATAACGCAAGAAATCATTCATTTATATACATACACACACAAAATAATTAATTAAACAAACATACACAAAAACACATACAATACACACACATATATGCTCACGCACGCACGCACGCATTCAGCCATTTACATGCATACATACACACACACACACACACACACACATACATACATACATACATACATACATACATACATACACACACACGCACACACACACACACACTCAGCCATTTACATGCATACAAAAACACACACACACACACACACACACACACACACACACACACACACACACACACACACACACACACACACACACACGCACGCACGCACGCACACATACGCACACACACACACACACAAACGCACACACATACACACACACACGCAGACACACACACGCACACACACACACACACATGCACACGAACACACACACACACGCACACGCACACACACATACACACACAAAATGTTGGCTTCAGAAGAAGGACAAAAAACCCAGAGCTTAGGAAGAGGCAGCTTGTTGTACTGTGTGGGGCAAAGAATACACATGAAGTCCCGTCATTGGACAATATCAAAGCATAGTATACTTGAAAAAATAATGAAAACAGTAAATGAATTAAACTGTGGAGAGCATACAACAACAATTAGATACTTAGAAGGTAAGTAAAACTTGAAATGAAAGACGCAAATTGGTTGTTAACTAGGAACAGGGATACGACGACAATTAGGGAAAATTGATGTCTAAATTGAGAAATATAAAATAATGAAAAACTCGAATGGGTGAATTATTTACAAGAGTAATGATGGACATGATCAAGACTAAAGAAGGATTGAAAGCACTTGAACAATATGGAGATGATCATACAGTCAAAACAGATGAAGTGTATCTCAGATGAAATGAAATGACATTAAGGTACAATGTAAATTAGATCTTGAAGAATTGAAAGGAGACCATGATAAGTTAAACGAAGAGAATGATATCTTAGAGGTCTGGGTGGGACAAAGCAACAAGAAGCATGGAGATAATGAAGAAAATATCAGAGAAATAAAGGACAGAAAGGATGGGTGAAATTACACCATGTGAGAACGGAGCCCTTATCGTTACAACGTTTCGCATATCAGACCTTTATCGCAGAGCACAAAACTCTGAAGAATACATAGGACCCGCGTAGGAGGTGTGTGGGTGGGAGGTGAAGGAGGGAGAGCAATTGTCCGTGCAACAGGACATTTGTTCACCCACAATGGACATCTGCGAAAGTGGAAGAAATAAGGTGAGGGGGCATTTGTCCACTGTAGGTGGACAAATGCACAAATGAGGGAATAAGGTGAGGAATGTAACTTGAGATACTTTTTCAATTTTTTATTTAGTTAACATTTTGTAATCATTAGAACAAGAACAAGTACAGTTACGAAAAAGATGTGGAGGGTTTAAGGGTATCCAGAAATAAAGAAATGATGATAAGGGAAGTAGGTGACAAACGATTATTGTTTCATAATAGTAGGGTGGCAAGAGACGTATCTACCAGTAAGAAAGAAACGAGGAACAAAAAGAAAGATAAAAAGTTAAAGAAATACTACAAACTGTAATGGGCGTAAATGAAGAAAAGGAAATGATTAGGTTAGGAAGGTATGCACAAGGTAGTGCAAGACTAATGAAAATAAAATATAAACCACAAAGCAAATAAATAAATAAATAGATAAATAAATGGGTAGTATTTGTAAACTAGCAAGTGTAGACAACTTCAGGAATAAGTGGGTGAGAAGAGATGCAGCAACCAAGGGTTCGAGTCCTAGTGGCAGTCCCAGGAGTGCTAGTTCATCCATATGTCGTAGATTCATACACTTTTCGGATGGCTCTCCTCAATAAAAGACTCTGAAATTAAAACTACATATTGCACCGTGCGAGTTGACGTCGGGGAATGATTAGGACAAGTTCGAGAATTTTTTCTCTGGGTACGTCCTGTATAGTACAATGGTAGCATCCCTGCCTTGTAGTAAACATTCGCAAATACATGGGTTTGAATCCCAGGGGCAGAGTTAGTTAATCCATTG
>NC_134812.1:17768492-17778492 GCF_046742065.1 Oratosquilla oratoria
TGAGCCTCTTCGTGTTGCCTCGAAATCTAATAAAATAGTCTGGAGACAGCCTACTGTAGATGAGCTGGTGAAATGCCACCTGGTACGAAAGGGACTGAGGCTAGACTTATTTTCTGGAGACAGAGTAGACAGACAAAGCTTTGGTGCTGGATGGACACACACACACACACACACACACACACACACACACACACACACACACACACACACACACACACGCACGCACGCACGCACGCACACACGCACGCACGCACGCACACACACACACACACACACACACACAGACACACACACACACACACGCGCAAACACACACACACACACACACACACACAAACACACACACACATAAAGATAGAGATAAATAGATAGATACATACATACATACATATATATATATATATATGTATATATATATATATATATAGAGAGAGAGAGAGAGAGAGAGAGAGAGAGAGAGAGAGAGAGAGAGGAAGGGGAAAATGGTGTGGAAATGATCATGATAAAAGTTGAAAATAGTGACATGAAAAGTAGTAAGTTGGTGGTGACTTATGTGCCCCCCAAAAACGGGTTTTTGGAAAGAGAGCGATTATTCTAAAATGTTAGATGACACAAGGCATCCATTAAATGAGATGCTGAAGGATGGAAGAAACGTAGTACTTATGAGGGATTTTTGCTGCAAAGAAATATGTTGGAAAGAGACGATAGTGAAAGGTGGAGAGGACCTTTGGGGAAATATATTATTTGACATGACTATAGAATATACATTGACACAATGGGTAAAGGAAAATATCATATATAGAAATAATAAAGAACCGTCGAGACTAGATCTAATATTTATATCAGAGCCTAAAAGTGCGGAAAAAATTAATACAAAACACCAGTTGGGAAGAGTGACCACATACTACTTGAGTTTGAACTAAAAAAGGAAATATGGAAATAAATGAGAAGAACAGAAAAGAAAGTCTGATGTATAACAAAACGGACTTTGGAAAACTTAGAAACTTCTTTCAAAAAGCGAATTGAAAAAAAAAATCTACAATAAAGAGACACAGGTGAAAGAGAAATGGATGATTTTGAAAGAAATCTACTACGAAGGAGTGGATAGATATGTACCAAGACAAAGTACTGTATACAAGATGTGACCTGTCATACTGTGAAGAAAAGTGGACAAGGAATCACGTCCTGAGAACATAAAAGTAATGTAAAATTACACAGAATTAGTCATTTACTCGTAACAAACATCGATAATACAGGACACCTACCAGACTGGAACATCAAAATCTTACACCAAAAACTGGAAAAGAAAACAAGAAAAAAATAATTGAAGCTCCAGAAATTAACAAAAATAAATCAAACATTAGCCGAGGAGGAACCTACAACCTACGTAGTGTATATAGTACTATCTCTTCTGAAAAACTCCAATTGTCGAAACGTAGGTAATAAGCTCATCTTTTCTCTTGTGTTTCCATTACCCCTCAGTCCAGCAAAGGATACGTGACAGTGCTGGTCCTGTAAATGTATGTCAGAAATAATATTCCAATTACAGAAATCTTTAATATTCTTATCTTCAATTAGAGGTGCAGCCTTGAGGGGCTGGCACTCCGTCTGTAACCCGGGCTATAAATTCCTCTCTATCAGCTTTGACTATCGTTCCCCCTTTTATCCACATGTGGGACCCAAATAACCGACAAGAGATCCCGCCTCCTTTTCCCCTTCCTACTAAAGGGCGGCAGAAACAGACCCACATTGATCCAGCACAAACAACAATCCAAAGTTCTTCCCAAAGAGATCCAATTTAGAGATCTATACCAGTCTAGTTTACCGTGACCGTGGCCAGGGGTTTTAATTGTGACTGTCCCCAGCCCAGAACATTTGGTATTTTGTTGGTAAAACCAGCGCTTCTATCATTGACGAACCATATCGCGCCGAGGATGTGGATTGATAGAGGTGACAAAGAAGATAGGAATGGAGGACAATGCAAGAGAGGCCTAGACTAAGCAGTTCCGAGTCTGTTACATGGAACTGCCTGGTGTTGGCCTTATGGGCTCTTGCAGTCTCCTCAATTTGAGGAAGGAAACAGAACGGAGAGAATAGCAGAAGTTAAAAGTGATCATAAATATATATATATATATATATATATATATATATATATATATATATATATATATATATATATATATATATGTGTGTGTGTGTGTGTGTGTGTATATTTGTATATATATATGAATATATATATACATATATGAAATGTATATATATATATATATATATATATGTATATATATGTATATATATATTATATATATATATACATATATATATATACATATACATGTATATGAATATATATTAATATATATATATATTATTTATATATATATATATATATATATATATATATATATATATATATATATATATATATATATATATATATATATATATATATATATATGGATCTCGAATCATAAAAGAATGCTGTACGACCCTGGTCCCTAGTTATGTCACTAAAGTCCTTCAACTATGAATTGCAGTTTGTAGCCTGTACAGAATGCCCCCTAGGCTATTTCATTTCGTCTACCACCAGCTTATTTCATTCAACAGGAGGGCCTCTTTCGCCCTCGAGATGTTAATTCTCGCCTGGTTTCAGACCATTTCCAAACATCATTAGGTGACTCCGACCTCCTATTCTGGGCCTTCAAAAAGGAATCCATTTTTTCCCCGATTTTCCTTCTCTCAAGTCGTTTGCAGGCGATCGACCCCGACCCAGTGATTAGCATAGAAACTCGCTCCTTTTCTAGATTGGTCGTGTGTTTGAGTGAAACTGATTTTGGGTTTATTTGATTGTGTATCTAATTATACTCTACTACCTTCTCTTCTTGTCCTAAGCTGTCCATGTATTCCTGTCCACTTGACTCCTGTTAGGTGGGGATTGGGCTGTGGCGATGCGGCTGTCCACAGATCTCACGGCTGGGGAATTTTTTTTCGAACCTGTCGAGAGTTGTTTGGAGTGGGATGGGTGGGTGTCTGCATGGAGGCTTGCCCTGAGAAAACATGGGGACTAGCTCCGGCGTGGCAAGCGTATGGTCATTCTTTGGTTGTAATACTGACTGACATCAACAATATTACATTACAATAAGGATTAATTGACACTTTAAGCTAGGATACATTTATGTTTCAGGATAGGTACGGTAACATTAAGAAGAGGCTCAAGAGAAAAAACAATTTTCTTTTCTATTTATCTTCCTTATTCTAAATTTAGATAAAAAAAAATAAAATAAATAAAAAACGCGTCATGAGAGGTCTTCCAGTTCTTCGTCATTATTAAACGTAAAAAAGATGTCATCTATGTATCTACAGTAGATACTAGGTTTCTTTTCCGACAGGACCTTTTCTTATGTTATTCCCATGAGGAAATTGGCAAAGAGGACCCCAAGAAGAGAATCCATTACCACGTCGTCTGTTTGCACGTGCGTATGTCCTCTTTGGTCTCTACAAGGGACTTCTTTGGTGCAAAGTCGGAGAATAGAGTGTAGGGTGTGTTCAGCGTTGTCTAAGGTGGGAGTGGTATCATTGTAGTAGATTCTCTTCATGATAAAACCAATGGTTTTGTCAGCACCTATATTTGTAATGAGGTTTTCGGCATCTAAAGAGGCGATTTTGCTTCCTACTGGGGCTGTAGTATATCTCAGGATCTCTAAGAAGCCCTTAGAAGACAAAAGATTATATCCGGAAGGGGTGTACGGTGTTACAAAACGACCTGTCAGTAAATCCAAGAACTTACTCAGCTCGTCTCCATGCCCCACACTTTCGAAGATTTTTTTTTAATATTCCTTAAGTAAACGCCTTTTTAGAAGAATTGAAGATCTTAAGAAAAAATGTCATCAACGCTGAAATTTCCATCGCATTAAATACTACATTCATATATATGTATATATACAGTATACACAAACACACACACATACATATATATGAATATATATATATATATATATATATATATATGAATATATATATATATATATATGTATATATATATATATATATATATATACATATATACATATATATATATATATATATATATATATATATATATATACATATATATATATATTGCAGAAACCACAGGGAAAATAAAGTCGGAATACTAAATGTTTTCGTCTATTACGACATCCTCAGAGTACAAATAAATAAAAAAATGCGTCATGAGGAGTCATGTACTCAGGATGTCGTAATACTCGTAGACGAAAACATTTAGTATTCCGTTGGGTCAAATAAAATTCTAAATTATATGTTGTTGATAAAATTGTCAATAAAATCTTTACTAAGACAATGCCCTTATATTTGCAACATTCTTTGTACAATTTGAATGCTTTAAAAACACTTTAATATTTTCATTTTGCTTAACTCTACTCAGCGCAACATATAATTGTCCATGCTGAAATACAGGTTTGTCTAGATAAACTAAAACTTTCTGAAAAGTCTGTCCTTGAGACTTATGAATGGTCATGTCAGATAAAACAATTTTCAATCTTGGAATTAGAAGATTGTGACGTCATGTCGTCGTTGCTTGGAACACTAAGCATCATATGAATTATACGGTTCGTAATATTCTAATATACTCATTATGCCTCGTACATGCTAATTCAGGAGTTGACTATACTTTTAAATACTGAATATAAAAATTCTAGATACAAGCCCACAACAACGTGTTTCTTGAGATTAGTAATCATTAAACGGGTTCCGTTGCATATCCTAGGAGGACAAATGTTCCTCATTACCATGACAATACAGCCAATCTTCAACCTCAAGTCGTGCAGCGGCACCGACGGGCTGCACATGAAGTTGAAAACAGAGGCTTGTACGTCGGGTTCTGGATCCGACGGCGTGTCAACGCTGTAATAGACGACCTCCTTCTCCTCGTTGAGATCGTAGATGAGTTGATTGACGCAGCCGACATCGTCGTTAGTGGGCGAGACTATCGATCTCTTCTCGAAGTAGGAGAGGTTCAAGTGGTTTGCCTTCAAATCGTCGTAAACCTTGAAAACCAACTCCTCCCGCGAATTTGCTCGTACCCCGAAACCTTTCTCAAAGAAGAGCTCGCCGGCATCGCGAGTCCCCAGCGACAAAAGTTGCTTCGCAAACTTGTTATTCTTGACATCGTCCTTCTTGAGACGAACGTTTTCTGTTAGTTCTAGCTTGGTGAGCCCGTCCCACATGTAGCTCGACTTGATGCAGTAGGCTAGCTCCTCCGTCTTCCCTCCATTTCTTATGACCGGTAAGATCTGGCGAAAGTCTCCTGCGCAGACAAACACTTTTCCTCCCATGAAATCGTCGTTATCCATGATATCTCGGAGAGTGATATCTACGGCAGTCAGCATATTCTTGTTGGCCATCACGACTTCGTCCCAGACGATCAGCTGAGTCTGCTGCAGAAGCCTCGCCAATTCCGTGTTCTTGTTGATGCTACACGCCCTAGTCTCGTCATACTCCATCAAGGGTATTTTGAACATGTTATGGGCCGTGCGGCCCCCAGAGAGGACTGTAGCCGCAATCCCGGATGAGGCTACCGCCAAGGCAACCTTCCCCTGTGAACGGACCGTATCGATCAATAGATTCAAAACGAAAGACTTGCCAGTTCCGCCAGCGGCGTTGACAAACACACCATTGTTCCTGTAACGGTGACTATTCTCGACTCGATACATGACAGTGTCATAGACTTGCCGCTGCTTGTCGTTGAGAAGCTTAACTTTTTCCTCCACAGACTCCTTCAACTTTTGTTTGTTATATGCCTTCTCTCTCCTGATGAGATTGGAGGGGCGTACGCCCCCTCTAGAAGCAGGGAGACCGTATTGGGTGATTGAACCCCCTCCACAATTAAGCACGTGTTGCTGGATGTCATCCAGGGCATCCAGGTAGATTTCGTCGTTGTAATCTGTTAGGTTTGCCATGTTCAAGTAATCGCTGGAAAAATAGTCCTTTATCTCTTCCCATATCTCGGACTGGTCCTCGAGGTCAGAAAAGACCAACATACTGGCATAGGTTTCTCTGAGTTGTCTCCTGTCGTTTGTGTGGTTAATGATCTCCATTATGGTGTCTTTCCAGGTGGCTTCGTCGGTTAACAACCCTAGGGCCTTCACAGCTTCGCGATTAGTTTCGTACATGACGCCGTCTACTGTTCTGAGGTCTTCGTACGACTTGGGACCCTTTTTATGGGTTAGCAGCAACCTGAGGTAAAAGAGCTCTACGGTTTTTGTGGTTACAGCACGTATGCGTCCGAGACTGTATGTATTTCCGTTACGTTCTTCCCATATAGTCTCCTGAAGATTATATACGTAGTGGAGCGGTAATTGGTGATAGTATAACGTTCTCGCAAACTCGTCCTTCTGGCAAAGCTTGAAAAAAGCAGTTAGCTGGGTATCGGCCTTGGCCTTTCTGGTAATTTGAGCCGCCGTCATACGCTCGTTGTAGAAGATGGCTTTCTCGCCCTCTAGGTGTAGATCCAGCATAAACACCGGAGGGTAGCACTTGTGGATGTCGAACTTGAAGATCTTCCACGCAGCCTCGTTAGAGTTGACATATCTGGCCTCTTGATAATTTTTAACCTCGTTGACGACTCGGTTGTCTTCTTCTCCCGTCGTCTTTGTGAACAACACCTTGTCCGACCCCTTGTTCACGTACTTTGTGACGTAGGCTATAGCCTTTATAGAATTGGAACATTCGACGTTGATGTGTGCATCGTATTTTATACAAAGATAAGGGTTGTAAGGGACAACCCAAGTATTGTCTACGGTAACGGGGCCGTCCTTCAGCTTCAATTTGAAGGAGTTACCTCCTTCTCCTATGGAACGTCTGATGTACTCGGGATAACCGCTGTTTCCAAAGAGCAGCTCATTTCTGCACGTCTTGGGGAATCCTTTGCCACACTGCCCGGGTTTCTTGCTCTTTACTTGGCAACACAGTTGTGACTCGTCATAACCCTTGCAGGGTCCGTGTATCATGCACCGAGTGACGGTGTCGTAGAGCCTCGGCTCCTTTTCCTTGTCGGGTATCTCGGCTCTTATGACTTGCTCTACAGTATCCGCGGTGACGCGAACAGCCATCCACAATAGTATGTGGGCGTGCGGCAAGCCGCGTTTCTGCCATTCTACACTATAGAGATAAGCTTTGACGGCCCCGAAGGCCTTTTTGTGTATCAGGTCGTCCATTAGGCTATCCAGCTTCAGCTTGAAGATCCTGCTCATAAGATCCGGCCTGTCGGCCCCTTGGGTCCCTGGTCCGCCAAATTTCTTCACCACCTCTAACACCTCCGGCCATCTAGGGTTCATAGTGAAGGTTATGAAGTAGTCGGGCGACCCGTAGGCCGTAACGTAGGCCAGGGCATCCTGTTGGCGCTCTTTCATGTATCTGGGCCACAAACGACGGTGAGAGCACTATGCGTTGCCCGACACCACTTTTGTCCGCAGAGCTCAGCACGTCGGCCCTCTCCTTGCGCATGCCGGAGTGTTGGTGCTCAAAATAACACAACCGGCTAGACTCGATTTTTACGTAGTTATCGACCACAAACTGCTGGAACAACCGACGGCATTTTGTGATGTGGTTGAAGATCCCTTCTCTCTCCATGTAAAGGGCCGAGTAGTACATGAGCGCAGTCAGTCTTTTGGCGGAGCCATTCTTTTCCATATTCAAGCTGTAACCTTTGTCTCCGTTGGGGATCAACATGGGATTACAAAGGATTACAAAGGCAAAGCATGCCGACAGGAGACCTTTTGATCCATATCTAGGTCGGATGCAAAAAAAAAAAAAAAAAAAAAAAAAAAAAAGATCATATTAATAATAAATTAAAACTATAACAATGTAAATAACAATTAAAATACATAAATAAATGCATTGGTATAGTTGAATAACAAACAAACAGGTAAATAGTAAATTATAATAAATTGACATATAACTAATAATAAATGAAAATCAGACAGACAAATAATGAAAATCAGACAGACAAATTATAACAAAACAAAAACAAATAATATAACATAAATTATAATAATTACAGCATCTTACTTAGGTATTTATCTAAATGATTCTTAAAGCTTCGAACTGAACTACATTGCACTACCTGTGCAGGAAGTTTATTCCATTCATTAACTACACGGTTGGCAAAGTTGTTTCTACCTACTTCCAAATTGAATCTATTTCCGGACAGTTTGAGACCATTGTTTCTTGTCTGATTCTCATTCAATGTGAAAATTTGGTCACTTTTGATGTTGTCAATTCCCTTTAAAATCTTAAAGACCTGTATCAAGTCACCTCTGAGTCTACGCTTTTTTTAGGGAAAACAGATTCATGTGCTTAAGTCGATTTTCGTATGATTTATTTTTGATATTTGGAATCAGTTTTGTGGCTCGCCGTTGTACTTTTTCCAGTCTGTCAATGTCTTTAATGAGATTCGGTGACCATACGGAAACAGCATATTCCAAATGTGGACGAACTAACGATTTATATAGCTTGTTAATGAGTGATGGACTTTTGAAATCGTAGAGATCGTAGAAGTAGTTGGTAGAGCTAATCATCTTGATGGCATATTTCGAATCGGGCAGAGGCGACGCTATTCTGACCTTCAAAGTATCGGTATCTGGACCCAGGTTGACTATCGCCCCTACTTGGCAGGAAGCCGTCGGTAGATGGTAGACGCCCTTGTGTTCCCTGGTGGAGACGTTTTCTGCTGTCTTAAGAACGCTTTCTTCTTCCTTTTTTGGCTCGGGGGCTCGTTTTCGAGCTGTTTTTATGGCGTAGGCTTTCGCCTTTTGAATGCGTTTTTGTGTCCCTAAACTCGTACAGAGATAGTGTTTCTGGTAGTCTGTGTGATCAGACCTACCTCCGTTTTTGGTGAAGTTCTTATAGCCAGCGAAGTAGTGTTTGATGAAACTTTCTACCCTTTCTTCGGAAATCTCTCCACTATAGGGCTCCAAGGAATCAAGCAAACCTTCGTCGTAGACGTAATTTTTCTGTTCTTTCAGGAGCTCGTTAAAGGCTATCGCCTTTCTCTGGAATAACTTTATCTCCTCTTTTACTTGAAACTTCTTTGTTTGGCTGTCGTCATAGAGGCTAGGAAACTTCTCGTTGTTTAACTCCTTCTTGTCGAGCTTCTTCTTCTCCGTTACCCATTTCCAGAAATGGCGATACCTTTGGACTGCCAATTTTGAAGTAGCTCTGGCCATTCCTCTTCCCTCGAATCAACCGGAACGCCGTAGAAAGTCGGTTTTGTTGGTGGCATAATTTCAGATTTGTTTCAGGCATGTTCACAAAAAACCCTCACAGCCTATGATCGAGTACAGCGCTCCTTCGGGTGTAATCCTTTTTACCGTGAAACGGCGTAAGGGCCCATTAAATTTTTTTTAATATGATTAATGGTCAGAAAATATGTAATCGGAAAATTGTGACGTCATGTCGTCGTTGCTTGAAACATTACGTAATATTCTAATATACTCATTATGCCTCATAGATGCTAATTCAGGAGTTGGCTATAATTTTAAATAATGAATATGAAAATTTTAAATATCAATGGTCAGAGAATATGTAATCGGAAAATTGGAAATTAAAAATTTGGCAAATTGGAAAATTAGCAGTCGTGACGTCACGCACTCAGAGCTGGGGTTCCTTAGGACCCACAGAGCTGATGTCGTGACGTCATGTCTCTTCTGATTGGCTAGTCCTCAGTCGTGACGTCATATTTCTTCTGATCTCTTCTTCTGATAAGCTGGTCCTCAGTCGTGACGTCATATCTCTTCTTCTGATTGGCTGGTCCTCAGTCGTGACGTCATATCTCTTCTTCTGATTGGCTGGTCCTCAGTCGTGACGTAATATCTCTTCTTCTGATTGGCTGGGTGACGGTTTCAAGCAAGCAAGCAAGCAAGATGACAAACAAGATTATCAGAATTCTATAAGTATATATATATATGTATATACATATATATATATATATTATATATATGTA
>NC_134812.1:17783492-17793492 GCF_046742065.1 Oratosquilla oratoria
ATGACATATGAAATGTATGATATATATATATATATATATATATATATATATATATATATATATATCATATATAATATATATTATATAATATACAATACATAATGTATGATATATCGTCGTCGTCGGTTTTCTCTCGTGTCCGAGAATTAATGGTTTGGATGGTATCTCCTCTGGTGGCTGATGAGCCTGATCCTTACCCTGGAATGGCGGATGCACTCAGGCCACAGGGCGGTTGGAAGGGGCTGTGGCTAGGCGGCTCGTCCTTTCCGGGTTCTTCACATTTCCTGCTCTGTAGCCCTCCTGCTTGATTCGAAGGAGGCTCTGTGATGATACGCCTCCAGAAAGAACGATCTCCTGCCTGCTAGTCCCATGAGTTGGGGTCAACTCCTGTGTGTTTGTTTGTTTGTTTGTTTTCAGGGACTCCTTCAGTTGGTCTTTGAAACGGAGAAGTGGGTGGCCACGTGGACTTTCCCCGGAGCTGAGGGCACCGAAGAGGTATGGGGGAGCTTTGTCTTATTCATTCAAGCGACGTGGCCAGCTTAGCGGAGACGATGTTTGGTGATGGTTACTTCTGGGCTGTTTGTTTTAGCCTTGTTCAAGGACTGATGCAATAGTGATGAAGTCGTCCTATTTGAAGTTTGTAATGGATATGAGTTTCTTATGGAACTGTTCAAGCTTTCTCAGAAACCGGCGGTAGAACGTCCAGGTTTTATATCCATACAAAATCATTGACACTATAGCTGCATCGAAAACACTGGTCAACACAAAATATATTGTTTAAGTTTTTTTTAGCTGAATGAAGATAATTTTGATGTGCTGGATCCAAAAATTACATTGGTTTTGTTCAATCAGGTCAACTTTCTGAAGTAAGCGACATATTTGGTTTTTTTTTTTACGATTTTGTTTACTCGTATATATACGGGTATTTTCACGTGATATGATGCAAAATTCTTTCATATTTCTTGCAATGAACAAATTCTGATGATTTTGCATATGCCAACTTATGACTTTTTTTTAACAGGCGAATGAAATGGCTTCGACTAGAAGATCTTTCAAAAGTAAGCCTGACGTATTCTGCTACATGTGCAGTGAATACACCATTGCACCTTGCAGGAATCAAGTCACAAGTTTCATAAAGCGTATTTACCATTCTAATCTTGATATTAAACTTGGTGACCAGAATAAAGCTTGGGCGCCACACATGGTATGTAAGTCATGCACCGAGTATCTGCGTCAGTGGATCAAGGGCAAGAAGAGTTTTCTGAAGTTTGAATTTCCCATGATTTGGAGGGAGCCGACAAACCATGTCACTGACTGCCACTTCTGCGCTATTGATGTGAATGGGAGAAACAGAAAACAGCCTCAAGTATCCAGATCTTGAATCAGCACGTCGTCCTGTAGCTCACTGTGATGAAATTCCAGTACCTGTCTTTGGAGAACTTCCTGACATCAGTGACGAAGATTCCTCCAGTGTTCCAGAAGATGATGAAGTAGAATTGGTTCTAAAACAATGATGCTCCACATCCTTTTTCCAAAAAGGAGCTAAATGATCTAGTTCGCAATCTCAGCTTGTCAAAGTCCTCTGCCGAACTATTGTATCCAGATTGAATGCTCGCATCACCTTTTACCTCAAAAGACATCAAGAGCTCCTCCGTTTTTCCACTGAAGAGAAGGACTTGATGTACTGTAAAGATATTGCTCAGGTTCTGCACAAGCTTGGAGTGCCACAGTATAAACCCAAAGATTGGAGACTGTTCATTGACAGCAGCAAACAATCGCTGAAATATGTTCTGCTTTACAAAGGCAACAAGTTTGCCTCTGTACCCCTTGCTTACTCGACTAAACTGAAGAAGTATGAAGCGGTGAAGAATGTGCTAGAGAAAATTTGTTATGATCAGCATGAGTGGCTTATTTTGTGTTGACCTGAAGATGGCAATTTTTTTGTTGGGACAACAGTTCGGCTTCACCAAGTACCCATGCTTTCTGTGTAAGTGGGATAGTAGGGACACTGCTCAGCATTACACAAAGAAGGACTGGCCTCTGCGGGAGGAATCGATGTCTTGCAGAGCAAGGAACGTCATCAACAATCCTCTGGTAGACAGATACAACATACTCTTCCCACCACTGCACATCAAGCTCGGCTTGATTAAACAGTTCACCAGAGCTCTAGACAAGGATGGTGGCTGCTTCACATACTTGTGCCATATTTTTCCAGGATTAACCATAGAGAAGTTGAAAGCTGGCATCTTTAATGGTCCTCAAACCCGTCAACTCATCAGAGATCCTGAGTTTGAAAACCCAATGAACGAGGTAGAACTTGAAGCATGGAAGGCTTTTGTTCTGGTCGTGAAGAACTTTCTTGACAACAACAAGGCCAAGAGCTATGCAGAACTTGTCACTAATATGCTGACTGCTTTCAGAAACCTTGGATGCAACATGACCATCAAAATGTATTACTTATTCTCACATATGGATCGGTTTCATAAGAATCTGGGATCAATGAGTGATGAGCAGGGGGAGAGATTCCATCAGGACATAAAAGAGATGGAGACCAGGTTTCAGGGACGCTGGGATGCAGTCATGATGGCTGATTACTGTAGGACTCTGAAGAGAGACATGCCTGCTGCTGAGCATTCGAGGGGTTCGAAGAAACGGAAGCTTATGCCCTAAATTTTGCACAATGACGACGTAACGTTCAATTTACATGTACTTACATTTAGCAATGTCTGCTATTCAATTTACAGAAATTTAAGTTTGTAACATTTAATGAATACATTGTTAGAATTTTTATTTTTTTCTTGAAACCTTTTTTGGATGAGAAATATTAACAAAAATCAACTGATAATGTCACAAAAATGTAATCAATTTAGTCAAAAGATCGGGTTTTTCGAAATCAAATTAGCATAAAAACCTGACCCAATTGAGAAAAATGGATGTCATTTTTTTATTCAGCTGTCCAAAATGATCCTAATTCAGTTGAAAAATATAGAAAACTTACATTTTTTTATCCCAGTGAAATCATTAACTTGCATCGGAGTTGCTGGTCTTTGTCCATGAAGACCCAATCTGAGTCTTCCAAAAAAGTATGAGCTTCCTTGATTCTATTCTCGACGTCCTTAGATGATGTACGAGTACACTGAACGAAAGGATGCTGCTGAGATATGGGAAGAGCTCCACACTTTCCATCTTTGTAAGTAAAGGGCAGGATAGATAAGATGAAGAAGAGCGGGGAGGGGGGGGGGGGACCTGGAGGGCCAGTGCAAGGAAAGAACAAAATGGAAGGAAGCCAGAGTCCTGATAGGTTTGGGGCAGACCCACTTGCTCGGTTTTTTTTGTTTTTTTTTTCCCATGTTTGATGCCAGAGATAGTAAAGTCAAAGTCTAGCAATGCTGCTCCTGGGGTGGGCTTGGCAAGGGCTTTGGTTTTCCCAATGCTGACAATCGGAACAAACTTAGAGCACGCCCCACAGTAGTTGTTCACCGATTCCTGGATTTCAGTCGAAGAGTGGGCAGATGTGGCAATGTCATCTGGATTACTGCAGTTCCTTCATTCCCAGCTTAGATGTATGCCTCTACGATCAAAATCGTGTAAGGTTGAGCAGCCCCACATCCAGACTGTATGTCACATCAATTCCAGGATTGTTGGGTGAGATTTCGGGCATCATGACAGTGAGATGCAGAGAAAAGAGAATTGAGGTAATGAAGCACCCTTGCTTGAGACCAGAAGAGACAATGAATCCATCAAAGAGTTCACCATGGTGGGCCACCTTACCATTCCTTCGTGTAGTGCCTTGACCATTAATACGAAGTGCTCAGGACATTCAAATTGCTTCACGATTTTCCACATAGCATCTCTGGAGACGCTCCCATTAGCTTTATCCAGATCATAAAAGACTAGTATCATGTTGGTAGTGCCCCTAGATGAGCAGTGGTGAATGCGCCAAAAATCGGAGGTACCGTCACCCAAGACTGTTGGGGTTAAACAGGTCCATTCAGAAAGTCATCAGTGGTAGTAGATTCTCAATATATGAAAGTATCAAAGTGTTCTTTCCACCTTTCCAGGATGGCTTAGCTGTCTGACATCAGAGAGTGCCAGATAATGATCTTTGGGACCCGAGGATCTTCGTCCCCGCATAGAAATTGCGCTTACGCTGACACCATTGATTCTGAATTCCTCTCAACCTATCTGGCACTTCCTTTTCAGTTGGCGAGAGGTCGCCTTTTTTGACTAGTGGTGTTGGATCTTGCTCATGGGTGATTCGTGCTTGGTATTTGGCATTAATGAATCTGTCAATTTTCTGAGCATTATTGTCGAACCAATTTTATGGTCTCTTTCTTATAAAGCCTCAGCAGTATCCTGGATCAGCAGTATCCTGCCTCAGCAGTATCCTGGATCAGGGACCGGATTGTCAACCATTACATAAGACAGTGATGGCTGGTTGGGTTGGAGATATGAAATGTATAGATAAAAACATGCAATAGAATGAATTTAACTCATCATAGTTTAACAAACATTATGCCATCAAATTGATTCCTTGTTTTGTATTAGCCAGAATGAGTACCTTCATGGTCAAGGTGTATCATCACGATGGGCTTCGCAGCTTGAAATTTCGGGTCTCAAATCAGAAAAAAATTCCTCGTCACGCGTCATTCTTGATTTCTCTAACAATTAGGCTACATGTTTGCGCTGATTACCTACTCGTTTTTATACACATTTTTAACATTTTCGTGTAGTGAAAGAGGCTAATTAGGCTGGTTTCATGAATACTGGAATGTATGATCATTTGAGATGATCACCGCGAAAGAAATAATTTTGAAGTACACTCATGTATATGTGCATTTATTTGTATGTGTGTGTATTGATCTGTATTTATTTATAAATCCATGTGTCTCCTATTGTTATGAGAAAATGATTTATGACTATATGATTTCATACTTTCTATGTAATGTCACCTATGCTGCAATAAGGACATCAATACAGTGGCAAAAGTGATAATAGAAAATAAACAACAGAAAACTGAAATTCAGCACAGGTCCTGAATTTCATTTATGACCTGCCAAACAAGGCATGGAAACCCTACAAAAATTAAAGGTAAAAAAAAGAGATCATCAAATCCACAAACAAACGTAGGAAACAAACCCATCAAATGGTCAATGAATCGTCGATTACGCAATCAGAACTCATGGATTGAAACCTCTCTGTCAGAAAATTAAATCTGAAATGTGGTGAGCATAGAGAACACAAAAACCGTCAAGGCTTACTTAAACTACGTATGGAAAAAATATTTTCTATATTTGTGTACATTAAAGTAAATGTAGCTGTAGACACTTACATTCGAAGCCAGTGTTCTATAGTACATTTGTTCTCAAAAGTAAGTGTACTGGCGTACAATTAAGTTTTAATTCAAGTACACTTACACTCTAAGTGAATACATCATTTCTTCTCCTTGAGTAAATGTACCAGGGCATAATCAAAAGTAAGACATGTGTACTCTCAAAGTAGAATATGATTGCACAGTTACACTTGTATTAAGTGTATCAAAACACATTTGCAACACGTATGTGTGTATAAATGCACACTTAACTTCTAAGTACGTTATTTGGAGACACATACAAAATATGTTTAAAATGAATATATGTACGCAGATTGCAGGGTACTAGGATAGACTTAGAAAAATTGTACCCTGGCGTTTATTTTTACCCCAAATAAAAAACCAGAACCCAATGAACTTAGAAAATAAGTACATTAGGCTATACTTGTATCCGAAATTAGTCTACCAACTTACATTTCTACGCCAAACATAGGATTGCACGCATATACTAAAAGTAAGTTTGACCACGTAGGTATTCCAACTAAATGTACTAGTATACACTTTTCTCCAGACTAAGTTACATAAAACACATACTCGCATTTAAGAGTGCCGGTCTCCATGAAGTCTCGGAATGAATGTGACATCGTATTAGCCAAATCTCCCGTAGGGATTCGAACACCTAGCTGAGTGACATTACTATTTGTGTGCAGCAGTTTGATACTAAAGCCTCGTTGACACTCGGCTAGTTTAGTAGCCGTGAGTGCTAGTTGCAAATTAACTTACCCGGAACATAAGTGTTGATCCTGGGATAGCATAGAGGCAAGATGACTAATTTTCCGTCGACATTGTGCAAATAGAGGATAGTTTACAAATCGCTAGCACTAGACTCAACATAACTATCCCCGTGTCAACGAGGCTTTGCCTCCAGTGTATGGTACCACTCTGTGTTTGACCACTCTGACAGAAATGAGTCAGTGTCAGTGTAAATAGACACTTAAACCACACCAGCAAACAAGTGTACCCGATTTACACTACCGCTCATCTCTCTCTCTCTCTCTCTCTCTCTCTCTCTCTCTCTCTCTCTCTCTCTCTCTCTCTCTCTCTCTCTCTCTCTCTCTCCTCTCTCTCTCTGTCTCGCTCTCTGTCTCTCCTCTCTCTCTCTTCTCTCTCTCTCTCTCTCTCTCTCTCTCTCTCTCTCTCTCTCTCTCTCTCTCTCTCTCTCTCTTCTCTCTCTCTCTCTCTTCTCTCTCTCTCTCTCTCTCTCTCTCTCTCTCTCTCTCTCTTCTCTCTCTCTCTCTCTCTTCTCTCTCTCTCTCTCTCTCTCTCTCTCTCTCTCTCTCTCTCTCTCTCTCTCTCTCTCTCTCTCTCTCTCTCTCTCTCTCTTTTTTTTTTTTTCTTTTTTTTTTTTTTTTTGCATAGATCCTGGCGTGTATGAGTTGTAAAGTGATCAAAGATTTGGGTCAGATACATTTTTTCTAACACAGCTGTATGAAAGGGGTTGATAATAAAGAGTTAATAAGCACATACATAGCCTGATATATACAAACACTCGTCACACACATTTTAATTCCAGCTCTGCAGCAGTTTTAAGTGCAGGCAACTGTACGTGCACTGGAGAAAGTATAGGAATGGAATTATATCAGCTCAGTAGAATTAAATCAATTTGAATCGGATTGAATCGGATTTAGTAGAATGGAGTCCTTTGGACTTTTTTGTAAAGATCCTACGTTTGAGAAGAGCATCTCTGTATTAAAGTTGATCATTTGGGAGTTTGTGCTACGGAAAATAGAGGGCGCGGAGGAGAGATACGAAATAGAAAATTGAAGGTAGGTGCATCTGACAGTCAAGATTAAAGTTGAATTTGATGGTAGAGTAATTTTCTCTTTATGAAATACGTTTTCATAGCAGTGTGGAATCTCAAATGGATGTCTTTGTTGATGTGTATACCCTCTACTTTTCTATTATTTCTGTTTTTCGTCACATCTTTCTCAAGTCATTATTTCTTTTATTTTTCTCCTTTTCCTTTCCTCTTTATTGTTTTTTTCTTCCATCCTCTTTCAATTTTTCCTTTTTTATAATCATAGGGATGACACAGTCGAGTAGTTAGTTGTTTGTGGTGGTAGATGTGTTGTTCTTATGGGTTGTAGTTTACCAGCGCTTCTATCATAGTTGACAATCTCGAGCCGCTGTCATGCATTATCTTATATCTCATGGGTTGGTTTAGTTAGTCGGGGGTTTTCACAGATTGATTAGTAATCCTGTTTTCTGTAGAAATTTAGTGTACTGAAAGAATAAAGGGCAGAGTAGGTGGTTATTGTGGGTGTTGTGTAAATTAGCAGTCTATTTGTATCTTTTGTACTGTGAGAGAAGCATTACATCGACAAATTGGCTTGGGGGAGTTCGTTTGCTGTCACGAGGTGGCCATGTGTGAAGCCGGTGTCACAGCCCACATTGTCCCCCTGCCCAGAGTTCCCCCCCGGAAGAATTAGGCTAGGATATTTTGCCCCGGGGGAATTACAAACTGGTCCATTTCTTCCCCCTTCAGTCTAGAATGTCCCCCCTAAGAAAAGCAAGGATATAAGATACACACAATAGTTTGTATTGATTTATTTTAACACATAAGGTGCCATGGTCATTATCTTAACACATAAGGTGCCATGTCTCAGCAGTACATCTACGTCTTCTGTCAGCATTACATACTCGAATGGTTGTCAGTAGTACATCTATGTCTTGTCTCAGTAGTACATATTCTAATGGTTCTCAACAGTACATCTATTTCTTGTCTCAGCAGTACACACTGTAATGGTTCTCAGCAGTACATCCATGTCTTGTCTCAACAGTACATACTCTAATGCTTCTCAGCATTACATATATGTCTTGTCGCAGCAGTACATAACGTAACGTAACCTAACCTAACCTAACACTAACCTAACCTAACCTAACCTAACCTAACCTAACCTAACCTAACCAACTGCTGCTTGTGAAGTTTATAGAAATGGAGTAGGGGGGCACTTTAGGCTGGAGCGGGTATAATTATCCTAGGATATTTCCTCCCCCTCGGAGAAACTATCCTAGGATACTTTACCCGGTGGAGGAAATATCCTAGGATACTTTGCCCGGGGGAAGAAATATCCTAAGATACTTTGCCCCCGGGGGGAGAAATGGTACACCGGAATATCCTATTCGTAAGCGTGTTAGTGCTGCTCTAAAATGTCGCTTGTGTTGATGTGAGGACAGCCATAGATGTATGTGGAGAATGTTTGTTGTCGATTTATCAGTGATTTTTTACCAACTTTTTCTTTAACCACATGTTAAATGTTTGGATGAAACTACTTATTCATGCTGCGAGTTCAATTCAATTGACACTTTTAAAAACTACCTAAATAAATACATGGAGTCCAACCCCAATATAACTTATTTCTCGGCATCGAGAACTCATACACTTGTAGCCGTTGGTTAGCTGCACAACTGTTGTGCAGAGAAGATAAAGTCTGGTTAGATTTTGTATTTATTGAAGCAGGTACTTCCGGTAATTACAGATCGGATACGATCACTCAAAGGGAGAATGTCTCCCCTACCGAGTCTAAGGGAGAGTGTCTCCTTAGTCTCCTCTGGTTCTGGAGACGCAGTCGCCGCATATATAGGAGAATATGCCTATCTAAGCATGTCCGGCGTGGGGTTTACAGTAACTCTTAAGATTGGGATTTATACAATACTACTTGTGTGTTAGTTGCATTGCAGTGGGTTTAATAATATTGGTTAATGTGTCATGAAATGGTGTATGGTTTCGAGTTACAATTATGTATCTTAATAGATTTAAGGAAATGGTTAATGATCTGTCTAGCGACATAAGTTACTTCTTGGGTGGTAGCGTGATGTACGTTTGAGTCAGATGTTTATAATTAGGAAATGTGGAGGTCAGCAAGATTGGAAGTATCGCCAGAGCTAATGTCTGCCGGGTACCTTCTTGTATGCATGTGGATCACGTGTCAGGCATGTGATATATACATAATGGTTAGTAAGGATACACAGTTGAATTACGTCAGTAGTGCTTCTATTTGCATGGACAATATCGCCCCAGTTGCCGAGAAACGCTCTCTGTTCATGGTGGGTTGGCTAGAAGAGAGTGAGGACTTGTAAGTTTATAGTATTCCCAAACTATTGAAATGTTAATCTGTCACGTCAAGTGTGCATGATATAGGGTAATTATAGTTTGAAGAGGACTTCCATCTTTTGTACAAAAAATTGGAAATATTGTAGAAACATTATAAAAAAAAAAAAAAAAAAAAAAAAAAAAAAAAAGCAGGGCGATGAGGAGGCAGAAGGTGTTGTAAGAGGTTGTATAGGTCTGCAGGTAAGGCATTCGAGTAACATGTATTATGAAATAAAGAAATTACCACGGAAGGTGCGTTTTTATCCATTTCCTAAGGCGCATCAATGCTGTCTCAAAATGTAGGTCACACTTTTGAGAAAAGACCATGAGTGATATTTGATTGTCTTTAAGTAGTTTGTCGGGTGTTCCTTTCAGTATTTTTGTCGCAATTGTTATAATGTGGGCTGTTGCAGGGAGGGGGAGTGGGAGCATCGAAGGGGACCGATGCTACATTTTGAGATGCCTCGTCGGTCCGTTCATTGCCGAGAATGTCAACATGAGATGGCACTCACCAAAATTATAGGGACTTGAAGCGA
>NC_134812.1:17805992-17815992 GCF_046742065.1 Oratosquilla oratoria
GTAGTAACAAGGTTAATCTTTATTATTTATTTATTCACATTTGTATTTGTATATTTGTTTTTATCTATCTGGCTATCTATTTTTATGTATTCATTGAGATTTATTACATTGATAATGACAAATCTTTCGTTCCATGCCGAGGGCGGATGAAAAATTAATTAATTGATTAATATAACATTTTGTCCAGACATTCATCCAAGTGCATTTTAAAATATTCGAACTGTATTGGTCTCGTATTCGTATTCGATAAATTGTGGGTTCGAGTCCCGCACTTCTCTCCGATTGCCAGCAGTAATTGTGATCTGCCTTAACAGTCCAAACGCATAAGAGAAGATTAGATAACTTTATGAATAGGGATGACAGGCGGTAAGGGATAGGGAACTGCCGAGTATAGGCCTTATGGTGTCTTACAGTCTCCTCCATTCATATGTTCTTATGTTGCATTCAGTTATCTCCGCTGGAAACTTGTTTCCCTCGCTGACGACGCCGTTTGCAAAAAGTGTTTGTGTACATATTTATCTGTTTATTCATCTTTTCATTTATCTAATCGTTTGCGAAGACAAACCTATCATGAAATTTTGTGTTCGACGAATGAATTTTTGCCATTTGTCTTTGATCTGGTCACGTAACAAGCAAGACCTGGTTTCAGTTCCAGCGGATACCGGTGACTGCCACTTCTGCTCTTCATTGGATAAACGGTGACGCTTTGGCCTCCAGGAGTCGGCTTTTCAGTATATCCAACTACTACTACACGAGGAAAAGAATGATAAGAATGTAGAATAGAAGAAACTTACAAAAATTCTGTAGTAGAATTAAATAAAACACAAAGAACTTTGTAAAATAGACCAAGCAATTTCAAACTATAAATTGTACATAAAAAAAAACATAATAACATTATGAGTTAGAAATAGTTCTTCGAATCTACATACGGGAGGATGAATAAAATACAAATAGTGTCCTTGTACAGGATACCGTGTAAGAAAAAGTACATCAGATGATTGCATGCAAAATTCAACACACTCATAGAACCTACAAATCAGGAACAAAGATATATAGAACATTGTAAAATAGGACAATCATCTGCTGCTGTTAATCGGAAAAAGATGTAAAAAACAAATAGTGTTGTAGCATCAACCACTCCAAAACTAGGTACGTTAAGAGACCAAATAAAATAAAAACAATATAACAGAAGAATACAAACATACAGAAACTACGTTTATGAAGAGCTGGTGAAATGCAAACGACATTGGAAAATAGAAATACAAGCTATCACAAACCAAACACTAAAAGAAAACGAAATTGCTGACAGGAAAAACAGACACTTCTGCTCGGAAAATGTAATCCCACTGTGTCGCTAGGAATGGAATGCCACGGCAGACGAGCCCGAAGCAAAGCAAATATCGTCCAGAATATCGGTTGTATTAGTATCCTTGGGAACAGTAGGTCCAGATCTATTCCCAATACCAATAGCCACAGTTGTATTGAAATGACATTGGTTGCCAATCAGTTGTTTCACGCCGTGGGTTGTACAAAATGGGATAAGATCAATTATATTGCCAAAAATGTTAAGGCTACTGTGTTACCATATAAACAATTATTTTAGCTCGGTATTCGTAAACGAAACACCTCAAAGTGAATTCCAAACTGAAACCTGTGAAAAGTCTAGGGTAAACTTACTCACTACGGTAGATATAACAAAAGAAAAAATTAAAAGGTGTATAGATAAACTCAAAGTTAATAAAACACCAGGGCCTGACGGTTGGCATCCAAGAATCTTAAAGGAAATGAAAAATGAGATTGTTGTTCCATTAGAAATTATTTTCAAGAAATCCATTATATCCGGAGATGTCCCAAGAGAATGGAAGCTAGCTAACGTTACTCCCATATTCAAAAAAGGTGACTTCAATCGTAGGAAAAATTATGGAAACTATCATCAGAGATGCTATCGAACATCATTTAGAAAGTAACCGTTTGATAAATGAGAGTCAGCATGGTTTCAGACGGAAACGTTCTTGCGTGACTAACTTACTCGAATTCTACAACACAGTTATCTCCAATTATGACAAAAGAAACAATATAGATTTAATATATCTAGATTTTGCAAAAGCTTTTGATACCGTCCCACACGAAAGACTACTTACTAAATTAGCTTTACACGGAATAAGTGGTAGCCTATTAGGTTGGACTAGTAATTGGTTGAATGGTCGAAAACAGAGAGTTGTTTCAAATGGAAAAACTTCTGGATGGAAAAGTGTTGCAAGTGGAGTTCCTCAGTGTTCCGTTCTTGGGCCACTTCTATTCATAGTATATATAGATGATATAGACCATGGACTAAAATCTACTGTTTCCAAATTTGCTGATGATACAAAAATGTGCGGAGTGGCAAATGATCACTCAAACCAATTAGATATTCAACAAGATTTAGATAAATTACAGCAATGGTCTGAAAAGTGGCTAATGAAATTTAACACAAGTAAATGCAAGGTAATGCATATAGATAAAAATAACAGTAAGTACGATTACAAGTTATTTGGAAATTCGTTAACAAAAGTGGATAGTGAAAAAGATCTCGGCGCAATTATCAGTAACGACCTCAAATCATCCAAGCAGTGTATTTCAGCCTCTGAGAAAGCAAATAAGACTCTAGGACTGATTGCGCGATCTTTTGATTTCAAAAGTCTATCACTCATTAACAAGCTATATAAATCGTTAGTTCGTCCACATTTGGAATATGCTGTTTCCGTATGGTCACCGAATCTCATTAAAGACATTGACAGACTGGAAAAAGTACAACGGCGAGCCACAAAACTGATTCCAAATATCAAAAATAAATCATACGAAAATCGACTAAAACATATGAATCTGTTTTCCCTAAAAAAGCGTAGACTCAGAGGTGACTTGATACAGATCTTTAAGATTTTAAAGGGAATTGACAACATCAAAAGTGACAAAATTTTCACATTGAATGAGAATCAGACAAGAAACAATGGTCTCAAACTGTCCGGAAATAGATTCAATTTGAAAGTAGGTAGAAACAACTTTGCCAACCGTGTAGTTAATGAATGGAATAAACTTCCTGCGCAGGTAGTACAATGTAGTTCACTTCAAAGCTTTAAGAATCGTTTAGATAAACACCTAAGCAAGATGCTGTAATGATTATAATTTATCTTATATTATTTGTTTTTGTTTTGTTATCATTTGTTTGTCTGATTTTCATTTAATATTAGTTATATGTCAATTTATCATTATCTACTATTTACCTGTTTGTTTATTATCTAACTATACCTATGCATTTATTTATGTATTTTATTTGTTATTTACATTATTATAGTTTTTATTTATTATGTTATTATTATTATGATTTTTTCGCATCCGACCTAGATATGGACCAAAAGGTCTCCTGTCGGCATGCTCCGCCTTTGTAATCCTTTGTAATATATATATATATGTATATATATATATATATATATATATATATATATATATATATGTATATATATGTATATATATGTATATGTATATACATATATATACATATATATATGTATATATATGTATATATATATATATATATATATATATATATACATATATATATATATGTATATATATATGTATATATATAGACATATATATATATATATATATATATATATATGTATATATATGTATATTTATGTTTATATATATATGTATACATATATATGTATATATACACATATATATATATGTATATATATACATATATGTATATATATACATATATATATACATATATATATAGATATACATATATATATACATATATATATACATTTATATATATATATACATATATATATATGTATATATATATATATATATAGATAGATATAATGTGAATTTTGTCCGAACAGAACATACAAATCCCATTTCATTGATGAGCATTGAATATTCCTTTGATTTACCAATAAAGCTAATTAAAAATCAAATGGTTGTACATCCTAATTCTATCAGGTGCAAGTGGTGCCAAGCACTACAAACGTCACACTACATCATTTATTTTATCATAATTATTTTTTATTCGTGAAACGTGATACTGAATTGCGCTGTCAAGGTAGAGGGCATGTGACCTATATATCGATTATAATGAAGGGGCCTCTGGAAGTGTGTTTTAATTACAGCCATCGAAAAATTTGTGATCATATGTTTGACCTTCGAGGGGTCACTAAAGGTCAAAGGTCTTCAAGCCGGTGTGCGGTTTTCTATACGACAATATCAAACATCCATTTGCCTCCAACCACTTTTGAGTTATAATGGAAAATATGCTGTTTTGACTAATAACACTGACCCCAAACATTTTTACCCAAACCGACTTGGATGATTAATAATCCTTTATTACTGTGATGAATAGAGTTGAAGCTGAGATAAAGGAAGAAATATTCTAGGTCTTGGTTCGAAATGAATAGAACTGCCTCGAAAATGATAACCACAGAAAGATGTTTACATTTTCATCGACTTTGACCCTAACATTGATTCAGTTCCCAAGAATCAAATGTGTTATGTAGAGTTCATTGCCACTCTATGCTGAAGGTTTCATTTCAGTTGATTCAATCAATTTGCTGTAACATTGCTAAGAATTAAACAGACAAACAAGCAAACAAACGAATAAGCAACCAAATAAGTGAATGAACAAACAAGCAAGCAAACAAACAAACAAAAACTAACCAAACCAAAAGCTAGCCCCCCCAAACCCTCCCCACACAGAGATCCTGTCTAGTCGATGTCCCGTAGCGACTCGTCCCCTCCCTCTGTCCGTAGTTAGACATAAGAACACAAGAATGGAGGAGACTGCAAGAGACCATAAGGCCTACACTAGGATGTTCCATGTCCTTTACCACATGTCATCCCTATTCATAACGTTATCTAATCTTCTCTCAAAACAACCAATTGTTTCAACGCTCACTACATGGTTACTAATTCCATGCGTTAACTACTCTGTTGGCAAAGCCCATGCGTTAACTACTAATTCCATGCGTTAACTAATCTGCTGGCAAACCACTACTTGCCTATTTCCTTATCAAACTTATAATTCTCCAAAACACAAAAACAACGCAATGGTTGTATTATAGTACATGGAATAGCTGGTCGAACAGGCTTAGCTGTGAAAGGTTGGCATTTCTTCATTCCAAGCCTTCTCCATGTATGAATGAAATCGTCCGATATTCTCCGGAGCAAAATCGTCAGAACGCATTACCGACATGATGCGACTACCACCTTGTTTGGACTTAATTTCGAAAATATTTTAAACCCGTCAATACAGTGTCATGTCTTATAGATTTGGTTCCTCTTAAGGTCAGAGATTATGGTTTTCATGAAGTTTAGGGTTCTATCCTACAGTCAAAGGCAGCAATATTTGGAATAATGGTGGACACGGGTCAGAGCAAAAGTATGGATACGACTGAGTCTGATTTCATAGAGAACAAAACCATGTTGAAATAAGAAAGACCAATAAGTGGAAAAGTGGTGAGGTAAACACAGAGAACAGTTGGAGTTTTTATTCAGAGGCGTTTACATTCGTTGAAGTAAGATTTACGAGTAATGCGTATTCACCCAAGCACTCTTTCATTCAAACTTTTCCCCTCCTTTCTCCTTCTTCCTCGTCCTGGACCGAGAGGCTGACCACCTCCACTTCATTTCTGGGAATATTCGATCTGCAAGTGTCCGGCAGCTGAGGGCGAACTGCAAAATTGGGTCGCCTTCCCTCTGCTGGCCTTGCAAGAAACTCCTTTGATTCTTGAGGTTCTTCTCGAAAACGCTCTTTTTTCCCGCTCCCACAGGCCCAAAGGGAAGGACCCTTGGCTCATCGCGATCAATACAGTCTCTGATGATTTTTGGTGTGAAAGAATTCCGTCTTATTTTTGCTTTGTGATGGTCTGGGATCCTTGAGATTTATGGAATATTTGCCTTTTCGAAGACTTTTCAATTCCGGTGTCTTATTTTTCCAATGAAATTTTCATGTAAATATATATATACGCTCACATACACATAATATATACGCGCACAAACACACACACACACACACACACACACACACGGCTCGGTGGCGGATTGGTAAGGCACTGGCCTCACAAGCCGGAGAACCGGGGTTCGATTCCCCGGCCGGGCGGAGATAAGTTGGGTTTGTCTCATATCACGTGTAGCCCCTGTTCACCTAGCAGTGAGTAGGTACGGGATGTTAGTCAAGGAGTTGTGACCTTGCTGTCCCGGTGTGTGGTGTGTGAGTGGTCTCAGACCTACCCAGAGATCGGCAAATAATGAGCTCTGAGCTCACTGCCGTAGGGTGGTGTCTGGCTGTCTCGAACAGAGGCTGCAGCAGATCCGAGGTGAATACACACACACACACACACATATATATGTATATATATATATATATATATATATATATATATGCATATATATATACATATATATATATATATATATATATACATATGTATATATATATATATATATATATGCATATATGTATACATATATATATATATATATATATATATATATATACTGTATATATATATATATATATATATATATAAGCGAATGACTGTTCTAACACATTGGTAAGATGGACTGAATATCCCACTATCGGAGAAAAGAAAGATATTTGAAGATTATATTGCGATCATTAAATGTGTTCCTCTTCAGTGTGGTTTTACAAAGAGTGAGTTCACTTACAAATAGTAAGAGGAGATATAGAGAGGGAGCATGGGGAGGTAAGCATACTACTGCGTGGTCCATTTGAGAACAAGTCGTGATGTCCCCAAGGTCAAACTGACCCTGGGTCAAATGTTTGCGTGACAGGTCTGGGCGGACAATTTGACATATAATATTGTTGACGGCCAAGCTGGTAATGGCGTTGGGGGACCATTGTCCTTTTGAAGTATTAGAATTAGGAAGTTGTTTGATCGTGGAAGACTCAAAAAATGTTCTTCTGTAGTAACAATATGATTTGTAAATTAAATTAGCCCTGTCCCAGTCCACGATGAAGAGGATCACAGTTAGTGATCGCAATATACAGTACGTATCTTTAAATATCTTTTCTCCGACGGTGGGATATTCAAGCTTTATATACTGTACATATATATATATATATATATATATAAATATATATATATATATATATATATATATATACATATATATACATATATATATATATATATATATATACATTCATACATATATACATATATATGTATATATATATATATATGTGTGTGTGTGTGTGTGTGTGTGTGTGTGTGTGTGTGTGTGTGTGTGTGTGTGTGTGTGTGTGTGTGTGTGTGTACATAATATATGTGTATATGTATATATCTATGTATGCGTGAATATATATATATATATATATATATATATATATATATATATATTGAGACATTCTGACAGGTTGACGTAAGCGGAGTAGGAAACACAGGAGTCTTAGTCTTGAGTTTATTCCTGACTAGTTTCGCAGGTATGCTTTTTCAAAGGAATAGGTTTACAAACGGGCTGTGGGCATTATATACATGGGGTGGACCTCACCACCTCCCCGAGTTACCATAGTTGGTGACGAGTGTGAACATTACATTGTGGCTAACGTAACAATGATGAAATTTACAATTAAATATGATAACACTAATAACAAAGAAATTAATAATAGTAAATGTAACAATAGTTACCAATGATGATAAAAATTTAAATAGTAATAACAATAATAATAACAAAAATGATAATAACAATAAAATAATACTAATGATAATAATAACAAGAAAAGTAATAATAATAATAATGATAATAATAATAAAAAATCTGATAATACTAATAACAAAGAAATAAAAAATAAATTATTAATAGTAATATTAACAATAATAGTGATAACAATGATAATAAAAAACGAAAAATTTAATATTTAAATAATAATAGTAACAATAATAATAACAATAATAATTACAAAGTTAATGAAAGTAATAATAATAGTGATGGTGATAATAATAAAAATAATAAAAATATATAAAACTAATAATAATAATCATAATAATAATTACAATGATGAAAATAATAGTGTTGAAAATAAATAGTAACGAATAGTATTAAAAGAATAAATCATGAAAAAAAGGGTTGGTAGCATGGAGGAACGTCAGAGTAAAAGGAAGAAAGCTGGAGAGGGTAGGCCGAAGTGGGAAAAAGGTATCTACTTAGGGTCGGGGGGTCTGGGAAGCCATTCTTGGAGGGCAAGTGTCGCGGTAGATTTTGTCCATTTCAAGTCACCAGTTCTCTTGTTTGTGTTTTTGTGGTTGGCAATGTAAAGTGATTCAATTATTTTCCGTTGTTTCTTGTGTAGTCCTTTAGCTAGAATGGTGGAACCCTCCCAGTTAGGTAAGTGTCCCTCTGTGTCAATGTGGTTAACTAGAGCGTTGGTTTCTCGGTGGTGTCTAATGTCCGCTTTGTGTTCCCTGAGTCTGTTGTTAAGTCCTCTGTATGTCTCTCCGTAGTATGCACAGTCACATCCTTTGCAGGGAATTTTGTAAACGATGCTATTGTCACGGTAGATAGGTGCATAAAGTTTGGTTCTTTTGTTTTTAACAAACAGGAATACAGGCAACATGAAGGCCTTCCAATGGGGTCTCCATTGAGTGCGGTGGCAGCATCGCTCCACATGGAGACTTTGGAAAGGGACCACTTTCTGCATATCGTCCCAGTTAACTCCAAGTGGTACTGTTATGTTGACGACATCCTTTTCATTTCACACAAAACAAACGACACAAGAAACCTACTGGAACAACTGAACAACGTGGACAAAAGAATTAAATTCACAGTAGAGGAAGAGACCAACGGTTCCCTACCTTTCCTAGACGCTGTCGTCATCAGATCGGACAGCAGCGCTAGGTTCAAGGTATACCGTAAACCGACAAACAAAGACGACTTCATCCACTATTTTAGCGCACATGACGAGAAGACCAAATCAGGAGTTACCATTGGGTTTTACCTTAGGGCTCTTAGAATATGCTACGAAGAGTATTTACAAAAAGAAATTGAATACGTAACCGCTGCATTCAGGAACCTAAGGTACCCAGAGGGCATGTTAGGGACGTCACTACGGAAAGCAATTAAAATCAGACAGAGGAAAGGAAGTGAAGAGAGGACAAATTTACGATACCTTGTGGTTCCTAACTCTGGCCTCTCTCACATGCTTTCCAAAACGTTGAGACAGACAGGACTCATCATAGTAAATGACACAGGGAAGAAAATAGGACACTTGACCACCAACAGAACCAAGACGAACCGTGACAATAGCATCGTTTACAAAATTCCCTGCAAAGGATGTGACTGTGCATACTACGGAGAGACATACAGAGGACTTAACAACAGACTCAGGGAACACAAAGCGGACATTAGACACCACCGAGAAACCAACGCTCTAGTTAACCACATTGACACAGAGGGACACTTACCTAACTGGGAGGGTTCCACCATTCTAGCTAAAGGACTACACAAGAAACAACGGAAAATAATTGAATCACTTTACATTGCCAACCACAAAAACACAAACAAGAGAACTGGTGACTTGAAATGGACAAAATCTACCGCGACACTTGCCCTCCAAGAATGGCTTCCCAGACCCCCCGACCCTAAGTAGATACCTTTTTCCCACTTCGGCCTACCCTCTCCAGCTTTCTTCCTTTTACTCTGACGTTCCTCCATGCTACCAACCCTTTTTTATCATGATTTATTCTTTTAATACTATTCGTTACTATTTATTTTCAACACTATTATTTTCATCATTGTAATTATTATTATGATTATTATTATTATTATTTTCATATATTTTTATTATTTTTATTATTATCACCATCACTATTATTATTACTTTCATTAACTTTGTAATTATTATTGTTATTATTATTGTTACTATTATTATTTAAATATTAAATTTTTCGTTTTTTATTATCATTGTTATCACTATTATTGTTAATATTAC
>NC_134812.1:17820992-17823492 GCF_046742065.1 Oratosquilla oratoria
GGGCTAAGTGACCTCCATAAAGTTTGAATAACTTTTTAGAGATGCGTGTTCTGCCTACCTGGTAGTGATTGGCTACCTTCAAGTTCAGAGCCTCTAAAGTCTTCTGTTTCAAATCCTGGTTAAAGTTGGAAGCGGCGTATTCCTGCTCTGAAGCCTGGAGTTCCTTTTTCAGGGAAGACAGGAGAATGAGCTTACTATCCGTTTCTTCATTAACCATGGTCCTACGGAAATCCTGTAAGGATTCCGTTTGCTGCACTGCTCGGTCGTGGAGACGTACATTTGAATATCTGGGGAGCAGATTCTCTTGTATGCATGCATTGTTAAAATCGACAGCGTTAGTGAGGTTGTTGATCTTCTTGTGAGTATTCTCCAGTTTTCTAACCAATATTCTTCCATTTAGAGGGTGGGCATATACCAAGTTGCCAAAATGATTCATTTATTTCAACGTTTCGTCTAACAAAGAGACATCTTCAGGAAATTCTGTAACATAGATAATAATGACGTACAGAAATATAGAAAACAACATGTAAATCTAACCAATTATACAAATATAGAAGCAAATATCAATAAATGCGCAAATTCACATAAAATAAACACTATACATGGGCTGATGGGGACCGTTACTTACAATAGTTAAAGGTCTGATGAAATGACGAAGAAAACACTTCGCTTGGTGACATATATATGCACCTAGCCGGCTTGGGTGGTGGTGGAAGGCGGGAGAGGGGGCGGGGGTGGTATCTCATTAATACGAGAAGACGAGGGTTGGGGGAGGGGTTGGGGGGTTAGGGGGTTGCGGGGTCGGTTGGGGGGAGGATGGAAGGAGTGGGTAGGAGGAGGTGGAGGGGGGGGTTTCGGAGAGAGGTCATGCTAGGTAGTAGCTTGGTGCTGCTATACAAAGCGATGACAGAGGTCATGTTGCATTGGATATTAATGATAGGACTACATTCTCTGATAAACATAGCTTCTAGAAGCTTAAGTTTACGTACATCCCTATTACTTGCTATAATCCTAGTGTTTGAAACTAGGTATTCTCGGGTGGCTGTTAGGTTATGGTATTTCTTTAAGTGATGTTTTATAGCCCCATTTTGTAAATGCATAGTAATTCTCCTACTGAGACTACATCTAGTAAAACCAATATATGCTGTATGACGGGCTACACAGTTCCCGGTGCTACAGGTGAATTCATAAACACAATTAGTTTTAGACATAGTCTCAGTATTACTATTTAAGTTATTAGTAATAACCAATGAACTAGCTTTAGGGTTGGAGTAGTATACAACCACCCGGATTTCCTTATCTTTAGATACCGGATGACAGTTCTTAGTGATGATGTCTGCCCACCCTCTAAATGGCAGAATATTGGTTAGGAAACTGGAGAATACTCACAAGAAGATCAACAACCTCACTAACGCTGTCGATTTTAACAATGCATGCATATATATATATATATATATATATATATATACATATATATATATACATATATATATATATATATATATATATATATATATATATATATATATATGCTTGTAACCACGAGGAAAATAAAGATCGGAATACTGAACGTTTTCGTCTATTAAGACATTTTCAAAGTACAGTGTCACAACAAAGAATAACTTAAATATAATAATATAGAAAACAGGAGAGGTCACACAACGTAAATACGAAAGGAATATCATACAAAGAAACGAAAATATAAAAACAATAAATAAAATGGGTGACAATTGAAACAGGTGAAAAAATGTCACACAACATAAACCATAAGGATGACCAATGACAAGGTGAAAAAAAGAACATTCAACATAAAAGATAATAACAAGAAATAAGAAGGGTGACAATTGACACATGTGATTCAACATAAAGATTGACTTACAAAGAAACAAATTATATACATATGCATACATACATATAAATATATAATGGAAAATAATAATAACAAGAAAAAATGATAAATAACAATGGATGACAGATGACACAGGTGAAAAAGGTGAAAAAAGGTCACACAAGATGGCTAAGGCGGAGCTTAGGGACATTGTCCTACAATTTGGTTAATCACAAAATTATCTAATTTAAAAAGACCAGTGCTTAAATTAAGATTTTCATTAAAAGTTTTTTTAATGATACACGATTCAATTATATTTCTTATCAAATAAGAATTACTTGAAACAATTTCTTGGGAATTGTCCCAATCAATACAGTGATTATAGTCTCTAATGTGAGCAAAATTCCCACTTGAAGATTGGCCAGTACGGACACTATACTTATGCTGGTTCAATCTAAGTTTTAATTCTTTGCCAGTCTGGCCAATGTAACACGAATTACAATTCTTGCACGGGATAGAGTAGACGCACCCCGCCGAATTATCCGGTGAATTCTTGATAAGAAGTTCTTTGATAGTATGGTTCTTAAACACAACATTAACATTAAACATCTTAAGGAAACGAGGGAGTTTTACCAAATTAGGATGAAAGGGAAGAACCAAAAGATTCTTTTT
>NC_134812.1:17828492-17835992 GCF_046742065.1 Oratosquilla oratoria
TGAAACACATCTATAAAACTTCGCCGCCATATCTAACCCCTTTGTCTGCGGAAAAGGTCTTCCTCGGCTGAATAAAACTGAGGTGGCAGCTGCTTGACTAAAGTGACTCGTAAAGACACAGAAACTCAGGGAATTGGTTCTCAAGCCTCTCGCTTCACTCAGTCGAATAGAATAGCCTGGCGGTATCTAGATCAAACTTCAGGGTCGTTGTCGTATGAGAAGGTTAGATAAGCTTTTGGATGGGGAAGATAGGTGGTTGTGGACATAGAACTTCATAGTGTAGACCTTATGGTCTCTTGCTGTCACCTCCATTCTTATGTACTTATGTTAGCTCAGAGAAAAGGTTGAGGCGATATAGTACGAATAGCATGGTGGAGGAAACAGGTAATAAGTAACTTTGAAAATACAAAAGAATAAAAGAAAGGACATAAAAACAAATTGGAAAAGAGAAGGAAGGTTAAAATACTCGAATTTCCTAATCGATGGCCAGAAAATATAAGGAAATACGGGTAAGGGTCACATGGGAGTAAAAAAGAAACAAGAGACGAGGAAATGTGATTATGAGGACCATAAGGAAAATAAAAGCTTGTTCGGATCACGGCTAGAGGAAGGGAGCACGAATATCAAAGAAAATTGAGGAGTAGAGGAAAAGGAGAGGAGAAAATGAAAAAAAAGAGAAAGTGGAAAAAGATGAGGAGAAAGGGAAGGTGGAGAAAGGAGAAGGATTCAACGGGAAGTTACTTTCCAAAGAAAATGTGTGAGAAGAACAGGAAAGGAGGAGGAGGTGGTGGTGGTGGTGGTGGAAAAAGAGTAGGAAGTCCAGACTGGAAATATATTCTAAAGAGGAAGATTGAGGCGAAGAGGAAGAGAGAGAAAGAGGAAGTAAAATACAAGGGAAAAGGAGGGAGAATTACCCTAAAACAGACAGTCGAAAAAAAAAACAGGAAGAGGAAGATAAAGAGGAGATGGTGAAGGTGGAGAACGAGGAGGAAGGCCAGAAATTGGAGCTTAGGAGTAAGTCGCTACATAGCCATCAAACAGAAAATGTCTTTGGCACAAGAAGACGAAGGCACACGGGAAGGATAAGAGAGGAAGAATGAGGAAAAAGAAAAAGGAATGTGAAAGAGAAAATAGGAGTAGAGTAGAAAAAGGGAGGAGTAAGAGAAGGAAAATGAAGGTGGGTAAGAGAACAATAGGATGAATAGAAAGAGGAAAACTAGAAAGAGTTGATAACAAAGGAAGTAAGATGAAGGAGTAGAAATAGATGAGAGATATTAGATGGGAAAGGAGGAAGGGAAATAGGAGGAAGATGAAGAAGAGTAATAAGAAGATGAAAAGAGAGATAGAGAAAGAACACAAAAGAAAAAGAGTCAAATACTGAAGGGTAGGTGGCAAAGGAAACAGAAGGAGAGAAGAAGAATAAGACAAAATGAGAAGAAAATGAAGTATGAGGAGGAGAAGGAGGAGAAGCTAATCAGAGTAGGAGTGGAGATGAAAGTGTTAGGAATTGGAGGAGATTACAAAAGAAGTAAGGAAAGACAGACAAAAGAAGCGGATGAGAGAATGATGAAAGAATTAGGAAAAGATGAAGAAAATTAAAGAAAAAGGAAGAGAGTGAGAAGAAGGGCATAGGATGAAGTAAAAAGAAAAAAGTGGTAGAGAGGTAGGAAAAAAATATGAACTTAGATGAGGAGTGATGAATTCAGATGAAAAAAATAAATAAATAAATAAATAATGAAAAAATAAAAATAAAGAAAATGAAAAAACAAAAAAAAAAAAAATGAGAGGTAAGTAATGGTTATACAAGAGAAGAGCAAGGAAACCAAAATTTCCACAAGAGACAGAAGGAAAGAAAAATCAAATTTCAGTGAGAATAAGGACAAAGGAGAACTAGATCTTGAGGAGGTGAAAGGAGAATAAGGTTTCTACAAGGAAAGGGAAAAGGGAATGTATACAAGAAGAAAAGGACTGGAATTGGATTATAAATGTCTGCAAGTAAAGAAAGGGATATGAGAGCAAAAATTCTGCAGGAGAAGGAAGAGGTCCAGGAACAGAATTTCTGTTAGTGAAGGAAGAGAGCTGGAAACAAAATTTCTGCAAAATGAAAGGAACTGGAAAAAATTCTGCTTGAGAAAGAAGAGAGTAAAAAATTTTATATGAGGAGGAGGGAAAAGAAGGTAAGATTTCTGCAGCAGCAGGAGAAAAGGGGAAACAAAATTTCTACAAGAGAAAGTCGACAAGGGTCCAAACTGTCTACAAGAAGAGGAGAGAGGGAGAAACAGAATTTCTGAGAGAAAAAGAAAGATAAGGAAAACTAAATTTCCGCAAGCTGAGAGACAGAAAGAAAAATAAAAGAAAAGAGTGGAAAAGGGAATCAAAATCACTGCAAGAGAAAGGGGAGAGAGAAATAAATTCCTTCAAGTATAGGGGGGAAGAAAAAAAAAAGAAAAAAAAATTCTGCAAGAGGAGGGAGAGGAAAAGTGTGGAAATTACATTTTTTCTGCACTAAAATAAAATGTGACTAAAAGATAAGACCTATTTCACTGAAACGGGAACTGAGGAGAAGGAATATTAGTTTTATTACTTTAATGTATCAAAAATTTCATTTCATCTTCTGTTACTTCTGTTTCTTATCAGTTAACCATTTGTACAGTATAAGAAGGATCTTATCCATCCCACCTCAAGATCAATGTCTTCTTTTATATATACTCTGGCTGGAGCCAGGCGATTTCATTCATCTCACGGCATAAAAAAAAACGATATCTTTATATACCAGTTGTGCGCTGGTGGCGTCATCGGAAGCGTGCTGGTCTCGCATTTGCTTAGTCGTGGGTTTGAATTCAGCTCTTCTCTCCGATTCCCAGCAGTGATTGTTACCTGCCCCAACACTCCAAGCACACAGGGCAAAGGTGACAGCTTTGGTCGTAGCTACGCGCCTCCTGGCGTAGGCTTCTCAACTTTATTAACCAGTTTGAGCGTCGTCCTCCTTTAATTCTATTCCGGCTGCCTCCAGACGATTTTACCCACTAGGGGAAAGCACACTACCGAAAGAAAGAAATAAAGCCCATCTTGAGTAGAAGCCGCCAGGTGATTGTATTTAGGTGAAAGAAAGCCCTTTGCCTCACAACTCAAATGTCAAGAAGAGGAGAGACATAAGAACATAAGAATGAAGAAAAATACAAGATATCATAAGGCCTATACTAGGCAGTTCCATATCCATTACCACCTGTCATCCCCGTCCATAAAGTTCTTATGTTTTCTTAAAACAACCGATACTTTTAGCGCTCACACATGGTTACTAAGTTGACCACACTGTTGGTAAACCAATTCTTGCTTATTTACTTCTTAAACCGAACCAAGGAGAACAGGAGTAGAGTAAGAGGGGTTTTAGACGGTCTAACGGTTCGTCGAACGCGGTTCGATAGACACGTGTTGTGTGAACGTGTGAACGGGGTATTTGGTTGTCGAACACATTGGTTAAACCCCAAATACCCCGTTCACACGTTCACACATCACTTTAAACACGTGTCTGGAGGAAGAAAAAAAAGGAAAGGAAAACGGAAGCAAAAAGACGATGAGAATAATATATCAAGTTAAAAAAGTAGTCAATTTGAAAGAAAGTAAAGAAATAAGAAAAAGAAGAGAAAAGGGGAAGAAGTAGATGAGTAGGAAAAGGGATTTGAGAACGAAGAGGAATAAGACAAGGACAGGATGAGGAAGAGGAGAGGGATAAAAGAGAAGAGAGAAGAAAGGGTAAGATGACAAAGGGATTGTTGTGGGCGATGGAGAGAAGAGGGGAGAAGAAGTGGGAATGGAAGGGGGAAATGACAAAGGAATTGTTGGAGACGGGGAAGAGGAGGAGGAGGAAGAGGACGAGGAGGAGGAGGAGGAGGAGGAGGAGGAGGGAGTGGAAAGAAGAATAAATGGGAATGGAGAAGATATAGGAAGAGGAAGACGACAAAGGGAATCTTAGAGACAGACAGGAGAAAAGGAGGTGGTGGAGGAGGAAGAGGAGGAGGGGTAGGAGGGCAATGCAGCGAGATTACGAACTTGGTTTCAAGCAGGAGGAAGAGTGCCGACGATAGAATACGAAAGTAGCTTCCCCCAAAAGCTTCGACAGAAAGTCAGGTTAAGGCACAAGAGAATCGCCAAAGACCATGGACGAGGATGAACCAGACGATCTAGGAGGAGGAGGTGTCTTTCAAAGAGGAAGTCTCGCAAAAGTAATCCTAGGGAAAGGGAAGAGGGCCTCCTAGAGGATATCTTGAAGAACGGATCTCGAGAACGAAGTCCCACTGAGGACATCCTGAAGAAGAGATCTCGAAGAGGTCTTAAAGAGGGTCTCTGTAGGAGGTGTTCTTGAGAAACTAGTCCTCGAGATGGATGAGGAAGAGTCTCCCGGAGGTCTCGAGGATGAGATCCGGGAAAAAAAATAAGTGACATGAAAAATATCTCGAAGAGACCTCGGAGATGAAGTCTCGAAGAGATCTCGGAGATGAAGTCTTTGAAAGCGGCGGAGGCTGAGGCGGGGGTGGTGGTGGAGAGTGAAGGTCAACAAGAGTGTCTGGGGAGCGAAGTGAAATGTGCAGCATTGCCTCTGTCGGTGACATCTGAGAGTTCAAGAGTTCCTGAAGAAGAAGGATGAAAGTGGAAATATTTAAGAAGGAGGAGGGAAAGAACTAGAGAATAAAACGAAGAATGTAAAACTGATAACAAGAAGAGAAGAAATAAAAAAGAGAATAGTTTAGGAATAAAGCGAAGAATAAGAACGAAAGGAATGATAAAAAAATGGTAAAAAAAAGAAAGCAAAGAAGAGGAACAAAAGTAGAAGTAATATAGAAAGAGGAAAATAAGAGGAGGAGGAAAAAATGAAAGGGAGGAAGAAAAAAAGTAATAGAGAATTTGCGTTATGGGACAATTTTTTTTATATTTTGTTCAAGCTAATGCCATAAGATTTTGTTTAATTGAGAGTTGTTTTGACCTACCTCAGCTAATTCTTTCGGTGCAGTGACGTCATCCTCCCTTCTCCTCCTACCCCTCCTCCTCCTCCTCCTCCTCCTCGTCCTCCTCCTCCTCCTCCTCCTCCTCCTTTCTATTCACCTCAGATAAATAAAATCGTTTCGTGGAGGCTAGAAGTAAGTGAGAGTCAAACAGAGATACCAAAGAGTTAATCTATAGATTTTGCTATTACGTATGGAGTATTCTGGGGACTTTACTGTAGTGACACCCCCTACGGACCAGGGTCACGAAACATTCTTTTATAACTGAAGACTCATTCGTACTCAAAAGTGAATGTTGATCACCTTTAGCTTCTGCTGTTCCTACTTCCTGCAGTTCTCAAAATTCTCCTTTACCCTCCACTGCGACTTCCTTTCTTCGTAATATTGTCCCCAAGGATAGAAACGCTGGTTGCCGTCTAAGAAATGTGAAAAGCAAGTGTTTTATTCAGCTGAGAATTTGTCTCAGGATTAGAAGTGTGTATGGACTACAAAAGCATTACGATATATGGAGGTTTGATGTCCAGATAAAAGAAACTATCGTTACGCCATTACAGTTGTGATCTGTTCGATTACTGCTGTCGCCAATTGATTTCATTTCGGTGAAATTCTCACAAATGGGCGTCGAAGTTAATCTTGATTGACCCTTTCGTCGGCCCAGATGAATTTGTGATATTTGAATCTGCTTCTTGTCAAACTATATTGTTTACCTCTGGGGTTGAACTCTGAGTTGCATTCTTTATCTTCATATGACTTTACTCAGCTACGAGAATGGCAACCAATCAATCAATCAATCAATCAATCAAATCAGCCATCATGAGTCCACTGCTGAACAAAGGCCTCCTTCATAGCATTCTATGATTCACACGACCGCGCCATCCTCTGCCACATCACTCCTGTAAACTTCTCAATCTCGTCTCTCCACCTTCTGTCTGGTCTGTCAGTAACACACTTGCTCCATCGCTCATCAGTCGTTCGCACTAACTTACTTGCCCAATTCCACTTCCTCTCTTTTGCTGCTTCCACAATATCTTTCACTCTAGTCTGCTCTCTTTCGGTCTCTCAGCGTTATTCCCATCATTGATCTCTCCATTCTCCTATGTGCTGTCCTTAGTTTTGTTTCCATTGCCTTCGTTAGTTTCCAAGTCTCACACCCGTAGATTATTGCTGGTAGAATGCATTGATTGTAAACTTTACGTTTCAAACAGAAAGGTAGAGAGCTTCTCAGGATCTTATTATACTTACCAAACACTTTCCAACCAATTGTAATGCGTCTTTTTATTTCATTATCATGATCTTTCGTCACTTTCACCATCTGGCCTAAACAATTATACTCCTGAACTTCCTCAAGGCTCTCATCATCAATTACAATTTCTTTACTTTGAACTTTTGTGTTAAACATTACTTTGGTTTTACGTTTATTCATTTCTAAACCTACTTTGACATTTTCCTGGTTTAGATCACTCAGCATATCTTGCAAGTATTCTGCTCTTTCTGAAATAAGAATAATGTCATCCGCAAATCTTAGGTGGTTCAAATATTCGCCATTAATCTTTAAACCTTTCTTTTCCCAACTCAATCTTCTGAAAATATCTTCCAAGCAAGCTGTTAATAGTTTCAGTGAAATTGTATCGCCTTGCCGTACTCCTTTCTCGATCTTGATCTTTTCTGTATCTTTATGGAAGCGAATTATAGCGGTACCTTTCGCATAAATCTTTTCTAAAAATTTTACGATCTGTTCGTTTGTACCCTGCTTGCGTAGCGAGTTTAGTATTGCTATTTGCTCTACCGAGTCAAAGGCCTCGTAATCTACAAAAGCTAAACACAGAGGTATATTGTATTCCATCGTTTTCTCGATTAGTTGGTTTATTGCCTGCAAATGGTCTAGGGTCGAATATCCGCTTCTAAAGCCTGCCTGTTCTCTCGGTTGGTTTCCATCTAAAACTTGACTTAGTCTATTTCTAAGGATCTTGGAGAATACTTTACATACATTTGATAGCAAGCTAATCGGTCGATAGTTACTAAGGTCCTTCTGGTCTCCTTTTTTATGAAGCAGAAACACTATAGCATTGCACCACGCATCAGGAACAATTTTTTGACGTAAGCACTGGGTATACAACTCAGCTAACTTAATATGAAGTAATTTACCTGCGTCTTTCAACAGATCTATCGATAAAATCCTCGGCTATTGAAATAGAAATTGAAGTAAAAAAAATTACGGAATACATGCATTTACATATAGAAATATTAAGAAATAATAAAAACATGATGGGACTGGAGAAATATTAAGAAATATTAAGAAAATATTAAAAATTTATAAAAACAGGCTAGAACTCATTGTGATTGAAGAACCACAAACCCACTGTTCAGCAACGTTAGTAACGATAACAAAGACCCAAGGGCACAGGCAAGAACATTCAGCCTCTCACTACGGAGGGGATTTCCATCAACTGAATGAAGTAGCCTGGCGTTGGCTAGAATAATCACAAAGATTCCTGAATCC
>NC_134812.1:17850992-17855992 GCF_046742065.1 Oratosquilla oratoria
TGTAATTCTCCCCTGATATTTACCCCTCGGTGAACAGGTTGCCCAAACCTGTATTAACAGCAAAGAGAAAATTTGGAAAAATTGAAAGGAAATATAAGGTAAAGAGAGGGGGCGGGGAGGGGCGAATGGATGGAGGGAGACATACGGAAGTAGATAGATGAATAGATAGATGGATATACAGATAGACAGTTAGACAGACAGATAGATAAGGGGATAGATGGATATACAGATAGAGAGTTAGACAGACAGATAGATAAGCGGATAGATGAATATACAGATAGACAGTTAGACAGATAGAAAAGTGGATAGATGAATATACAGATAGACAGTTAGACAGACTGATAGATAAGCGGATAGATGAATATACAGATAGACAGTTAGACAGACAGATAGATAAGCGGATAGATGAATATACAGATAGACAGTTAGACAGACGGATAGATAAGCGGATAGATGAATATACAGATAGACAGTTAGACAGACGGAATGATAAGCGGATAGATGAATATACGGATAGACAGTTAGACAGACAGACAGATAAGCGGATAGATGAATATACATATAGACAGTTAGACAGACAAATAGATAAGTGGATAGAAAAACAGACAGATAAACTGATGAATAGGTAGATAGATGAATGGATAGATAGATATATTGATAGATGGATGGGTAGATAGATATATTAACAGATAGATTAGTAGATAGACAGGTAGATAGATGGATAGATTGATATATTAACATATAGGTAGATAATAGACAGGTGGATAAATAGATGGAGGGATAGATAGATAAATAGAAAGGAAAGGATGGGGAAAGCGGTGAGAGAAGGTGATAGGCAGAGTGAGAGAAAGAGAGACAGACAGAGAGAGGGGAGAGAGAGAGAGAGAGAGAGAGAGAGAGAGAGAGAGAGAGAGAGAGATATTAGCGAAAGAAGGAGAGTGAGGTGAGAGACAGAATCAGACAAACAGACTGAGGGAAAGAGACAGAGGAAGAGAGAGAGAGAGAGAGAGAGAGAGAGAGAGAGAGAGAGAGAGAGAGAGAGAGAGAGAGAGAGAGAGAGAGAGAGAGAGAGAGAGAGAGAGAGAGAGAGAGAGAGAGAGAGAGAGAGAGAGAGAGAGAGAGAGAGAGAGAGAGAGAGAGAGAGAGAGAGAGAGAGCGAGAGAGAACGAGAAGGGGGAGAGTTAATCACTGGGATTTAAGGTGGTTCCACTGCAGAGGGATATTGCTACCAGCATATTAATGACATCAGAGACGGTGAGAGATATCCTCTAAGGTAAAGAGCTGCATGAAATATACCGCTGACGTTCGATGAGAACGTTTCAGATATATTTGAGGAGGACAGGTTCTTTCGTAAATATATGAGTACTTAACCCATTAGGCCCTTTTGAGGTCTTTTTCGTCTGTCATAGGCTGTTTTCGGAGATATGGTTGGTGATGCTTTGTAAGATTTGGATATGTCATTGATACGTGGAAGACGGTCAGTGGAACTACGCAGTCGTTACAGCAGTGGTTCCCAACCCCAGGGTCGCGACCCAAACTAGGGTCGCGACCCAAACTAGGGTCGCGAGGGTGTTTTTGAGGGTCGCCAGAGGGTCTTTTTTAACTTTTTTTTTCATTCAAGTTTCAAATGTATTTAAATTCATTGTGCTAGTAAATATAAACTGAACTATAAAAACGAAAGTTTATAAACATTATGCAAGTACGTAGAAATATAACATGAAATGGTTGAATTTATTATTTCAATTAGGGTCGCGACTCCAGGCTAAGAGTGGATTTAGGGTCGCAGCCAAAAAAGGTTGGGAAACACTGCATTACAGGATGGACCTTCCCTCGTGCGTCGATGTGGTGCTGCGTCACTGTAGCCGATTCGGAGGCGAGTTATCGCCGTCTTCACCTTGATAGAGCTCCCGTTCTCGGTGCTCAGTTGAGTGAATATTGCGATATTTGTTGGATTCGATAGCATCTCATCTCTTCATACAACACCGGCGAACACATTTAACCCATTAAACTCCGATGACAAGATGTCTTGTCATTTGGTCAAATTAAACAAAAAATCATAAAACACCAAAATGTTTGATCAAACACCAGAAAAATATGACGTCAGTCCTCGCACGAAGCGAGGACTGACGCCATATTTTTCTGGTGTTTGATCAAACATTTAGGTGTTTTATGATTTTTTTTTTAATTTGACCAAATGACAAGACATCTTGTCATCGGAGTTCAATGGGTTAAACACCGTTGTGCACTGAATGCTGAGTCAGAACAAGTCTCCCTTGCGACAGCTTTTTGGCCAACTCATCTGCCTTTTCGTCTCCAGCGAAACACGTATATGTTTGAACTCAGAAAAAAAATGTTTGTTTGATCTTGTCGTTTACTCGTTAAAAGCCTTTCGAGTCCAAGTTGTATACATTATACAAAGTATTTTTTTTTCTTTCGTGGCTATCAGTTCGATTCGTAATTTAGATATGATAAAGTGGTTCTTGTAGAATATCAGTAAAAATTCCGACAATGAAGTTTACGAGGTAACTGCGGAAAGTAGTGGATAAGACGTAAACATTCCCGGACTGAAGCAGCCCGACCTAGCGCATGCATAAACACACAATAAAATAGAATGAAGCGCCTGGATCCGGGGCAAGACTCCAGCTAGCAAAGGAGAAAGTGTCCGGCCTCGCGATAATCCGAGAAGGGCCCGGTAGTTCATTCCGGGGAGACTGGGAAAAACTCGGCGTCCGGGGACGGGGGACGGGAGTCGCTCGAGCATGGAATATGGGAGTGTTAGGCAAAAGGCAATGTGAGCACATTTTTATGAATTCGTCGGATACAAAGAAAGCCGGGTACAAAAAATGAGCCGGGAGGTGGAGCAGGAGGATAAAGAGAAGGTGCAAAAGAAAATAATGGTCCAGGAAAGAAAAGTAGGAGAAGAAAGGAAAAATGCTACTGAGGAAGAGGAGTGCGAAGATCGTCGTCCTCCTCCTCCTCCTCCTCCTCCTCCTCATCATCATCATCATCATCATCATCATCATCATCATAGTCGTCGTCGTCGTCGTCGTCGTCGTCGTTATCGTCATCGTCGTCGTTCTCCTCCTCCTCCTCCTCCTCCTCCTCCTCCTCCTCCTCCTCCTCCTCATCATCATCATCATCATCATCATCATCATCATCATCATCATCATCATCATCATCATCATCATCATCATCATCATCATCATCATCATCATCATCATCATCATCATCATCATCATCATCATTATCATCATCATCGCAAGTGACACAGACCCCTTTCGTCATTCAAAAGCTATAGTTATTGGCAAGAGAGAAAAAGGGGGCTTGGTTCTGTTTTGCTCGAGATTTCAGTCGTGACTATTACAAGATTATCTACATAAAGATTATGAAGATGAGGTGGCACTGAAACTCTAGTTTTATTCAGAAACCAAACGTTTCAACCCTTTGGGCCTTCTTGAGTGGACTGGATTATGGATCCCCTGGGTCAGACCACCCGCTTTCGCGAGATCGGTTCTTGTGGGAGAGGAAGAACTCTGTAGGAAAATGAAAGGATAGCCGTGTATAAAAGGGTCTATTGCCAATGAACGCTTTCTAGGGATATTCATTGAGTCTTGGATCGAGGCTCAAGGGGCATGTGGCAGGAGATTTCAGTATCAAAGCTTGCATCTATATTAACCAACGAAAGTGGGGAAAATGGTCGGAGATAGAGTTGTAGAGAAAGGCAGAAAGACAGAATTTTTTAGCGAGAGGTGAACTGAAATGAGATTATGTAGTATAAGAGAAATTTTTAGCAGAAGAAAAAACATATGCATGTGTTGGTGCACGTGTACGTGTTTTTATTCGTGCAGTGTATGTATATTTCCAACAAAAATTAGTTAATTTCACTTCCTGCGTGTACCAAAGAATATCTTGGGCAATATTCACCTGATTACATATAATTTCTCGTGTATACCGCTCGGAGAAGAGGCACAAAAGACAGTTTGTGCGGTGAGGTCTGAATGTGATGTATCGGATTAGCTGTACATATCTGGCGTGCAGTCTTTCTAGATGTCTCGAGTGTAGTTTTAGTTAAGTGAACGGATGTTGGCAGCTTGGCGTGGTAATTCAGAGGCTCTGAAGTCGCTCCATCGCAAAACTTTCATGAATCGCACTTCAGCATTATGAACCTTGTGATAGTAGTTGTCTGTGGAACATGTCATCTTGCTTGTATTGATGACAGCAGAAGAAATGATCCAAGACGCCAACACTTTTAGTCCATCCTAATAGCCCACAGGTCCTCATCCTACATGTCATGGCCTCCCAAGGGAACCATGACAAATTAGTTAATTAATTAATTAATCAATTAATAAAGATGAGGGGGGCTATGACCTGCTGCTAAAAATCATACATATCTTTGTAATGTAGTCTCGTGATGTCAATTAAGCATATCACAAATTCTATCATATGTAATATGATAAAGCAGGTTTCTTTTCATCAACACTTTGTTTTTATTGTTATTAGTATATACATATATATATATATATATATATATATATATATATATATATATATACATATATATATACATATATATATACATACATACATACATATATATATATACATATACATATATATAATGTATATATACATACATATATATATACATATACATACATACATATGTATATATGTATATATATATATATATATATATATATATATATATTTTTTTTTTTTTTTTTTTTTTTTTTTTTTTTTTTGCGTGGTGGGTTTTAGTAGAAAAATGAAGGGGAGCCACACGAATGTTGAGAATTCATGAAGGAGGGAAAAAGAGAAAAAGATTGAGAACCACTGGGATAGCCTCTCACTTCGTGACTTGATGATCCTGTGGGACTTCGCCTCGTTCTCTTCATTCCACACTCGCCCCAACCGCCACCTGCCTATCTGATTACTTGAGAGTGTATCCGTTTATGCCGTAACCTTACTGGTATGAATGGGCCTGTTACGACATAAAAAAT
>NC_134812.1:17860992-17865992 GCF_046742065.1 Oratosquilla oratoria
ACAAATAGACTAAGTCAAGTTTTAGATGGAAACCAACCGAGAGAACAGGCAGGCTTTAGAGGTAGATATTTGACTCTAGATCACTTGCAGGCGATGAACCAACTAATTGAGAAAACGACAGAATACAATATACCTCTCTGTTTAGCTTTTGTAGATTACAAGAAGACCTTTAACTCTGTAGAACAAATAGCAATACTAAACTCGCTACACAGTATACAAACGAACAGATCGTAAGGGTTCTACAAAAGATTTATGTGAAAGATACCGCTGTAATTCGACTACATAAAGATACATAAAGATCAAGATTAAGAAAGGAATACGGCAAGGCGATACAAATTCACTCAAATTATTTACAGCTTGCTTGGAAGAGATTTTCAGAAGGTTGAGTTGGGAAAAGAAAGGTTTGAATATTTATAGCGAATATTTGAACCACCCAAGATTTGCGGATAACATTATTCTTATTTCAGAAAGAGCATAAGACTTGCAAAATATGCTGAGTGATCTGAACAAGGATATTCTCAAAATAGGTTTAAAAATGAATAAATGTAAAAACAAAATAATGTTCAACACGAAAGTTCAAAGTAAAGAGATTATAATCGATGGTGAGTCTAAAAGAAGTATAAGAGTATGATCATTTAGGCCAGATGGTAAAAGTGATCAGAGTTTATGATAATGAAATAAAAAACGTATTACAATTGGTTGAAAAGTGTTTGGAAAGTATTATAGAATCCTGAGAGGCTCTCTACCTATATGTTTGAAACGTAAAGAATACAATCAGTTCATTCTGCCACCAATAATCTATGGGTGTGAGACTTGGAACCTGACAAAGGCAATGGATATAAAGATAAGGACTGCACAGAGGAGAATGGAGAGATCAATGATGGGAATAACGCAGAGAGACTGAAAAGGACCAAGTTGGATGATAGAGCAGACTAAAATGAAAGATATCGTGGAGGCGGTGAAAGAGAGGAAGTGGAATTGGGCAGGTAAGCTAGTGCAAACGGGTGACGAGCGATGGAGCAAGAGTGTTACTGAGTGGACACCGCGAGATGGGAAGCGTGGAAGAGGAAGACCAGAGAGAAGATGGGGAGAAAAGATAGAGAAGTTTGCAGAAATGACGTGTCAGAGGTTGGCGCGGTCGTGCAAATTTTAGAATGCCATGAAGGAGGCATTTGTTCAGCAATGGAATCAGGATGGCTGATTTGATTTATTATATATATATATATATATATATATATATATATATATATATATATACATATACGTATATATATATATATATATATACGTATATATACGTATATATACATATATACATATACATATATATATATATATATATATATATGTATATATATATATATATATATATGTATATATATATATATATATATATATATATATATATACATAATACTGATAACCCACTTTAAGAACATAAGAAGTAAAGGAGACTGCAAAAGACCATAAGGCCTACACTAGGCAGCTCCGTATCCATCACCACCTGTCATCCCCATCCATAAAGTTGTCTAATCGTTTTTTAAAACAACTGATAGTTTCAGCGCTTACTACATGGTTACTAAGTTTATTCCATTCATCGACCACCCTATTAGTAAACCAATTCCTGCCTTTCGGAGAAGAATAAGCAAAAGTATAAAGATCTGTACATTTCTATCACTAACTGTGATCCTCTTCACCAGATGTGAATTACAGAGTAGAGAACAATGTGTATTTATACAGAAGTAGTGAGATAAGCAGGAAGGGACGGGGGCTCAGGTCACGTGTCAGCCCCCGTCCCTTCCTGTTTACCTCACTACATCTGTATATGCACATTGTTCTCTACTCTGTAATTCACAGCTGCTGAAGAGGATCACAGTTAATGATCGAAATATAGATATCTTTATACTTTCGCTTATTCTTCTCCGAAAGTGGGTTATCAGTATTATTTTACTAATGTGCTACGACATAACTTTGTTGTGATATACGAGTATATACATGTGTGATAAAACCACTTGGAAAATAAGATAAAAGGTGACCGAACGTTTTCGTCTATTCAAGACATTTTCAAAGGTACAGAGTAAGGTAGTAGTGACATTATATATATACAAAAGAAGCACATTAGGGGGGGAATTAGGACAGGTCCAATAGTGACCTCACTATCTTAGCACTGCCGGACGTTTGACCCGGCTACTGTCAACAATTTTATATGTTACAATGTTATCCAATTTATACATTCCCATACTCATATTAATGTTGTTCTCAAATGAAGCTTTTATATAACATGATTCTATGGTATTCCTCTTCTTAATGTCCTTACTTAAGACAATTTTCTATGTGTTATCCCAAACAATGCAATGATTAAAATCCCTTAACAAAAACAACCCACTTGAAACTTCCCCTGTTCTGATGTTATATTTATGTTGGTTTATTCTCAATTTTAAATCCTTGCCTGTTTGTCCAGTATAATTAAAGTTAGAATTTTTGCAAGGGGTACTATAAACACAGCCTTCATTACAAGCAGGTGAATTTTTAATCAACCTGTTTTTAACAGTGTTGTTAATTTTAAAGACAACTTGGACACCAAAAAGTACGCGTTAAACTAACAACATTTTGATGAAAAGAGAGGGTTAAAATATTTTAAAAAGATTTCTTTGCTGTGTTTTGAGCTACGTCAATTAAGTGTTTTAGATATTCTAATTTATTACCAATGTCATAAATGGTTTCAATTTCTTGGTCTATATATTTTCCAAGTGGTTTTATCACACATTTTGTGAATCACGAGTTTTTGTGATTTATTCGCATATATATACATAAACACACACACACACACACACACACACACACACACACACACACACACACACACACACACACACACACACACACACACACACACACACACACACACACACACACACATATATATATATATATATATATATATATATATATATTTATATATATATGTATATATGAAATATATCTATATATCTATACATACATATATATACACACATATATATATATATACATATATTTATATATATATATATATATATATATATAAATATAATAGTTTGTTTAATATATATATTTATATATATATGTATATATATATATATATATATATATATATATATATATATATATATATATATATATGTGTGTGTGTGTGTGTGTGTGTGTGTGTGTGTGTGTGTGTGTGTGTGTGTGCATATATATATATACATGTATTTACATATATATATATATATATATATATATATATATATGTATATGTATGTATTCATATATGTATATATATATATATATATATATATATATATATATATATATATATATATATATACGTGTGTGTGTGTGTGTGTGTGTGTGTGTGTGTGTGTGTGTGTGTGTGTGTGTGTGTGTGTGTGTGTGTGTGTGTGTGTGTGAATATATAAATATAAATATATATGTATATATATATATATATATATATATACATATATACATATTTATATATATATATATAACATGTATATACATATATATATGTATAGATACATATATATATATATTTGAATATCTGGGGAGCAGATTCTCTTGTATGCATGCATTGTTAAAATCGACAGCGTCAGTGAGGTTGTTGATCTTCTTGTGAGTATTCTCCAGTTTTCTAACCAATATTCTGCCATTTAGAGGGTGGGCATATACCAAGTTGCCAAAATGATTCATTTATTTCAACGTTTCGTCTAACAAAGAGACATCTTCAGGAAATTCTGTAACATAGATGATAATGACGTACAGAAATATAGAAAACAACATGTAAATCTAACCAATTATACAAATATAGAAGCAAATATCAATAAATGCGCAAATTCACACAAAATAAACACTATACATGGGCTGATGGGGACCGTTACTTACAATAGTTAAAAGGTCCGATGAAATGACGAAGAAAACCCTTCGCTCGGTGACATATATACGCACCTAGCCGGCTTGGGTGGTGGTGGAGGGCGGGAGAGGGGGCGGGGGTGGTATCTCATTAATACGAGAAGAAGAGGGTTGGGGGAGGGGTTGGGGGGTTAGGGGGTTGCGGGGTCGGTTGGGGGAGGATGGAAGGAGTGGGTAGGAGGAGGTGGAGGGGGGGGTTTCGGAGAGAGGTCATGCTAGGTAGTAGCTTGGTGCTGCTATACAATGCGATGACAGAAGTCATGTTGCATTGGATATTAATGATAGGACTACATTCTCTGATAAACATAGCTTCTAGAAGCTTAAGTTTGGGTACATCCCTATTACTTGCTATAATCCTAGTGTTTGAAACTAGGTGTTCACGGGTGGCTGTTAGGTTATGGTATTTCTTTAAGTGATGTTTTATAGCCCCATTTTGTAAATGCATAGTAATTCTCCTACTGAGACTACATCTAGTAAAACCAATATATGCTGTATGACGGGCTACACAGTTCCCGGTGCTACAGGTGAATTCATAAACACAATTAGTTTTAGACATAGTCTCAGTAACCTAACAGCCACCCGTGAACACCTAGTTTCAAACACTAGGATTATAGCAAGTAATAGGGATGTACCCAAACTTAAGCTTCTAGAAGCTATGTTTATCAGAGAATGTAGTCCTATCATTAATATCCAATGCAACATGACTTCTGTCATCGCATTGTATAGCAGCACCAAGCTACTACCTAGCATGACCTCTCTCCGAAACCCCCCCCTCCACCTCCTCCTACCCACTCCTTCCATCCTCCCCCCAACCGACCCCGCAACCCCCTAACCCCCCAACCCCTCCCCCAACCCTCTTCTTCTCGTATTAATGAGATACCACCCCCGCCCCCTCTCCCGCCCTCCACCACCACCCAAGCCGGCTAGGTGCATATATATGTCACCGAGCGAAGGGTTTTCTTCGTCATTTCATCGGACCTTTTAACTATTGTAAGTAACGGTCCCCATCAGCCCATGTATAGTGTTTATTTTGTGTGAATTTGCGCATTTATTGATATTTGCTTCTA
>NC_134812.1:17870992-17880992 GCF_046742065.1 Oratosquilla oratoria
ATTTTCGATTTTTTTTTTTTTTTTTACTTATTTATTTATTTTTTATTGAAGTTTCTTTCATAATAAGTCTTCTTGACCATTTTGAGAAACTGTCTACTAGTTGGTTAGGATACTTTCATGTTGATGCTATATCAGTATTTTAAGACTTCACTATCCAACTACTGACTACAAAATCTGTATGCTCTGAGAAACATGGATGATAATACTGATGATTTTGTTTTGTAATGATGAGAAGTACAAAATTTATCATAGCTTTCACTTTGCCATGCTGATCACATGGTTACTCTACAGCTACCTGAATGACACGAAAGTAGAAATAGTGGCAGCTCTGCCAGCCCCGAACTTTTGTACCTAAGGCTGGAGTGCCTCAGGGCTCTGTCCTTGCCCCCACTCGTTACGATCAATATACAAATGATCTCTTAGAGCAACCATGCTCTTACTCTTTCGTATGCAGACAACACAAATCACACTGATAGACATAAAACACCTGAAATGGTTTTACATGTAATCTAGAATATACTCGACGGGGCACACGCATGGTAACAACAAGTCGAAATATAAAACTATGTACTTTCACCACATCAAATCAAACAGAACTGGCAAGCCCACTTCTCTCTAGGTAAATAACACAGACATACCTGTGAAGGATCACTTCTGCATACTTGGCAGCTCTCTGAACACTTGGACAATGGCCTGAAGGCGTTATCACACAGACTATTTTTCCTCCGACTGCTGGAACAGATTTTCAGCCCGCAAATTTCGGGAAGGAATCTGATATGTCGGAGGAAAATAATTTTCCTCCAGCATATCAAATGACATTCTATGTATTCGTGTTGAGAAAAGGAAATAGGTCATCATAATGATTTTTCGACGGAAATTTTTCCGGAGGTGGGCGGTACCGCCGATTAAAAGGAGGTTGGCGGAAAAATAGTCCAATGTGATAACCCCTTCACCTGGACTCCACATTTCCGCATATAGTGAACTAGGGCTGAAGTTGCGCTGGGCAGGCTAAGACGCTTCAGAGTCACAGCAATACCCACTAAACTTCGTCTTACCTAGCGTTTGTCATAACAAGGCAGTGCCAGTTCCAGGAATCGAGCCAGGTGACATACTCCACAAACAACTACTCTTATCACAACATTCAAAACGCCGCGATCTATTTCATCACAAATGCCAAGTGGAGCAACTTCAGAACCTATGAATTACTACGCCAAGCTGCCAACATCCGTCCACTCAACCAACACAAACATAAACTACAGTTGAAATATCTAGAAAGACTGCATATTAGGCACGGACACCTTATCCGGCACATCACACCTCACCGTTCAGATTGATTATCTTCTGCACTATTCTCCTTATATGCATACACGAGAAGCTATATATAAGCATTGTGAATATAGATGCATGTAATATTCACTGTTACAGGCGGGAAATTAAATCAGCTCACCTCTCGTAGAAAATATGTACACACTTCCTACAAACAAAGATATGTCCACATGCACAAACATATGCACATGCTTTGACTTCTATCAAAATTCATTTCCTTCCTAATTTTCTGTCAGACTGCATCTCCTTACTTCAATTTACCTCTCACTAAAAAACAAATCAGTCGTTTTGTCTTTCCTTGCAACTATTTTTCCAGTAAATAAAGAACTTCAAACACGCTCATTGGCAAGAGCCCATTTCAGAGACAGCTATCCCTTCATTTCCTTGCAGACTTTTCTTATTTTCCCACAGAAACCAATACCGCGAAAGCGGGTGGCCACTGAAGAGGCCCACAAACTACGGTTGAAATATACAAAATAGATAATTCACAGTCTTTCTTTTCTATGATAGTGTGCTTTTTCGTTTATTTTACGCATTTGTTCAATATTTGCCTCGTTTGGATACATTTATGTATCTACATATCTATATACAGAAAAGAATATAGTGTAGGGGGTCTTACCACGTAGATGTCAACAATGACGCAAGATGAAGTTAGCAACTAACATTCCAGTATTTTGCTGTAAATATATGGAAATTTTTCTCTGTACCGCATAAGCCTTGGCTGTTACAGAATAGGGACTTCTAGGATTACGCTCGCGCTCGACTAACTGGTTCACCTCCCAGTTTCCTCCACTCTCACCAAGCATCTCCAATCCCATGCCCAACACCCTCGAATTTACCCCCCCCCCGAACCAATGCATCCATTCACACATTTAACAACCACGGTGATATAACACAACCCTGACACAGCCTCACTTTCACCTAAAACCACTTACTCTCACCATTTGCAGCCCAAATGCTAGCTCTGCTACACAAGTAAAAAGTTTTGAATGTCCTAAAGAATTTTTACCTATCCCATGCATCTGCAATACCTCCTACAATGCTCCCCTGTTATCCCTGTTATAAGTCATCTCTAGATCCACAAAAAATACCTTTTGCCAAAAACTTCTCACGAATCTGCCTTACCACATTTTTGTTGATGGACCCTCTAACTTTTCTAAACCCTCATTGATCCATTGATCCTCTGTTCCTCTCCAAATGTCCTCAACGAACTGATCCCTCTAGAACGACAACATTCATATTTGTCTCCTTTTCCTTTCTAAAAACGGAAATATAAAGACACTCCTCCAGTCCTGACACACTCCCCTCCCTTAGGTACACATTAAACAGCCTCACTAGCCAATCCACTATAAAAATTTCTATCTTTCTCCGACTCCGTGTGAAGCCCATCCAATCCAGGTACCTTACCAGTTTTCATTTCCTTCACTGTCCTTTGTACCTCGTCTTTTCCAGTTGTGTATATTCCCTGTGCCATCACAATCATTTTCCCAGAAACTTTTACTGCAGCAATCAGTTCCTCCCTAATATCTTCCACATGCAGTATTTCTTTGAAGTACCCTACCCTTCTTTCCCTAACCACCTTCAATTCAATTAACATCTGTCCATCTACATCCTTTACCTTTTCCTTTCTACATGATTCACCCACCCTCACTCTTTTCACTTCGTTCAAAATGCATTCTTATTGTTTTCAAAATTCTCTATGAAACCCCTACTCCATTTTACACCTGACCTCTCCTTTGCTGCCTTCTCCTTTCTTTGTTCTTCCTCTCTTCCTTTTGCACAACTCATTTGATTCCCTAGTTCTATCTTACGTCCAATCCTCATACATTATTTTTTTCTTTTCTACCACTACCTTCATCTCTTCATCCCATCATTTATTACCTTTCTTTCTGTTCCCTATCGTCACCCTCTTCCTCCTTGAAACATACCCACTCTACCTCTACTCCAACTTCGCCTCTATTCCTCACTACCTCCCACATTTCTTTCAGCTTCTCCTTGTATTCTTTCTCCTACTCACTCAAATTGTTTGCTCATAACACTTCTCTTCTTACCTTCCATTTCCTTATTCTCCACTTTTCCTCCGTTCTCAATTTCCCTTTTATCATAAAACTATCCTACCCTTTCCCCCTAAAAACAAGACTGTCCAGAATTTTTCTACTCCTTCCTACATTATCTATTAATGCCCTATCAACCTCCATTCCATCCATCACCCATTCTGATGTATACCTATGCTTCGCTGTCTTCTTAAACACTGCGTTTGCTCTACTCAGTTCTCTTCCTAAGCACACCTGCCTACTACTCCATCTATTGGTTCATCTCCTTTAGCAATAAGATTCCCCAACACCATTATACTTACATTACTCTCAAAACTTTCTATATACTTATTTAAATCGATACAAAAAACTTCCCTTTTCCTCTTCCTTTTTCTCGCTACCAGGAACGTATATACTCACAAAGACCCACATCTTCCTTCCCAAGTTCACCCACATTATCCTCAAAGGCCCTTCCCTCCTCTACACCACACACTTTCCTATACTTTTCTTTTACCTGCACAGCCCACTCATCACTCCCAATACCCTCCCCATCACATTCACAACAAACTGTCTATCCCGTATTGCTCTCATCTGTACCACAACCACATACATTTAATTGTATTTGTTCCGCATTTTAGTTATACGGTGATATTCTTAAGGAATAATGTAGATTTTTAGCTGCTTCTAATTGTAGATGTCCTTGAACATAGGGCACAGGTAACAGAGGTAGCTACAAACAACCACCCCCTCCCATTTCACCGTTGAAATGAAGAAATAGTAGGGGGCCCAAGTTACCACACGGGCAAGACTGCCGTAAACGGACTGTAGTCAATCTGTGCTAACCCCAACACACGCATGCGCACTCACACGCAAACACACACACATACACACACACACACACACACACACACACACACACACACACATATGCACACACATAAATTCATACACACTCAAACACACACACACACAGACACACACATGCACACACACGCACACACATGCACATGCACACGCAGACGCGCATATACATGCACACACGCACACACACACACATGCACTTATACACACGTATGTCACAATAATTTTTACCCAGATATCAGACATCGGCATAAAAGACAAATACAAGCAAAAAATAAACCGCATCTTTCCATTAAGACTTGAAAAATCATTTCTCGGAGGACTGTTCTGTGGCTTTGGGAATACAGCTATATGTCTGCTAATACGAAACTTCAAACCGTAATAGATAGATGCGACCTCTGTTTGGTTAGTCACCCCTCCTCCTCTTCCTCTTCCTCCTCTTCCTCCTCCTCCTCTTCCTCATCTTCATCCTCATCCTCGTTTTCCTCCTTCTCCTCCTCCCCTCCTTTCCTCCTCCTCCTCCTCCTCCTCTACTTCCTCCTCCTCTTCTTCATCTTCCGCCAGGAAGCCTGAAACACGTTCCTCCTTGCAGCGTCAGAGAGTTGCGCGTCCTCCCAATTAACTTGACCGTCCCTTCAAGTTGTAATGTTGCACATCGGATCTTCGATAGATCAAGGTCACGCTTGAGACGGACCCCAACCCTACTTTCTGTCTGTCTGTCCGTCCGTCTGTCTGTCTATCTGTCTGTCTGTCTGTCTGTCTGTCTGTCTGTCTGTCTGTCTATATCTCTGTCTGACTGACTGTCTGTCTGTCTGTCTGACGGTATCTGTGCCTGTCTACCTCTGCCTGTCTGTCTGTATCTATGTCTCTCTCTCTCTCTCTATATATATATATATATATATATATATATATATATATATATATATATATATATCTCTGAGGTGTGTGTGTGTGTGTGTGTGTGTGTGTGTGTGTGTGTGTGTGTGTGTGTGTGTGTGTGTGTGTGTGTGTGTGTGTGTGTGTGTGTGTGTGTGTGTGTGTGTGTGTGTGTGTGTGTGTGTGTGTGTGTGTGTGTGTGTGTGTGTGTGTGTGTGTGCCCCTCTCCCTCTGTGTCTCTCTCCCTCCGAGTGTCTCTCTCTCCGTCTCTCTCTCTCTCTCTCTCTCTCTCTATCTATCTATCTATCTATCTATCTATCTATCTATCTATCTATCTATCTAGTTATCTATCTACCTATCTATCTATCTATCAATCTCCTTCTCTCTCTCTCTCTCTCTCTCTCTCTCTCTCTCTCTCTCTCTCTCTCTCTCTCTCTCTCTCTCTCCTTCTCTCTCTCTCTCTCTCTCCCTCTCTCTCTCTCCCTCTCTCTCTCTCTCTCTCTCTCTCTCTCTCTCTCTCTCTCTCTCTCTCTCTCTCTCTCTCTCTCTCTCTCTCTCTCTCTCTCTCTCTCTCTCTCTCTCTCTCTCTCTCTCTCTCTCTCTCTCTCTCTCTCTCTCAGTTATGGGCGATGTAAAATCCATCAGAGATGGATCCTATGAATGACGAGTCCTTCGGGCTCTTCCGGATTCTGTCAAGGTTCGTCGGATCTGTCGGAGTCTTATTAAGTCTGTCAAGTATCCGCTTATTCTTTCAAAAGTTTTGACGGTTTTCTTTTCAAAATTATTTTCAGACTGGTGGGATATCTACACAGGGTTACAAGGAATTCCCCGGGTCTCCTTGTCAACTTCTATTAACAACTTCGTGGAATAGATGGCTTCTTTCACCTTGAATAAAATCACCCGGCGTTAGGTAGAAAAGAAACATTTCAGTCAAACAAATCCATCATAGTGTTTATAGTTTTATCTCTCAGCCCCTTTGATATCAATATAGCAATCACCAGGCGATTTTATTATGCTTTTGAAAGGGTAAGGCTTGGTTTTCGGGACAGAGTATTAATTTGTGCCCGACCCTAGACTAGGTCTAAGTAGAAATAGACACAAAATGTTCTTTTTTTGCGACGTCACCGTTTCCTAAACGGCTCAGATTTGACACGAAGGTTCTCATCTTGGGCTCTGAGCTCCCTGTTGGGTAATATTTGTTGGACAGTTTGGCATCCGTCTGGCTCTTTATTCTGAGACAATGCTGCCATTTTTCAACGCATCCTCAACAAGTTTGGAACGGAATGCTGGGTATCCGTTTGGCATCCGGGCAACGCAGAGTGACTTTGCTAGTCGAGATAGTTTTAAAATCCTTTCGTTACTACAGTTTCCTTGTGGGCAAAGTGCTGAAATTGTTAATTGATTTTACATATATATATACAAAATTCTTTCTGGGAATTACAGAAGAGACGGGGAAGAGTCGAAGGAGGAGGGGTAAGAGGAAAGGGAGGTGGAGGAGAAGTAGGAAGAAATGGAAGAAGAAGGAGGAGGAGGGAGGAGAGGAAGGGGCAGGTGGAAGAGGTGACCTGGTGTTCCCCTTTGGCCACCGATAACTCGATTATGGTTTCTTGGACTGAAGAGGACTTGAGGCTGTTCCCACGACTCAATCTCCTTTCCTCTTTATCCTCCTCGTACTCCTCATCCTCCTCTTCTTCCTCTTCAGCCTCCTTTTCTTGCTCTTCTTTTTCTTTTCCTCTTCTTCTTACTCTTCTTCTTCTTATTCTTCTTCTTCTTCTTCTTCTTCTTCTTCTTCTCCTTCTTCTCCTTCTCCTTCTTCTCTTTCCTTTTCTTACTCTTCTTATTCTTCCTCTTCTTCTTAATCTTCTTCTTCTTTCTTCTTCTTCATCTTCTCCTTTTTCCTCTTCTTCTTACTCTTCTCATTCGTCTTATTCTTCTTCTTCTTCTTCTTCTTCTTCTTCTTCTTCTTCTCCTCCTTCTTCTACTTCTTCTCCTTCTTCTCCTTCTTCTCCTTCTTCTCTTTCTTCTTCTTCTTACTCTTCTTATTCTTCCTCTTCTTCTTAATCTTCTTCTTCTTTCTTCTTCTTCTTCATCTTCTACTTTTTCCTCATCTTCTCACTCTTCTCATTCTTCCTCTTCTTCTTAATCTTCTTCTTTTTCCTCTTCTTCTTCTTCTTCTTCTTCTTCTTACTATTCTTTTTCCTCTTCGTCTTTGCCTTCCTTCTCCTTCTCTCCTCTCTCGTCCAGCTGCCTTGCTCTCTCAATTGACGGTTTATTTGATATCATGAAGGCTTTCCCCCCAGTGACACGGTGTAATGTACAACCAAGTCTTGGGAAACTCAAAATTTCATAAAGCACATTTGAATCAAGACGTTTCCATCGTGAAGAATTGCCCATAATATCTTCGCTTACGAATATTGTCCTTGAACTGTGGAATCTCTCTTTACCTTTGTACCCCTTCTCTACCGAAGGGATAGAAAAGACTGGCAGCAAATAAAACAACAGGATGAGTGCCCTTCAGTATGGAAGGTGTTAATCAGGCCAGTTTTAAGGGGCTCTCACATAATCAGTATATAATGATAATAATCATATTTTCAGTGCCTCTGTTACTGACAGCCATGGCCTCTTCAGTTGCTTTCAGTATAAACCATAATATATATATATATATATATATATATATATATATATATGTATATATATATATATATATATATGTATATATATATATATATTATATATATATATATATATATATATATATATATATATATATATATATATATATATATATATTCGGCACTACAAAGCTTCTTAAGTAGACTTTCAAGTCTTCTGAATGTAGATTTCTGTTTTTCATAGGACAGACGGAATAATAAATTTCCAGTAGACATTGTGAAAAACAGAAATCTACATTCAGAAGACTTGAAAGTCTACGAAGCTTTGTAGTGCCGAATGCGCAGTTGTTTTTAACAAAACATGTTTAAAAAGAAAACCTGCTGCCAAGATTTACATATATATATATATATATATATATATATATATATATATATATATATATATATATATATATATATGTATATGTATATATGTATACATATATAATATATATATTATATATAATATATATATGTATATATATATATATATATATATATATATATATATATATATATATATATATATATATATATATATACTAGGCTAGTTGGCGTCAACCTGGCACGGTTAGTATCAATGAGATTGATTCAATATCGTCAGCAGATGCTCAATATGCATGGGCCCCCGGCTTGGCAATAGATAGATTCACCCAGAAAAGAAACATTGTAACGCCGTTCGTGTTGTGTGATTGGGAGGCAATCTAGAGGTGCATTTTCCGTATCGGTGTTGTAGAAATGTAGGGATATGTAGGAATGTATTTTTCGTGTCTTCTGTGTGAGTTATACACCTGAGATTCAGTTCTACGACTATAATAATGGACTGGAATTCAACAGACCTTTACAGTTGTAAAGATTTGTGGTAACCCTCTGATGTCACTAGGGGCTTCCCTAAGCTGAGTAAAATCACCAGAAGGCAGAGTTAGCTGAAAAAGATTTAACCTTTTTACGTGCATAGGTTCCCTCAACTGGATATTCTTTGCCTTCCAGCAGCATCCGCAATCATCATAACAGTCGAACGTGGACGCAAAAGGGTAAATGCGAATCAGATCCGCCTTTGAGAATTCTGCAATATATAGCCGGACTGAATTTCCTTACATATACAATTTATATTTCCGAAAAAGAATAATGATAATACTAATGATAAATAAGATAAAAAGAAAACGAAATAGAAAGCACGCAGAACTAATTATCTGGCATCGTGGGCAAATTGTATAGAACATTAATATAACCAATGCTGCACTGGAAAGAAATCCGAAAGATGTCATTCCAGCACGTTACGGCAAGTTTTGCATTTCGTAAATGTGTAGGTACGGGCCCCTACAGAAGAAATACGCAAATCACCAATAGCAGCTAACGATAATAAAATGGGCGGGGCCTGAGTGTCAGGATACTGCGAACTGAGGACAGACAGACAGTCGGACACCTCCACTCGACATACTGGTGTGCCGGGGATGACCAACACCGGGAACAAAATCAGTTCGGAGCGGAATTAAAACTTGTGTCGTGAAGTTAAAAACATTTGCATGACTGAGGATGGGGGTGGAGGAGGGGGACGGGGTTGAGGAGGAGAAGAGGAGGTGAAGGAGTAGGGGGAAGAGAAGAAGGAGAAGGAGGAAGAGTGGGGGAAGGAGGAAGAAGAGTATCAACAATAGCAGAAGGCGGAGAAGGAGGACGAAGAAGAGAAAGATATAGAGGAAAAGAAAATTTGGTGGATGGAGAGGAGGAAAAGGAGGAGGAGAGGGGAAAAGTCATAGAGGAGAGAAGGAGAGTGGAAAGAGAAGCATAATACGAAAGAGGAGAAGAAGTAAGAGATGAAGAGGAGGAGGAGGAGGAGGAGGAGGAGAAAGACCATTGGAGCAGGAGGAAGGGGAGGAAGGGGAGGAGGAGGAGGAGGAGAACGTAGAGGAGTTGCAGGAGAAGAAAGCGGAGGAAGAAAAGGACATAGAGGAAGAAAAAGACATAATGGAGGAAAAGAAAGATGCCCGCAGAAGGTGCCTATTTCACTCAAAATTTTGAAGAGCTTTGCTACAGCCACTCTTGCCTATTATGCTGTAACAGCCACGGCGAGTGGCTGTTTGGGGTCGAGAGAAAGTAGGAGTTTAGCAAGTAAAGGATGAGGGATCTGTTCAAGGTTCTGGCTACGGAGCAAGACGGGGTAGGCATTTGAGAGATGATAAGGCGAAGAGGATAACCTGGTTTGCGACGTTTAGCCGTGTCGTAGATGTATCCAGGGAAGAAATCACAAACTGA
>NC_134812.1:17898492-17913492 GCF_046742065.1 Oratosquilla oratoria
TCTATTTGTTTGTTTATTTATTTATGTTTGATATTATTCTATTGATCAATTCAGTTATGCATTTACTATTGATTTATTTACTTACTTATTCGTTTACCTATTTATATGTTTATTCATTTGCTTATTCACAAATTCATTTCTTTTTTATTTACTTGTTTATTTTTTATTTTCTTATGTGTTTGTTTGTTTGTTCGTTTATTTGTTTATTAATTCATTTCTTTTTTTATTCATCTATTTATCTATTTATTCATTCGTTTATTCATATCTCCATTTAATTATTTAGTTATTTATTCATCTATCTTGTCACTTATTTATCCGTTTAGTTATGTTTCATCATTGATTCATTTATTTAGTAATTTTTTTAAACATGTAAATGTCCATCTGAAGTAACTTTATTTGCTACAGGAAGACGGGATTTTTTTTTTTTTTTTTTTTTTTTTTTTTTAATGAAGAGGGGTCAAATATCCTGGTGACAGCCAGAATACAAGGTATACAGAACCTCTCGAGGTACAATAATTTACATTTTCACGTTTCTTTACCTTCAAAAATTTACTTCAGTCATTCGCCTTCAGTAAACGTCATTGGTTACTCGATTACGGTATCGAGATCCTGTACCAAGGTTTTATTTTGTATCCTCTTCATTAAGAGAGTTTAGAGCGGTACAGTACTTGTAAACTTATGTACCTATACAATCTCAAGGCGTGAACACAAGTAGGAAAGAGTGTCCGTATATTAATCTGTGTGATGCTGCCATCCCTTTGCTAGACAACACTCGAATATAGTGACCAACTCTGCTTTCGCATTCTCTAGACTTCAGTGCATAAACCCATGCATGGGCTTCTTGCGCGTTCCACCATCAGCACTGAGGAGTTCAACTTTACAAAGGGAGAAGACTCGATCATGTCAGTAGCAGCCTCCAGATGCTGAGAGACAGATGGCTCAGACCAACAGATGGAGGCTACTGATATGGATATATTACAGAATTGTCCCCAAGTGACAGAAAAAAGCCAACATATATAAGATGGTCAGGAATCTCAGCCAGGAGGGGTCGAGTAGCTGCGGCCGAAGCCGTCACCTTTGCTTTATGCCCTTTAAGGACTGCTGCGCAGGAGAGTCACTCCTGGGAATCGGATAGGAATGCGCACATACGTAAATACATACACATGTAAATGCACTTATATATTATATATATATATATATTATATATATATATATATATATATATACATATCATATATATATGTATGTATATATATACATATATATATATATATATATATATATATATATATATACATAAACATATATATATATATATATACATAGATAAATATGCATATATGTATGTATATATACATATATATATATATATATATATATATATATATATATATATATATATGTATATATGTATGTATATATATACATATATGTATATATATGTATATATATGTGTATACATATATATGTATATATGTGTATACATATATATGTATGTATGTATGTATGTATGTATGTATGTATGTATGTATGTATATGTATATATATATGTATATATATATATACACATACTTGTATATATATATATATATATATATGTGTGTGTGTGTGTGTGTGTGTGTGTGTGTGTGTGTGTGTGTGTGTGTGTGTGTGTGTGTGTGTGTGTGTGTGTGTGTGTGTGTGTGTGTGTGTGTGTGTATGTGTGTGTGTGTGTGTGTGTGTGTGTGTGTGTGTGTGTGTGTGTGTGTGTGTGTGTGTGTGTGTGTGTGTGTGTGTGTGTGTGTGTGTGTGTGTGTGTGTGTGTGTGTGCGTGTGTGTGTGTGTGTGTGGGTGTGTGTGAGTATATATGTATGTATGTATATATATATATATATATATATATATATATATATGTATATATATATATATACATACATATATTTATATATGTATTTATACAGTATATATATATACATATATATATATATATATTTGTATATTTACATATGTATATAATATATCTATGTATACAGTATATATATATATATATATATATATATATATATATATGTGTGTGTGTGTGTGTGTGTGTGATTCACCATGGTCTTCGATCACGCTTTGGACTCTTGACTGACAGCCATTTCCCTCCCGGAAGAAAGCTCAGAGCTCATATGACCGATTTATGGGTAATGCTGTGACCTTATACGCACACACACACCCAACTCCCCGCCTACTCTACCAACCGCGCCACCGAGTGTGTGTGGGTTTGTGTTTGGGTGTGTGTTTGTGTGTGTGGTGTGTGTGTGTGTGTGTGTGTGTGTGTGTGTGTGTGTGTGTCTGTGTGTGTGTGTGTGTGTGTGTGTGTGTGTGTGTGTGTGTGTGTGTGTGTGTGTGTGTGTGTGTGTGTGTGTGTGTGTGCGTGCGTGTGCATGTGTATATATACAACTTCGACCCAGAGTAACACTCCTCTGAAGAAGCTATTGTAAGCGAAACCGGTCAGGAATAAACTCGATATTCAGATAAAGACCCGTGTTTCCCCCTCCACCTTTCCCATAATACATATATGTATGTATATTTATATATATACATATATATATACATATATGTATATTTATATATATATATATATTTATGTATATATATGTATAACAATTAATTTCTAGGTTTAGATCGTCTGTTTCACCCGTCAACATCCTATTACCGAATAAAATCATCATCGCTTCTTTCAAAGTCTACAACATTCACGTCCTCATTTCTCCCTTACGCTTCGTCTTCTTCCTTTAGTAATGATCCAGTCTGCTCATCCTTCTCAGGCCGCGATTTGCCCTGTTTTCTCTCCACCCTCTGTTTCTCTCGAAACTATTACATAACGTAAAGGAGTATTATTTCTCCTTTACTGTTTTATATTAAGCTTTCGCCCACAGACTACTTTAGGTACTTCTCGAATTGTCCTTACATCTTAATAAAGCCGCCATTGCCCATTTTAAGTGCCTTATTATTTACTTTATTAATGATTTTCTTTATCTTTTGCACGTCTTTTTCTATGGATATCTTTTATTGCGTCTTACCTTAGACAGGTATTTGTTATATTTTCCTTTTTTCTATTTATATACATACATATATACATATGCCAACGGCTTTTTCCCCCTTATAAAGGAGGTAACCAAAGTCAAATGCATAAATTCGCTCCCACCCATTTCATCCACACATACTCCACTCCCATTCACCACCACCCACTTTTCTCTTTTCTTAGCTCCTCCTGGATGACGGGTCATCCCTGCATCTCACCCACTGCCCTGGATCAGAAGCAATATAACAAGACGCAGCACATCCACAGCAAGGTCGCTTCATTTAATCGACGACCCCCTTCTCCGTTTCCTCATGCAGAAAAAGAGAAGACGGGGAGAAATCCCTTCGGGCTACGTCAAAATATCATTCACACATCATCCCTCAGTCCTCCATCCCCCACCCTTTCCCTTCCATGCATCACATCATCATCCCTACGCAATCATTCTCCACTCACTATCTTCTGTCTTCTTCCATCCTTCCTCAACAGACACCCCCCTCTTTCCCAACGCCCCTTTTATCTCATCCTGGGTCGCTCCCTCATGTTCACTCCTTCCTTCTCTGCCTTCCACACCTCTTTTACTAATCTTTCTTCACTCGTTCTTTCTATGTGTCCGAACCATCCAAATACTTTTTCATCAGCTCTATCTCCCAACTCCCTTTCCACCCCCGCTCTCTTCCTCACTTCCTCGTTTCTCACTCTATCCAACCTTGTAACCCCTATCATACTTCTCAGACATTTCATCTCAAACACATTTAAACTCTTTCTCTCTTCCTCTCTTATGTTCTATGTTTCTGCCTCATACAATCCTGGCGGCACAATCACTCCTTTATACAATTTTGTCTTACCATCCATTCCCAATTGTCTATTTCTCATTACACTTTTTGATCCTCAAAGGAATTTACTTGCTTCTCACAATCTACATTCTCCCTCCACCTCCACTCCTCCCTTTCCCGCCACATTCGCACCTAAGTATCTAAAAATATCCACTTTCTCCAGTCTCTCTTAATTAATACTCACTTCCAATTTGCTGCCATCCTCTCCCCTTATACATCTTATCACCATAGTTTTACCCACATTTACCTTGAACTTCCTTCTTTCGCACACCTTCCCAAACTCCGTTACTAATTTCCTTAACCCCTCCTCTGGTCCTGCAACAAGCGCAGTGTCGTCAGCAAACAACAATTGGCTTATTTCCCATTTTTCTCCATTTTCTTTAATTATCTCCAATCCCTGACCCATTACCCTTGCATTTACCTCTCCCACCATCCCATCCAAATATAAATTGAACAGCCAAGGCAACACAACATTCAAACCACTCTCTCCATTTCCAATTCTAACATAGGCTCTACTATTCTCGTAAAAACTCTTGACTGCTCTTATCAGCTTTCCTCCTATCCTATATATCTTCAATACCTCCCACAGTGCCTTCCTTTCTACCCTGTCATAAGCCTTTTCTAAAACCATAAAGGTCCCAAAAAACACCCTTACCTTTTCCTAAAGCTTTCTCACATATCTACCTTACCACAAAAATTTGATCCACGCAACCCCTACCTGTCCTAATCCCACACTGATCCTCACCAATTACTCCTGTTCCTCTCCTAATCCTCTCAATCAATACATCCCCATGGGCCTTCCCATCTACACTCAACAAAATGATCCCTCTGAAACTACTACACTCACACTTATCCCATTTTTCCTTGTAAACCAAAACTATACAGGTACTCCTCCAGTCCTCCGGCACTCTACCCTCTTCTAAACAAACATTAAACAACCCACCAGAGTAATTTCAAAATTCCTTTGATATCTTCTTTGTCTAAAACTCTCTTTTTCAACCACTTATTTAGTCATCCCAATGTATCTCTCAGCTGAATAAAACCGCCATGGGGTCCTGCCTAATCTCATGGTTCCTTCTTCCTTGATCAGTTGCATCCCGTTTTCTCCCTCTTTCTCCTACATGACGCTTTCTTCTTTCGCCTCGAAATAATATTATTTTTTTCCACCGCGTCATCTTCATTTCTGGATTTATTTTCAGTTTCCCTTGCATCGCGTCTCTAGACTGTCATCCTTTCCTTTCCTTAGTCTCTTGAGAATGAAGACGAGATGATTCCAGAGAGGTTTCACACTCCAGGTGATCTTCTTTCTTTTCCTTGCTCGCGCCGCTTCCCTGTTCCTTTCGTTTCTTCTCCATGCACCCTCTCCCTTTACCTGTACCTCCCTCCTTCAGTGCAGCGATGCCGCCCCTCTCAGTTGAATGGAGTCATCTGACGTCATCACCATTTGTGTACTTTTGTCTTGTCTTCATCTTGCATTTCTCATGTCTTCGGAGGCTGAAGACAAAATGGCTCAGTAAATCTTTGACATCCTTGTTCCCATCGAGGTTATACGCTCAGGTCATTTACTTTCTCATCTTTGGTTCCGTATTTCCGAACAGCGGATTTTTACTTGCCCATTGGCTGATCACCCTCACCCGCCCTCATTTAGACCTAAGCTATCTTAACCAAACCTAACGTACCTTAACCAACATAACCAAACCAAACCTAGCCTAACCCAATGTAATCAAACATAACGTAACCTAATAAAACGCAATACCTAACGTAACGTAACCTAACCTAACCTACGTAAATGTGACAAAACACAACATAACCTAAAATAACAAACCTAACTTAACGTAACTTAATTCAGCCTAACATTACACGAACTAATGCAGTCTAAAATAATGTATCTTAAACTAACGTAACCTAACATAACTTAACCTAATGTAACCTAACGTAACTTAATCTTAGGTCACTTAACATAAAATAACCTAACTTAATCTAAAGTAACCTACCAGAACTTAACGTAATCTAACATAATGTAACCTAAATTATACCTCATCTAATGTGAAGATGATGTAACTTAACTTAGAATATCCTACCATAATCTTTTTTCCTTCTCGTGTTGAAGTCTATAATACTTCTAGCAATTTTCTTTTTTTCTTTTTTTAGGTGGAGTTGGATGGCGCCGTTATGGAGATGGAATGAGAGCCGTTTTGACGAAGTTGTAGAGGTCAGTATGTGGAAAATGGTGTTTACACTCACCGACGTTGCACGAATATACTATGTTCACCTCTTGCCCCCATCCCCCCTCTGTTGAGGGAGGGGCAGCTGTTCTTGATGACAAGGATCTTTATTTTCATATTTTTGTAATGTATGATAATTAATTTTGGTGCTCGGTAATGTGGGGGCTACGTTGTGTGTAATGCTGTTTTGTAGTAGCTGGCTGATGTACTTTTTTTTATTATCTTTTTTTTTTTTAAGGCTATCGACTCATAAGGTGGTCATTAAGCCTGGTTTGAATTTGTACAGTCTCGACGTTGTTGCATGATGTACTATTTTTGCTGCTTCCAAACCCTTACCCATAGTAAGTTATAGTAAGAAGAGATAGAAATTTTATATGTTTATCTGTTCTTTCATAGTTAATAAAGATATATATATATATATATATATATATATATATATATATATATATATATATATATATATATAAATATATTATGGAAGGATAGATAAGATGGGGGAGAGGGAGGGAGGGGGGAATTGGGGGTTTAGTTGAAGGAAAGAGTGAAATTGAAGGAAGTTAGAGTAATTAGAGATGTGAGGCAGACCCACTTGCTTGGTTAAATAATAAAGTAGATAGATAGATAGAGGGCAGGGTAGTTAAGATGGGGGAGAGGGAGGGAGGGGAGATTTGGGGTTTAGTGGAAGGAAAGAAGGAAATGGAAGGAAGTAAGAGCTATGATAGATGTGGGGCAGACCCACTTCATCGGTTAGTTTATAGTCTTTAAGAACGATGATTAATTTTAGTTAGAGGGCAGGATAGATAAGATGGGGGAGAGGGAGGGAGGGGGGATTGGGGGTTAAGTGGAAGGAAAGAATGAAATGGAAGGAAGTAAGAGTTATAATAGATCTGGGGCAGACCCACTTGCTCGGTTAGTTTTATAGTCTCGTGGACTGTTTTTTTTAATAAAGTAAAATAAATAAATAAAATAAATCTATACATTGGTGAGATGACTCACCGGTGAAGATAATCTCTAAACAAGAAAGGCACGCCAAGTATATCACCTATTATTTATTCAAAGAAAATGTGAACTAGGGGTGACTATTGGTTATAAAGTATTGATGTAAAGGTAGACGGTGTTCGGACTTTCTGGCCGTAGATTCCTGAAGAATGAACGACTATTTTCGTTATTGGGGTGCTTTAATTTCATTCGTCTTTCTCATCTTATTTAATTCATCTTGCTTCTGTTATCCGTATCAGACTCTCCCACTCCCTACTGAGATCAAGTTCTCAGACTTCGAGCTCAAGTTAAGTCCAAGTTACTCCGAGTTCACAGCAATCTGAAGTCGACAATACTGAACCTCGCATCGCAAACAAAGGGATGAAAGATTCCGTATACCTGGTTAGTATCTTTCGTCAAAAAGGTTGTCACTGAGGTGTGTGTGTGTGTGTGTGTGTGTGTGTGTGTGTGTGTGTGTGTGTGTGTGTGTGTGTGTGTGTGTGTGTGTGTGTGTGTGTGTGTGTGTGTGTGTGTGTGTGTGTTTTGGTGGTTGTTGGTATAGGAAAGAAGTTGGATTGTGGATAGATGAGAGTGTATATGTGAGTTTTAGAGGGCGTGGGTGTACTTATTTGGGTTGATGTGGTTGGAAATACAAATACGCGTGTAGATATGTATGAGTATATGTTTGAGTATGGCTGTGGGTGGTGGATGTAAGTGTGTGTACGTGTGTGCATGTATAGGTGATTGAATATTTGTGTATGTGGGGGGGGTGTAGGTGTGGATGTGGAAGCGAATGTATGTCTACATCAATGTTCAGACCAAGAGATGATTAACGAAAGACTGCCTTCACAAGCCGTACATGGGAGACAAAAGGATTCGTAACAATATTAGGTTAATATTTATGTCCAAATTTAACTGTGACAGAGCCTGAAAATATGTTGTTATGCCTGTAAATGCAGGGTTGGACGGCCCGTTACCGTTTGCAACTGATATATTTCGTTTTGACTAATACCTGAAGATTTCATTCAGGCTATAGCCTCTCCGAAGTCTCCAAAACAGTCGTGCTCCATCGTGGGGTTTTCCCCTCAGCTGACAAAGTCGCCTGGTAGCAGACAGAATAAATATAATATTTAACTAGGTAGTAAATGATTAATTGGAATATTGTTCGACCCCTTGCCTTACTAGGGTCCACTTCAGCTAAATAGAAATGACACGAAGTGGACAAAATAAACATCAAATCGAGTTAAGTAATCAAATAGTTAGGTAATCAAAGGCTGATGGCTCGTCAAAGTTTACTATAATTGTCAAACATTTGCTCACCAAAGTTAAACATCTTTGTAGGGATCGTAAGCGTATCAGGGATACGAAAAAGCTTCGCTGAGCGGTCTTATTGGATCGTTGAGATGGTCTGGACATATAAAAAGAGTAAGTAAAGTCTAGTAATAAGTGAGGAAAGCAGAAATGGAGAGAAATTCGAAGAGAAAAGGGGTTAACAGGATGAAGGGGTATTACGTACAAGAGGAATGTCCCTTGAGCAAGGAAGAAAGAGTAAAAAATATAGAAAGGTTGTAAAAAGTTAAGGAAATAGCGCGGCCCAAGGGATGAGGTGGGAGATAAAATCGTCATATAATGAAATGGTGGGGGTAAACCAACTCCTGCTATCGGGCAGTGCTCTGGCTTGCTATATCAACGTTGACCCGGCAGAATGGAGTGATAACCCTTTTTTCCACGAGGCGCTAATGTTTTTCTTTTCTTGTGAGTGTGCAATGGGTGAATTCATTTTGTGACTCGGTTCCCTCTCCCCTCCCTCTATCAGGTATTGACTGTGTAAGTCTTTATATAGTCAGCATTATAGGGACTATGGAGACATCTCTACGGACTCAAGTCATGCAACATTCTTTATGACTCGAGAATTATCTCTGCTTAAAAAATAATAATAATAATAATAATAATTTGTAATTTCTACTAGTCCCCCGTTCTGCTACTACTTTTTAACCTCCATTTTACCACTTCTATGACACCATCTCTTCGCTGTGATATCTTTCCCATCCAAGGATAGAAGTGCTGGACATTGGTGACAAAAAGAAGCCCTCTTCATACAATCCACTGATGTCAAACCCGGTCTTCTCGGAATGACTAAAGGTGCGTCAGTTGCGTTCCACCTACAGGTGATTGTGCCAAACCGAGAAAAAAAAATAGATGAATAAAAAAAAAATAAAAAACTTCCTGCCCAAAGGATGAAACCACTCGCGTCGTTTTTTTTTTTTTTTTTCATTTTTTTTTTTCATTTTTTTTTTTTTTTTTCTCATCTGTATGTGTCTTCCCAGCTCGGTCTTCCATTCAGGTCCTCTTCAATTCCATATCGTTCTTTTGAATATGCATATTCATTTCAAAATTCCATTTTTCTTCTTTTATTTTTTTTTCTTTACTCCGTTCCCCAAGATTGTTTAATTTCTATATCGTTCCTCAGTCATATTTGTGTTCTCAAATTATTCTTTATAGTACTCGTCTTACATTTTCGCCTTTCTTCCTCACGTCGAACAACTGTTCTTCATATTTTTCTTTTATACATATGCATATACATATATATATATATATATATACGTATGTATATGTATACATATCTATATGCATATAAGTACACACATGTATATATATATATTATATATATGTATATATATATATATATATATACATATACATATATATATATATATATATATATATATATATATATACATATATATATACATATATATATATATATATAGTAATTCCGACATTCGTCCCCGGATTCCAACCGGGCTCGCGAGAACGCGAAGCTGTCGCTCTACCAATTTAGCTATCGGATGTTTAAAATTCTTCAACCTGGGAGTTAATCTACTCCCGAGGAATTAAGTCGACTGCTAACTGCCGTCCGTACTTAGTTTTTACAAAGAATTAATATCACTCGTAGCTTCGTGGTTAAGCTGGTACGTTTCCTTGATGGACTTTCATCGTTGTCGTACCTGAATAGAATAACCAGTGACGGTGTAGTCATCAAATAATTCCGGCAGTCGTCCCCGGATTCCAACCGGGCTCGCGAGAACACGAAGCTGTCGCTCTACCAACTTAGCTATCGGATGTCTAAAATTCTTCAACCTGGGAGATAATCTACTCCCGAGGAATTAAGTCAACTGCTAACTGCCGTCCGTACTTAGTTTTTACGAAGAATTAACATCACTCGTAGCTTCGTGGTTAAGCTGGTACGTTTACTTGATGGACTTTCATCGTTTTCATACCTGAAAAGAATCACCATTGACGGTGTAGTCAATCAAATGATTCCGACAGTCGTCCCCGGATTCCAACCGGGCTCGCGAGAACACGAAGTCGTCACTCTACCAACTTAGTTATCGGATGTCCAAAATTCTTCAACCTGGGAATTAATCCACATCAGATAGTTAACTTGGTAGAGCGACGGCTTCGTGTTCTCGCGAGCCCGGTTGTAATCTGGGGACGATTGTCGGAATTATTTGATGACTACACCGTCACTGGTGATTCTATTCAGGTATGACAACGATGAAAGTCTATCAAGGAAACGTACCAGCTTAACCACGAAGCTGCGAGTGATGTTAATTCTTCGTAAAAACTAAGTACGGATGGCAGTTAGCAGTCGACTTGATTCCTCGGGAGTAGATTAACTCCCAGGTTGAAGAATTTTAGACATTCGATAGCTAAGTTGGTAGAGCGACCGCTTCGTGTTCTCGCGAGCCCGGTTGGAATCCGGGGACGACTATCGGAATTATTTGATTGCCTACAACGTCATTGGTGATTCTATTCAGGTATGACAACGATGAAAGTCCATCAAGGAAACGTACCAGCTTAACCACGAAGCTACGGGTGATGTTAATTCTTCGTAAAAAAATAAGTACGGACGGCAGTTAGCAGTCGACTTAATCCTTGGGAGTAGATTAACTCCCAGGTTGAAGAATTTTAGACATCCGATAATTAAGTTGGTAGAGCAACGACTTCGTGTTCTCGCGACCCCGGTTGGAATCCGGGGACGACTATCATAATTATTTGATTGACTACACCGTCACTGGTGATTCTATTCATATATATATATATATATATATATATATATATATATATATATATATATATATATATACATATATATATATTGTAGCATCATGACGAGTGCATGAGTTGTAAGAATGAAAATCACACGATTGGGGGGGGGGGTCTTTATTTGTGACCGGTTTCGTCTCATAAGGCGAAACCGGTCAGGAATAAAGTCTCTTTCCCAATCGTGTGATTTCCATTCTTACCACTCATATATAAATATATATATTTAGATATATATATATATATATATATATATATATATATATATATACATATATATATATATGTACGTATGTATGTATGTGTGTGTGGGTATGTGAGTTTATGTGAGTATGTGTGTATCTCGTATGTGTTTTGCATGTGTGCATGCCTGTGTATAGGCACTATACACATATATATCATATACGCAATTATAAGCACTTGGGCAAAGGAGACGAAGAAAGAAAATGGGGAGGAAGAGTAAAGGCAAGAAAGTACAAAGGAAATTGAGTGCGTGAATGTGCGTACGTGAAAGATAGACGGGAGGAGGAAGAGCGCGTATTTGCATAAATGTGGTCAGCGAAAGACCAAACTCTCGGTATGTACGACGTGAACCTTGAGGTTGGATGACCTTTCTGGGATATATTGGTCTTGGATGAAGTGTCCGGTTGCATCGTCACGGGGGATCCAGGACGGTAGGAGGGGGAGAGTGGGAGGGTGATAAGGTTTGAGAGAGAGAGAGAGAGAGAGAGAGAGAGAGAGAGAGAGAGAGAGAGAGAGAGAGAGAGAGAGAGGGAGGGAGCGAGAGAGGGGTGGGGGAAGGGAGGGGAGGAGGAGGGGGGGAAGTGAGGGGAGGGAATCTGTCCGTCGCTTCTGCAACATTAGACTGCGTCGGGAGTGTCAAGGTCCCTCGGCGTCCTCCTCCGCTTTGACTAGAGTCTGATTGGGATGGGCGGAAAGGCGAGTGGTGAAGAGGAGGCTAGAGAGAAGGGAGGCATGAGAAAGGAGGGAGGAGAGAGGAAAGTAAGGTAGGGATGAGGAGAGAGGTGGGAAAAGGGAAAAAAGGGAAAAGAAGTGGAGAGGAGGGGTAAGGTAAATCGAGAGAAGGATGGGAGGAAAGGTGTAATAGGAATAGAGAGAAGGGAGAAAGTAAGAAAAAATGGAAGAGATATGATGTGAGGGTAGAGGTAGGGAGAGGGGAGAGCGAGGAGAAGGGAGAGGAGGGATGGGTTGGGAAAATGAGAGGGAGGGGGGAAGGAAGAAGGTAGAGAGAAATATGGAGGGGAGGGCAGGATGAAGGGAATGAATAAAGGGGATGAAAAGGGAGAATAAAGGGAGGGAAAGGAGAAGATTAGATAGTTGCTTGGGAGTAAAGGAGAAAAGAGTAGAGGTTGGAGAGGAGAATGGGGCATAGTAAGGAAAAGCGAAGAAGAAATGGGAAAGGATTAAAGGCAAGGGACAAAGGGAGTGAGGGAGGGCGAGGAAAGGGCAGGAGAGCCATCTGTGTCTGAAGGGTGGACCGTTTGTGACACGCGGACCGTCCAGTGTCCAACCTGCTTCCGACACGCCAACCCGCATCCGACACGCTGTTTGCCACGATGCTGGCGGGTCGCAAATGGAAAGCATTGCTGGTGAGGCAGGAAGGGAGAGAGGGGAAGGGGGCGTTTTCACAGTATAGGACCGGCTTCCAACTGTTGAGGGTTTCAGGAAGACTCAAAGGACGTTGTTGTTGCATATGGGAAGGGAGGGATTGATAACCTTCAGGAAAATCAGGGAACGGGTCGCAGCTGAAGAAAGTCGCCTGGTGTCACCTGAAAAGGACTGAACACTTCATTTGTCACCGGGGTTAATCGGACCAATTGAAACCCTCCTTTGCTACAACGACTTTCCTTCATCTGAAAGAAATGGGGTAATTAGGACTGGTGTGAACAGTCGTTCAAGAGGGCCACCACCTTATGGCTGAGTAGACTCTTCTGGCTTTAAACACGATAACAGTGATAAAGTATCATTGTGGATACTTGAATTTGACCCACGATATATCAGAAATATGGAACTATGTAAATATATTTTATTTTTCGTTGCAACTATACAACATTGTTTATAACAAAAAAATCCCATTTATTATTTGTTAACAAATAAAGAAATGGAGCGCTGTAATTGACAAATCAAAAAATGGGAAATGGAGCTCACTGATTGGTTTGCAGTGGGCCAATCAGAGGGAGGCTTTCCTAGTGATGTGACGAGTTTGGTTAATGGATGGGACAAGCATATGAAACCCTCTTTGTGGTTGGTTGTGGATTTTGTTGTGGTTATCCCTATAAAAGCAGGATACAAACACACACCGGTGCCTTTCTCTCACGATAAACAACTCAGACGAAACGTTACATAAAGTCTCTTTTATATCCTGAAGTTTCTCTACACCACACACCTATATACATACATATGTATGTATATATGCATATATATATATATATATATATATATATATATATGTATATATATATGTAATGTATGTATATGCAAAGAAATCACAAAACACACGTGATAAAATATTTTTGCAGAAACCACCGGGAAATTGAAAAAACAGATACCGAACGTTTTCGTCTATTTAGACATTTTCAAAGGTACAAAAAAGCAATACAGAAAGAAACAATAAATACATAAGAAGACAAGGATACTCGGAGAGGTCCCATGTTACATTTTATCACACACAATTTTGTCAATAATAAAATTGTCCAATTTAAATAAACCCAAACTCAAGTTCATGTTATTTCCAAAATTTCTTTTTATAAAACAAGATTCAATAATATTTCTTTCTATAATATTATTACAAGAAGTAATTATTTTAGAATTTCCCCAGTCAATATTATGACCATAATCCCTTTGGTGGACAAATAATCCACTGGACACTTGCCCCGTTCTAATACTATATTTATGTTGGCCTATTCTTTTTTCTAAGCCTTTGCCTGTTTGGCCTATATAAATAAAATCACAATTTTTACATGGTATATTATAAATACATCCTTCTTTACTTCTTGGGGAATTTTTAATTAACAGACTCTTAATGTTGTCATTATTTTTGAATACTATCTGGATACCAAATTTTTCAAAAATGCTAGGAAGATGGATTAAATTTTCGTGGTACGGAATTGTTAGCATATTTTTATAATTAAATGGTTTGACCTGTCTGTCTCCAATTCTTAGCAATTTGTATATGGAGTTTTTTGAAAGAGAGTTATTACCAAACATTCTTCCAATTAATGCAGTTTGGTATAGGTATGTTGACGACATATTATGCATTTGGCCTAATGATCAAAATTTGGATACTTTTTTGTTAGATTTAAATAATTTGGTGCATTCCATTAAATTCACAGTAGAGGTTGAAGAAAATAATATGTTACCATTTTTAGATGTAAATATTTACCGATGTGGAAGATACTTTAAATTTGACGTTTACAGGAAGCCGACCAATGTCCTCTCGTACATTCATTTTTACTCGTATCACAGTCAAAAATCCAAGCTGTCAGTTTTTTCTTCAATGTTTCTGAGAGCTTATAGAATTTGTTCCCCTGAGTTCTTGGATCAAGAAATACAATTCATCTATGACATTGGAGAAAATTTAAAATATCCAAAACATCTTATTGATAAAACAAAAACCAAAGCTAGGAAATGTTTTCTTAATACGTCGCAGGTCAAACCATTTAATTATAAAAATATGCTAACAATTCCGTACCACGAAAATTTAATCCATCTTCCTAGCATTTTTGAAAAATTTGGTATCCAGATAGTATTCAAAAATAATGACAACATTAAGAGTCTGTTAATTAAA
>NC_134812.1:17918492-17928492 GCF_046742065.1 Oratosquilla oratoria
GATGGGAGGTAATTCTGAAACAAAAAGGTCATATGGGAGTATTTTGTCTGAGCCAAAGAGGACAAAATGAGGTGGTTCCTATGTTGTCATGTTTACGGCACTGTTAATGCAAACTTGAGTCATGGGTACATGCTCATCCCAAGAAGGGTGAAGATCAAAAGCAAACTGTCGAAGAACATTGAGAATTTTTCTATTCTGGCGTTCAACTAAGCCATTTGAACTAGGGTAGTAAGCAGTCATATTACATTTTGTGATTTGAAAGGATTTACAAATAGTTGAAAGAATATCATTGTTGAACTCAGTCCCATTTTCAGATATCAGAGTTTTGGGTGAAGTGAAGGGGCATATAAGTGTCTTGTCTGGTAGGGGGGAAAGAATACTAAATCAGAAAAAGTGTTTAGGGACAACAACGAGAGTGAAATGCCATTCATTCATTGATGGTTCAATGATGTCTTGCACAATAATGTCTTGGATAAGGTTATCTACAATCATTCGTTTATTGTGTGGCATTCTGTATGCGGGAATGTAACGTGATTTTGAGTTCTCATGAAGGGGTTAATGATGCTGAATGAGATTAGTAGCTCCGAGGGGTTCATATGGAGTGGCAATAGTTTGCCTAAACTTTTTGCAAAGTGCAATCATATCTGCTTGTGCATCAGGGAAGTCTATGGGGTTGAAGTATGATGTATTAATGGGTTTACTGAGTCATGGGCACGTCGGAAGTTGTAGTACAAACTTGAAAAGTAGGGAATTAATCATCCATGACTTTGATGTGTGAGGGATATACTTCAAGATCGCAAATGTTTGTGCCAACTGTGAGATGGAGGAGTGCGATAGTATCATTGCCAATCAAAATACAAATGTGACCTTTGGCGTTGAGCTGATAGCTAAAAGGAGGGCAATGCTATTGACATGGCAAGTTTCTGGCATACATCGGTGTCTGAGGCTTGAAAACCTCGTAGGTGTATCTTTGTATACTCACGAAGAAACGTTGTCTTTGGGCTGATGAGCACTGTCTGAGTATGTATGAATGTAGATAACACTTCTGAGACTAGGGTGGATGTAATGATGAATTCCTCTATGAGAGATAAGAAACTTTCCTTAGTCGATGAAATACCAACGGCATTTTCCTGATTTGGACATGCGGGAGGAGTTACACCTGTTACATTTGGAATTCATATTCACACCTGTTAGTAATGTGGAATAGGTAGAGTCCTGGGTAGGGTTTGGAGTGGTTGAGCACCGGGAACTCTGTTGTATGAAGGTGGTGGAACGTTTTGTACTAGCAGCTGGTGCATCCTCGTTTGATGAAGCGGAGTGAAATTGAAGAGAGGAAGTACAAGCAACTGACGAGGTGTCATGGGCTGCCTGTGACTGCTCGACCATGTGAATCTGAATTATGTGATGGGGAGTTGCTGAAGGCAATGAAGGGAGGAAATGGTTTCCATATATTATGCCATTTTGAACAGAGGAAATGACTTTGTTATGTTACTTCATCAGTTTTAACCATATGAGGATATCAGCAGGAAAGTGAACGTCAGCTGCGTAAGCGGTAACTGGAATGGATAAGCATTGATCTTTGAAGCTAATGTCTAGGGAAATTTTGCCGGCGATCGGGAATGGTACACCATCTACATTGCAAAGGTTGACATCAGAGGTTGCAAAATTGTGACACGTTTAGTTGCGTTGCGGAATTTGTGGAAACTCTGAATTGACATTATGTTGACTGGAGAACCCGTGTCGAGAAAGATTGTAACTTCGGCGTTACTAGAAGTTGCATTGAATTTTAAGGAAGGGGAGGACGTGTCTGGGATATCCAGGGTATGTACAGGTAGGTTTGATGAGGGAACTTGCTTTGATGTGAACTGAATCTTGGTGTTCGGTATTCATAAAAAATAGGTGTTACATGAATGTTTTGTAGGAGAGTGATTCGGGGAGTCTGATCTGTGTTGCTAACAACACACGGCAACGATCACTCGTGTGGAAATATGTTCCGTGATCATTGCAGTGGTGGTAGGGTTGTCAAGGTTGTGATAAAATGTGTTTTCAAGGTGTCTTGGTTTGTGACAGCATGTGCAAACCAGTTGTGTTCTTGGTGGAGAGCGTTGGCCTGAGCGATGTTGAGTGCGAGATGTATGTCTTGACCTCGTGTTATGTCGCGTGGACCGTAAAACTTGGGCTATTGTGTGGGTGGGTGCAATGGGTACTGACTGACTCTGGATCTGAGGGATTGTTTTTTCAGTATCAGAGAATTTCCTCGATAATTTGACTAGTGTGATACCTGATGTGAATGGAATAGTACCAGCTTTCTGGAGTGTGCCTGTGTGTAACTGGCATAGTAGTCGAAAATACGCCATCAGTGAGACTACGTGTTCCAATGAAACTTTGTCGTTTGAGACCCAGTCAGAATTTTTTAGTCTCTGAGTTCACTTTTAAAGATTGAAGCAATTTTTACAGTTTTCTCTTTGGTGTGTTGTGATCCATAATTATGTGTCCAAGCCAATAATTATAGGGAGAAGGGGCAGTGATCCAAGTGGCTCAAATAATGCAAATGACTTCTTAAAGTGCTCTACGAAAACATGGTAATACTTTGTCTCCTCAAAAAGATCTGACTGAATGACATCACCAGTTAGTGTGTTATTTTTGTCTATTCTGGATTTTAGAATGGATATTTTGCCTTTGTCGTCTGTGATGATTCTACGTGTTATTTATGATTCAACCTTGGAGAGAATATTGTGTACAGGAATGTTCTTCCCATTGAATCTAGGTAATATCGTTTCATCTTCGACTACGGTGATAAGATTTTGTGCTGTCATGGTATTTTGTGTGGTAAGTGACTTATCCTAAGAGTTGTTAGCGGAAGTAGGGGACATGTCTGGTGTTTTACAATTCAGAGCAGAACGGATGCGTGCACAAGGTTCGTATCTCGTGTCAGAAAGAGGTTTGCACAGCTTCATAAATAAAAACACAGAATAGTCGCCTCCTATATGATATTTAGAACAGAAATCGTATCTACTTACCAGGTGTGATGTAGTAATTTGGTTCTTGGGTTGATGATGCATTGGGAAAGATTCGGTGTGAAGATTCATTGCTGTAAACAGAGGAAGGTCTAAGTATACTATTATGATGTGGTTAGAGCTGATGAAAAATACAAAGATTGGGCAAAATGAAGGGAGATATATGCATGTGTGACACGAAACCCAAAAAATAAGAGTAGCAACATAAAACGTATGAGAAAAGTATAAGTGTACTCCTTTTTTTTTTTTTTTTTTTTTTTTTTTTTAAGTCAACAGTCAACAGCGAGAATATGCTCTCGTGCACAGCCCTGGACAATGAATACGGAGGGGCAGGTGGAGGTAGTAGTTGGTGGTAAGCCCGAAGCTAGATGCAGGAGGGGAGGAGGAGGTGTTGCTTCAGGCGAGTATTGCAGCTGCTACAGTGGTGTGTAGAAAAGACGCTGGTGATGGTAAAGAAGGTGGAGAAGGCAGGATGTCTGTACTTGCAGCCGTTACACGGGAAGTGGCATGTACACGGGGTGACGTAGGGGGAAGCTGTCTGTGGTTGAAACAGCGAAGGAATGATGCTGGGGATGGGCAGCGTAGTAGAACGGAATGACCAATGTGATTGATGCGTAGTGGGAGGGGAAACTTGTCCTCGATGAGAATGGGGAAGTGGCTGTGTTTGGCTAGCTTTCCGAATGTATCTTCCTAGCACGTCGAATCCGCTTTGGTGCCTCGTAGGAATGCAGTGTTGTTTGCACGTCGAATTCTTAGGCTGCCGTTCAGAATGTAGCGTCGAATCCCAGGGCTTTATTGTCTCATCAACTAATTGTTCACCCATGAACTTGAAGCCAACTATATTTTTGGACGTTTTAGATCACCGAGGTCCTCACCCTTTCTCCACCGAAGTATATGTAAAGGCTACAAACCTGGGTTTTTGTCTCAACGGTGCTAGTGAGTGTCCAGAGAAATACCGCAGGAGTGTGGTAAATTCCTTTGTTAAGAGAGCCCTTACACATTCTTCAACTTGGACTACCACCAATGCTGAATTACCCAAAACAATTAGTTGATGAGACAATAAAGCGACATCTAGACAGTTTCATGACACAAGCCCCCTCAACAACAGAAAAACCTTGTCATATTTCCCTCTTCTACAAGAACTTCATGTCTTCCGCATATAAAGAAGACGAAAAGGCTTTAAAAAAGATCATCAGCACACATGTGATCCCTACAGACCCCAACGCCATCCTGAAGCTCATAATTTTTTACAAAACGAAGAGAACTTCCAGCCTCATCATGAAAAATAGCTGCCTCCCACAGACAAGGCCTTTACAAGAGGTGAATCTTATATACCAATTTCATTGCAACTTTGGTGACTGCAGTCGCCTCAACTCACGGTATATAGGTTCAACCACTACCACCTTGTCAAAAAGGATGACGGCACATTTGCAGGATGGGGCCATACTCCGTCACACCAGTAATACACATGGACACTCCCTCACCAGGCAACAACTAGAAACGCAAACAACAATACTGTATCGAGAACAAGACAGAAGGAGATTAAGGATGGCAGAATCAATTTTTATTCGTCTGGATCAACCCTCCATCAATATCCAGCTACAGCCTGAAGTTTCACTCCCATCAATGAGGAAACCCTACCAGCAACCTACGGGGAACCCGTCGGCGCTCCGTGGGTAGCTACGTCGATTTCCTGTCCCAGGGTTTCTTCGCGGGTACATTTCCCCCGCCACACCTCATATGACTTCCTGTCCCAGTGTTTCTTCGCGGGTACAAAATCTCCCCCGCCACACCTCATATGTCATTCCTGTTTATCATTGTGTATATTGTAACTCCTGAAGATGACCTCTGATTGGGTCGAAAGACGTCTAGAGTAAACATCATGTACCTTGGAGATTCTATCAATACCCTGACCTCCAACCTCCGCTCTCTCATTAGAAATATCGAGAGTACTTCTTACAAGTTGAACAATGCTACTACTGCTGTAGACTTCAACAGAGCCTACATATATATATATATATATATATATATATATATATATATATATACATATATATATATACATATATATATACATATAAATATACATATGTATGTATACATACATATGTATATATATATATATATATATATATATACATAAAAAATATTTTTTCTAAACCTTCCAACCTCTAAATATTTTTCTGTAAACCTTCCAACCTCCTACTCCAGAAATGAGTCAGTACCGGAAATACTAACTGCGGAGGACACATCTGACTCAGACTCGGAGAATCTTAACGAAATATTACCAAGAGAATCTTTACGAAATAACGCTAAGAGAATCTTTACGAAATTTTGCCAAGAGAATCTATATACATAAAAACGGAATTACGGAATTCTGACAAAAGAATCTTTACGAAATATTAATGAGAAAATATTTACGAAATATTGCCAAGAGAATCTTTACCAAATGTTAACAAGAGAATCTTTACGAAATATTACCAAGAGAATCTTTACGAAATATTGCCAAGAGAATCTTTACGAAATATTGCCAAGAGAATCTCCACTCCACTAACATAAAAAAATATTTCTCTCTAAACCTTCCAACCTCCTATGCAAGGCCCAACCCGGAAATGAGTCATCACCGGAAACACTAATATTACCATGGAAAAAGAAAGTGGTGCTAACAAGAAAAAGAGAATCTTTACGGAATTCTGACAAAAGAATCTTTACGAAATATTAATGAGAAAATATTTATGAAATATTGCCAAGAGAATCTTTACCAAATGTTAACAAGAGAATCTTTACGAAATATTACCAAGAGAATCTTTACGAAATATTGCTAAGAGAATCTTTACGAAATATTGCCAAGCGAAGCGAAGCGAGCTACGCCGTAGGCCAAGCACACCTGGCGAAGCCAGGTCCGGGTGCTTCTATATACATAAAAAAATATTTCTCTCTAAAACCTTCCAACCTCCTACTCCGGAAATGAGTCATCACCGGAAACACTAACTCCCGGGGACACAAGAGAATCTTTACGGAATTCTGACAAAAGAATCTTTACGAAATATTAATGAGAAAATATTTACGAAATATTGCCAAGAGAATCTTTACCAAATGTTAACAAGAGAATCTTTACGAAATATTACCAAGAGAATCTTTACGAAATATTGCTAAGAGAATCTTTACGAAATATTGCCAAGAGAATCTCCACTCCACTAACATAAAAAAATATTTCTCTCTAAACCTTCCAACCTCCTACGCAAGGCCCAACCCGGAAATGAGTCATCACCGGAAACACTAATATTACCATGGAAAAAGAAAGTGGTGCTAACAAGAAAAAGAGAATCTTTACGGAATTCTGACAAAAGAATCTTTACGAAATATTAATGAGAAAATATTTATGAAATATTGCCAAGAGAATCTTTACCAAATGTTAACAAGAGAATCTTTACGAAATATTACCAAGAGAATCTTTACGAAATATTGCCAGGAGAAGTATTACGAAGGAGTCTTCAAAATCTCCTAAAGGAGCCTTCAGTCTCCAAAAGGAGTCGTCAAAGTCTCCCGACGTTGTCGTCAAATTCTCTCGCGAGCAAAGCGAGCTACGCCGTAGGCCAAGCACACCTGGCGAAGCCAGGTCCGGGTGCTTGTATATATATATATATATATATATATATATACATATATATTTGTATATATAAATGTATATGTATATATATAATATAATATATATATATATATATATCACATGTATATATATATATATATATATATATATATATATATATGTATATATATATATATATATATATATATATACATATATCTATTTACCAATTTACTATTCCATTTATTTCTTCGTTTCAATTTTCCTTTTTATTTGTTATTCGGTTATTTCACCTATTTGTTTGTTTATCTTTTAATCTACCTTTTATTTGTTTGCCTTATTGGAATGTGTGGAAAATAAAAATGAAGGAAATATTCCCGTAGCCCAACTACATGTTAATACTTCTTATATGTTCCTCATACGTGGATCACACACGATCCTTTAAGTCCTCCGGACCACCGTAAGGATGAGGTCCGAGCAGGTGACAGCCACGCAAACCTAAAAAAAAATAGATAAATATAAATAGATAGCTAAATGAATGAATAAATTAAAAATCTCTTGAGCGAATGTTGTCGTCACACGTCATGCTTGACACTCTTTTCATTTGTTACAGGATCATTATACATTAGTATCCTTGTAGCATATCTTAATGCTATTTTCTGTCATGTGCGTCACGCGTCCAGCTTTTCGCTACATAATTGAGGCACGATCCCTTCTACGTGACAGGATGATATCACGTAGTGTCAACGTACCACAGCTACAATTATCACATGACATATTCATTACGCGCTACTTCACGTATCTCTAGATGTCTGTACTTGTCCATCTGTGGCTGACAGGATGGGTCTTGATGTGACACACTTGCCACGCGACATCATACCTTACGTAATATCAAGCTACATTTTACCCCACCTTAATCAAAAATTAAAAGAAAAATAAATTGTCAAAAATGTGAATCGTCAATTTATACATGACATTGTATTACATCCTTACGAAACAGAAAAAAAAATCTAAAACATATTCAAACTTTCCTCAACGTAGTGAGATAAATTTACTCCTTCAACAGAGCAACATATTTCACTGATTTCTTCACGAAAGGCGATTTGATTCAGCAAGAGGTGGAACTCAAGTCCAGAGGATCGAAACCTCGCTTTGGAGACTCGACTCACAGTACAATGAAATTATCCACTGGAAAACGAATCTGTAAGGAACGTCACCGTTTGAAACGGGTTACCAGTCGGACTTGTGGAAGCGTTCCCTCGCACACTAACGTTATAACTTTTGTGGAATCGGAAACTGTCTCGATTCCCACCTTCAAATCCTGTAATGATGTGAGGTTGCGAGTCTTGAACCACTCCATAGTCACTTTGCGTGTAAGACCCTTGTTGCTGAGTATTTTGTAAGTCTTTCCAAGTGACATTTACCTTCTTTGTTTAGATAACGATAACAAATACTCAGCCGACAAACGACGTTTATGTAATGCAACCTTAACGTTGAATCAACACTTATCTACATGTGTATAGAAAACTTTAAAATTTATTTTGAGCCTCGAGGACAAATGTGCCTCTTCTCGCCTCCTGCCTCATTCGACAATATTCCTTTCCAGGTACTCTCTTGGGGCTGAATGAAAAAAAAAACTTTTGCAATGAAATTTCAAGAACATCAAAGTTTGACACTCGAATAACCCCATCAAAATGGTGAAACATCGTATGGACTCTGTCACAACAGGCGTTAGACGAACTTATTCAGCTAAGGGGTGGGAATCCCGGCAACAGCAGCAGTAATAGTAGTAGTAGCAATAGTAGTAGTAGTGGTAGTAGTAGTAGTGGTAGTAGTAGTAGTAGTAGTAGTAGTAGTAGTAGTTGTTGTTGTTGTTGTTGTTGTTGTTGTTGTTGTTGTAACAGTAGTAGCTGTAACAGTAGTAGTAGTAGTAATAGTGGTAGTAGTTGTTGTTGTTGTTGTGGTTGTAGTAGTTGTAGTAGTAAAGTAGTTGTAGTAGTAGTAGTAGTAGTAGTAGTAGTAGTAGTAGTAGAATTAGTAGTAATAGTAGTAGTAGTAGTAGTAGTAGTAGTAGTAGTAGTAGTAGTAGTAGTAGTAGTAGTAGTAGTAGTAGTAGTAGTAGTAGTAGTAGTAGTAGTAGTAGTAGTAGTAGTAGTAGTAGTAGTAGTTGTAATATCATTTATGGACTATTGACTGCATAAGATCTATGCAGCCAATATCTAATGAACTTTAGTGGCATTTCCTCTACGGACCAGAGTAACGCAGCATTCGTCTATGGTTGAAAATTCATCTCTACTTGAAAAAAAATCCTGATCACTTATTAATTTTAGTATCCCTCCGTTTTGCTACACTCCATAAATCTCACCTATGCCACCTACAGTACGAATCTGACATTTTGGTAAAATATTCTCCCCAAGGGTAAAAGTACTGGTGGAACTACATATTAAGGACGGTACCGAACATCACCGACCTACTAAGACCCCTTGAAGAAACCATCAGAAACGAGCTAATGCCGGCCATCACCAACGGACGGACAATAAACGAGGAGGAAAGGAAACTTATTGAACTTCCACCTAGAATGGGAGGGCAAGGCATCTCCAACCCGCTAAACCTTGCCGACATAGAACACCAAAACTCCATGAAACTCACGTCCTCCTTGACAAACAACATCGTGTCACAAAATCAACGAAGGAGACTAACATGGAGGAAATCAGAGAAATTAGAAGAGATATTTCAAAGGGAAGAGAAGAGAGGCAGAAGGAGAAGCTTCGAGCACTCTTAGCTCGGCTATCGAATTGTATAAAAAGAAAGATAACAATGGCGCAGGAAGTTGGGGCGTCCAATTGGCTGACAGCACTACCAACCAGGGCAAAGGGATTCACCTTAATCAAAAGAGAATTCACGGATGCCATTGCCCTGAGGTATGGATGGCCATTGGAAGGGCTGCCTAACAGATGCTCCTGTGGTGTACAGTTTACTCCAGACCATGCGATGATATGCAAGTAGGGTGGATTTATTTGCATGCGACATGATGAGGTAAGAGATCTCACTGCCCAAATGCTTCAGGTGTGCAAGGATATGACTATCGAGCCAACATTACTCCCACTAGGAGGGGAGAACTTCAGATACCGCACGTTCAACACATTAGATGAAGCAAGAGTGGATGTCAGCGCAAGAGGTTTCTGGACACGGGGACAATTGGCTTTCTTTGACATGCGAATATTTGATACGATGGCCTGCTGTTACAACAACCTAACTATTGATGCAACCCACTCCCGGAGCGAGTATGAGAAGATCAGGATGTACGAAGAGCGTATACAGAATGTAGACCATTCACTCCCATAACCTTTACGACTTCAGGTGGGATGGGTCCCAGAGCAAAGGCATTCTACGC
>NC_134812.1:17930992-17940992 GCF_046742065.1 Oratosquilla oratoria
ATTACAAGAGAAAATTTGTTGAAGAACTTTAGTGAAAATCTGACTCGTCCCAGACTGAAATATGCAGCATTGGTATGGTTACCAAATGGAATGTACGATGAACATAGAGAGAATACAAAGGGCGACAAATTAGATGATCCCGAGTATAAACGGCAGAATATATGAGGAAAACCTGTGAAAAGTGGGCCATCCTAATTTTGAAGAGCGAAGAGATAGGACTTGATAACATAAGAACATAAGAATGAAGGAGACTGCAAGAGACCATAAAGTCTGCACTAGGCAGCTCCGTATCCATCACCACCTGTCATCCCCATCCATAAAGTTGTCTAATTTAGATAATGATATCTAGATCAAGGAAAGTTTAAAAAAAATGGATTGAGACGATTTGCTGGTATGTGATGAAAGATCAACTAAAGGTCACAGAAGACTAAAATATAGGCCGTATAGCTTTGTTGGACAAAGTCGATGGAAATATAATCCAGGGCAGCAAAGTAAACCAATTTAAGATAACGTTTGATCAGTGGAGCCAAAGAGACGAAACCCTATGAGCATAGCTCAAATACTGTATACAACAATTGGGTAAACACACACACATACACGCGCGCGCGCACTCACGGCTCGATGCAGTGTTGGTATCGCGTTCAACAACTGGTTCAGCGATCCGAGTTCGAGCTTTCCTCAGGGCTGAAATTTTCAGCCTCGCTGTACTGCGAACCGGCACTCCAAATCTAGTGGGCAAAGGGTTTAGTGTGTATGTATGCGAGGTAACAGCATTATCCATAGGTCGGCCATAAATGATCTCTGAGTCTTCATCCAAGAAGGAAATAGATGTCGATCACGAACCAAGCACGTAATTCAGGACCGCGGTGAATCACTTATATATACACATACATCGTCTTCTAAGTTCTTTGCTATTTACCATGCAGCACTGTTTTTTTTTTTTTTTTTTTTTTTACATTTTTCAGACAAAACACATTTATGTTTCTGAGTTCATATATACTTTTCATATGTTTATATATATTCCCTATCAGCCTGCCTCATAGCCCTCTCCTCTTCCATGATTCATCCCTTTCCCTCTAAGCATCTTTTCACACTCTCTTTACACTAAACCTATGGTTACACTAGTCAATGGAATGGTTAGTTCCCAATGATTCAGTTGGAATTCGTTCGAGGTTCGAATGTAACCGTAGATTTAAGTTTTAGCTTTGAGCTACGGTTACGCTCCAACCTTGGACGAAATCCAACTGAATCGTTGGAATTCAACCATTCCGCGGACTAGTGTAACCGTAGTTTAACAGAACGAACCACACACCTACAGGTCTCCAATTGTGAATCAAGCACAGTTTCTACCTTTGCCTCTTTCCCCATTTTCCTAGCATCATTCACCTCTGCACATTTTTTTAATGTCCTCGTTTTAATTTTTTCTCGATTCCCAGTAACCATACAAACTCCTACTCTTGATTCTATTCAATCACCCGAAAAAGAGACTTTACCTGAATTTTTCTTCACGTGAGAGAATAAGACGGTATCGTTTTGTTTACGTTAACCAGAGAGTAGTGCGTGTTTCTTTTCTTTTTTTTCGTGCTGCTGCATCTGTGATGGTGTTGCTTGACTAAACTCTCATTTTTGTTCTCCAACAATATACAGAGGAAGGTTTCTATAATGAGGATGACATACTCCCATTCCTAGATGTACTGGATTCTTCATCCGTGGGAATTTGCCACCAGTGTGTATAGAAAACCCACTAATAAATTTTAAAAGTGAATGCTCGAACAATTATAAGAACAGTGTTATCAGAGCTTAAGTCGGTAGGGCTCTCAAAGTTTGCTCTACATGGCAACCCCTACATGTAGAGCTAAAACATATACGTCAAATTCTAGCGAACAATGGTTTTCCTAAATGTGATTTCGACTTAATACGTAATGAAATACAATGAGATCACCTTTCCCCCAAACATCCTCCAGGCCTCAATTCATTAACATCTACTACCACAACATCTTTACAGAGGCATACAAAAAAGATGAGAACATCATAAAAGATATTATCACAAATAAGCTGCCACCCAACCACTACCGACAAACAAATCCGCGTTGTGGTCTACTATTCCAACCCTAAAAGTAGTTCTTTGGTTATGAAAAATAACTTGAATTACAATATCGAGACTACCTCTAAAACCAACGTAGTATATAAGTTTAAGTGTTTAATCGAGAACTGTGTAACTCGTAACTCAAACTACAATGGACATACCAGATATAGTTTCAGTAGGAGAATTTCAATGTCTTTATAAAACGGAGCTATCAAACATCACATGAAAAAATTCATAACCAAACCGCCATCCATGAGAGCTTAGTTAAAAACACTAAAATAATCACATGTAAAAGAAACCCACGAAAAATCAAGCTTTTAGAAGCAATGCATAAACATCCAAAGTACTATGATTTCAAGCATTAACTTGTACAGTAATTCTCTTCCCCGTATGGCAAACCCCTCCGTCCCTCTCCCTCCAACTGACCCCTCCGCCTCCATCCCACCTTCCCATACCGACCATCCGACGCTGTCAAATCAGGTCACCTTTGCCCTCTCCCTCCCCCCTCTCACTCACTCCCTCCATCTCCCCCTTTCTCCCCCACGTTACCCTCCTCTACTCCCTCAACCCCCCCCCCCAAAAAAAAAAAAAAGTTAGTGTGCCGCCTCGACCACACTATATAAGCTAAATGCATACGCTCTCACGTGTCATTTCTTTATTTTCATCACTTCGTAAGCACTGTTCCCCAATTATTTCTCTCCATTAGTTCATTTATCTGTACATGTAAATTATTTGAATTATTGTATCCCTTTGTGTTTATTTTCTGTATTTGTAATTTTTTGCAACTTCAAGTTCGTGATCGACAGTTATTAACCTCCCAGATAAGAGCTCAGAGCTCGTATGACCGACCTATGGGTAATACTGTCACCTTACACGCACACACACACCCCAACTCTCCGCCCACGAGAGTTGGAGTAACAACCTGCAGCGCAGCGATACTGAAATTATTTCAGCCCTGGGCAGGATTCGAACTCGGACCGCCGTAGTGGCAGGCGAGAACTTGTGTGTGTGTGTGTGTGTGTGTGTGTGTGTGTGTGTGTGTGTGTGTGTGTGTGTGTGTGTGTGTGTGTGTGTGTGTGTGTGTGTGTGTGTGTGTGTGTGTGTGTGTGTGTGTGTGTGTGTGTGTGTGTGTGTGTGTGTGTGTGTGTGTGTGTGTGTGTGTGTGTGTGTGTGCATGTGTTTGTGTGTGTGTGTGTGTGTGTGTGTGTGTGTGTGTGTGTGTGTGTGTGTGTGTGTGTGCGTGTGTGTGTGTGTGTGTGTGTGTATAGTATACAAATGTATTTTTCCATCACAGAAATACTCGGGTTTTTAGCCAGAAAAAGATATGTACAGGACCATCACCCTGCAAAAGAAATCAACTCAAAATAGAATAAGATAAGACAGATATTAAAAACAAAACGGAGAGAAAAAGGGAGGGAAAATGAAAGAGGGGGTGAGAGGAAGGAAAAACTCATTTGATCTGGTAAAAATGCAAGAGGGGGAAAAATTGAAGGGGGGTGGAAAGCGAAAAAAGCGAGAACGAGTCTTAAACGAAGTGGTAGATAAGCCATAGTCGAGGTGATGCGAAAGGGAATAGTCGCCGCCATGAATACAAAGGATCCCTCAAGAGAGAAGGGGAAAAGGGGAAAGAAAAGGGAAGAAGGGAGAGTGGAAGGCTGAGGGGGAAGAGGAAGAGGCGGAGAGAGAGGATGAGGAGGATGAAGCAAACTGAGGAGGGTGGTGTACAGAGGGAGATGCAGGAGGTAGCTGAAGAGGAATAAGAGGCAAAAGTAAGGGAGGAGAAGAAAGAGGTATAGAGGGGAGGTGTGCGATTCGTTGAGTAGAAATAGGAGAGGAGGTTGAAGAGGAGGAGGAGGAGGGTGCACAGAGGGAGGTGCAGGAATAGGCTCTGGAGGATGAGAAGTAAGGGAGAAGGTACAAAAGCAAATAGAGGATGAAAAAGAGAAGAAAAGGGAGGAGTAGAAGACACAGGTACAGGAGAAGGTTCGAATTTAAAGCAAGAGGTATGGAAAGAGGAGGAAACAGCAGGAGATCAAGAAGAGGTGCAGAAGAAGGTTAAGAAGAAAGAGAAAAAGAGTAAAGGAGGAAGAAGAGAAAGAGGCGTAAAAGTTGGGAAGAGGAGAAGGGGATAAAGAGTTTTGGAATAGAAGGAGAGGGACGGAGGAGGGAATGCAGGGCTGGAGCGGAAAGGAGTGTCGAAGGAGGGGGAGGAGGAGTAAACGGGAGGTAGAGAAGAAATAGGAAAGTTAGATGAATGAGGAGGTAGAATAGGAAGAGGAAGAGGAGGGAAGGGAGTTGGGAGGAGGAGGTAAGAGGGATAAAGGGGAGATAAAAGGAGGACGGGAGTGTGTAGAAGATGATTTTATGGAGGAGAAGAGAGGGAGGGGGGAAAGAGAGGGGAGAGGAAGAAGAGGAGTAGTATAAGATAAAATGGGAGGTCGCCCCTTCCACTTAAGCACTGAATCTTCTCAGTTGCTCCTTTCCTCTCCCCCCTTTGAAATTTAATAAGATACAAATGGATATTGTGTTTAACATGTAACTTGTCACTTTAACCTAAAACTCGGCAGATACAAGTGTACATTGGGTCTCCTCGGAAATCTGCCTAGCAACGCTTCTCCCCCCCCCCCGACCCATTCCTCTTCCCCCCTCCTCCCTTGACCATTCCTCAAGATGAAATGATGAGGATGACCAGGAGGAGGAGGAGGAAGAAGAAGAGGAAGAAGAAGAAGAAGAAGAAGAAGAAGAAGAAGGAAAAAAGAAAAAGAAAAAGAAGAAGAACAACAACAACAAATAAGAACAAGAAGAAAAAGAAAAAGAAAAAGAAGAAGAAGAACAACAAGGACAAGTAGAACAAGAACAAGAAGAAAAAGAAGAAGAAGAAGAAGAAGAAGAAGAAGAAGAAAAAGAAGAAAAAAAGATGAAGAAGAAGAAGAAGAAGAAAAAGAAGAAGAAGAAAAAGAAGAAGAAAAGAAGAGGAAGAAGAAGAAGAAGAAGAAGAAAAAGAAGAAGAAGAAGAAGAGGAAAAAGAAGAAAAAGAAAAAGAAGAAGAAGAAGAATCAACAATGACAACCTTCTTTATTGTCTTCTCTATTCTTCTAACGCATGTTTTAGCTTCACACAGAAGTATCAAGACCCAAAAAACTTTTGATAAACAACGAGTACTCCATCAATCAAGTTGACCCATTGGTATAAGGAGGACAGCAGCAAGTAGGTTCTTGTGTGAAGAAAATCCGTAACTACATTCCTTACCACATATACTTGATATAATGATGAAATAAAACTGTATCAGGAACGTTCTCATATTCTAATAACCCTTCGAGTATCATTTTTTTAAGTGATAGATTGGCAGTTGCGCTATGTAAAGAGTTCCCATAACTAGATTAATCCACCTGGTGACATTAAAGATACAAGTATTGAATATCAGCACATGGATTGATTGATATGGATTTGACCCTTTTGGTGTGTATGGGGTTCCGTTAGCTCAGGAAATCACTTCTGGGCAGGCATCACCAATGTACAAGTCACCAGTGAAATGGTTAGACGCAGTGATGACTTGTGTCTCAATACTCCCGCTATCATGATCACACGTGGATTCGCAGAGCACAGCGATGACTATATATGGAAGTAGGAGAGATGGACAAGTGATTCGTGTATCTTGACTAAATAGGACACGTTTGGCTCGGACGAGGAAAGCTGGCGGAAGAAAGTTTCGAGTTACGACAGCGTTTAATATTAAGTTTGGTTTCGATGTATATATATATATATATATATATATATATATATATATATATATATATATATATATATATATACATATATATATATATATATATATATATATATATATATATATATATATATATATATATATATATATATATATATATATATATACCTCCAAGGTACAGAATATTTTTTCTTGTTCTGTACCCATCACATAAGTCCTTTTGGTGAGAAATTCTTGCATAAGATTTAGTCTCATATGTTGAACATATGCGTAGTATATCTGATGCATATGCCGGTATATCTAAATAGGTCACAGACAAATAAGAGAGGATAAATGTATATATATATAATATATATATATATATATATATACATATACATATATATATATATATATATATATATATATACATATATATATATATATATATATATGTATGTATGTGTTGTTAAAGTCGACAGCATTAAGGAGGTTGTTAATCTAATTATGGGTATTCTCCAGCTTTCTAACCAATACTCTGCCATTTGGAGGGTGGGCATAAACCAAGTTGCCAAAATGATTCATTTATTCTCAACGTTTCGTCTGCAGAAACATGGAATGTTAAAGTAGCGTTTAATAACCCTTGTACTTTTAAGAAATTAATAATTAAGAATTCTCCCGCTGATTCTGATGGCTACATATACAAAATCCCTTGCAGAGATTGTGAAAAGTATTACATTGGACAAACAGGCAAAGAACTATCAACTAGAATTAAACAACATAAATATAGTGTTAAAACAGCACAAGAATCCAATGCTCTATTTGTTCACATGAAAGACTTCAATCATTGTATTAATTGGACTAATGCTTCCATTATTATTTCTTGTAATTCATTTGTCAATAGAAACATAATAGAAAGTAGTATTATAAAAAATTCTGAAGGTTCTACTCTTAATATCAGTAATGGCATTTATAAATTAGATAAATTCATCATTAACAAGATTTGTAATCAGGTTGTATGTGACCAAAATTAATTTGGTGAATTGTGCTGTTCTCTAGATTTCTTTTTCATTGATGACTTTGTGTACCAAGACATATTTTTATTTTCATATGTGACTTTTTGTGTTTTACCAGTTCCTTTCCTAGTGTAATATTTCGTGTCATATTGTACTATGCCAGTTCCTTTCCTAGTGTTTAATCTTGTGACATCTCATACTATGCCTGTTCCTTTCCTAGTGTATAATCTAGTTACTTTTAAACCTCTTTGTAACACAACTTTTTCTGTATTCCCCTGAGGATGTGAATTACACGAAAGCGCTTGGGAATTACTGTTTTCCTCCGATTTCCTTAGTGGTTACCAGCAAAATTTGTGGATCACGTGTTGTTTTTAGTGATCTTTCTGCATATATATATATATATATATATATATATATATATATATATATTTATATATATATATACATATATATATATATATATATATATATATATATATATATATCAAATCAGCCATCCTGAGTCCACTGCTGAACAAAGTCCTCCTTCATACCATTCCATGAATCACACGACCGTGCCATCCTCTGCCACGTCACTCCTGCAAACTTCTCGATCTCGTCTCTCCACCTTCTGTCTGGTCTCCCTCTTCCACGCTTCCTATCTCGCGGCGTCCACTCAGTAACACACTTGCTCCATCGCTCATTAGTCGTTCTCACTAACTTACCTGCCCAGTTCCATTTCCTCTCTTTTACTGCCTCCACAATATCTTTCACTCTAGTCTACTCTCTCACCCAACTTGCTCTCTTTCGGTCCGACAGTTGACACCTTGACGTGGTGGATAGGCTTGAGAATCTTCATGATTACAAAAGCTATGTCGATAGAGAAGAAATCCCTACAGGGTCACCCATATCGAACAGGTTTTGTAAGAAAGATCAGAAAAAAGAGCAGCTCAGACACACAGTCGTAGGACCCACCTCTAACTGGCACGTCCCTGATGGCAAACAGGAAAATTCCTCATAGATATATGGGGTACCGTCATAATGACGGCGTGGACCATTGGGCACCCTATAGATATAGGGCCTCACCGAATATGATATATAAGGTGACACCAGAGAAATATTTCACCAGAAACTAGTTGACAGGGAGGTGAGATTACTGCTCAAACCCCTTGATAGCAAACATGAACATGAACAGTACAACCAAAACAAAACCGGGCGTTCCTGTTGGATCATCGTCTCCTAAAGGTCTAACCGCATTGCCTCGTGTGCTTACGGGCAGTGTGCCATGAAGAAAATGAAGATCTATAACAACGTAAGAACTCTCTCAGAAGACCACAGACTGGAAAGTTTAATAGAAGAACTAGACAACATCAAGTGGGACATCGCAGGAATGAGCGAAGTCCCAAGAACGAAAGAAAAGTTGATGCAATTACAAGGTGGTCACCACCTGTTCTACTATAGAGGTAAGGACAAAGAAATATCTAGTGGAGTAGGATTCTTGATAAACCTAGAGGTTGCTGGTAAGGTAGTCAAATTCAGTAGTTTATCGGACAGGGTAGCTTGGATTGTGATTAGGCTGTGCAAAAGATACACTCTAAAAATAGTTTAGGTATATGCACCAACTTCACAGAGTTCAGACGATGAAATTAAGTCGTTCTATGATGATTTAAATCAGGTAATGGGCCAAGAAAAAAGTAAGTACACGTTGGTAATAGGCTACTTCAATGCTAAAGTGGGGAAGAAGATGGGAGATGAGACGTGCATTGGTAAATTTGGAGTAGGTGAAAGAAATGAGAGAGGCGAGATGTTAGTAAATTTTGCAGAGAACTACAATATAAGGATAACAAACACTTTCTTCCAAAAGCGTGTAGGTCGTAAATGGACATGCAGAAGTCCAAAAGGAACAACAAAGAACGAAGTAGACTTTATATTAGGATATGAGAGCAAAAGCGTTAGCAATGTTACGGTGATAAATAAGGTCAACATAGGTACTGACCATAGAATAGTAGGTTGCGCAGCTAAATTCAATTTCAGACTCGAGAGAAATAAACTAGTTCTAAAAAAAGAAAATAAACATTGCTTAAGTTAAGGATAATAATAAGAAAGTTAGAAATAAAAAAATAGATTCGAAGCTCTAAGAACTAACGAGGACAGCGTGGAAGATATTAATTTGAATTCAGTGAATATCATTAGGGAATCGGCATAGAAAGTAGGAAGCACAAAAAACATTAGAGAACAGAATTACTCCAAAGCTACAAATGACCTGATTAAAAGAAGAAGGACCATCCAGATTAAAAGCAGGAGAGACGAAATAGAAAGAGTAGAACTAAACAAGCTTATCAACAAAAGGCAGAGATGAAAGAAAAGAAAGAGAAACATGGAGGAAATAGAGGAAACTATTCGGAAAGGTAAAATTATTAAAGTGACCGAGCGCAGACATGCTTTAGGAAGACAGCAAATTATATGTTTGAAAGTTAGAAATGGAGAAATAATTCAATGTAGAGACAAAATTGTAAAAAGAGTAAAAGAATTTTACCAAGAGCTTTACTCGTCGAAGACCGTAGTTAAGTCAGTAAATTCATGTGAAGACAGTAGTGTACCAGAGATTACAAAGGAAGAAGTAGAATTTGCTCTAAAAACTATGAAACGGGGAAAAGCACCTGGGGAAGATGATATATCAATAGATTTATTGAAAGACACAGGAAAATTAATTCATATCAAATTAGCTCAGTTGTACACCCAGTGCTTCCGTCAAGAAAGCGTTTCTGATGCGTGGTGCAATGCTATAGTGATTCTGCTTCATAAAGAAGGAGACCAGAAGGACCTTAGTAACTATTTAGCTTGCTATCAAACGTATATAAAGTATTCTCCAAGATCCTTACAAATAGACTAAGTAAAGATGTAGATGGAAACCAACCGAGAGAACAGGCAGGCTTTAGGAGTGGATATTCAACTCTAGACCATTTGCAGGCGATAAACCAACTAATCGAGGAAATGACAGAGTACAATATACCTCTCTGTTTAGCTTTTGTAGATTACGAGAAGGCCTTTGACTCGGTAGAACAAATAGCTACTCAAATAGGGTACGAACGAACAGATCGTAAGAGTTTTTGAAAAGAGTTATGCGAAAGTTACCGCTATAATTCGACTACATAAAGATACAGAAAAGATCAAAATCGAGAAAGGAGTACGGCAAGGCGATACAATTTCACC
>NC_134812.1:17950992-17978492 GCF_046742065.1 Oratosquilla oratoria
GAGGTAGAGGATGGGGGTAGAAGGAGGAAGAGGATGGGAAGTAAAAGTGGAAGAAGAAGAGAGAGAGAAGGAGGTGGAAAAGGAGAAAGAAGAGGAAGACTGAGGAAGAGGGGTGGAAACTGGGAGATAAGGAAGAGGAGAAGGAGGAGGAGAAAGAGGTGGAGGATGGGGGTAGAAGGAGGAAGAGGATGGAAAGTAGAAGAAATGGAAGAAGAAGAGAGAGAGAAGGAGGTGGACAAGGAGAAAGAAGATTAAGACTGAGGAAGAGGGGTGGAAACTGGGAGATAAGGAAGAGGAGGAGGGAAACAAAGATGAAATGAAAAGGGAAATATGGGAGAAGAAAGGGAGTGGGAGGTGAGGAGGGGAGAGGTGGAGCGGATGAGGAGGATGGGACGGGGAAAGACAGGTGAGGAAGAAGGAATTTTTTGAAGGCGGAATGAAAGGTAAGGAACTCGCGACAGGGGTTGTTCACCTACGACCCAGGCCATCACCTTTGCCTTATGTGTCTTTAGGAGTTCCAGGACAAATAAAAGTCAATGGTGTTGCTGGACCCGAACGCGGGTCCATGCGGTGCGAAGAATGGTCGGAACCATCGTGCTGTTCAACACGCTGAAGGCGCACGAAGAAATGGCGGAGGGTTATGGGGTGTTGACCGTGCAAAGACAGCCAAGGAGCAACAAAAGAAAGAAAACGGAGTTTGAGGGGGGAGCAATGGCGTGGCGGAAAGAGAAGAGGAAAAAATCGGAGTTGACAGAGAAGACGAACGAAAAGAGGAGAACAGGGAAGGTAAGAAGTAAATTCAAGGTGAAAGGAGGGAATGAAGGAGAAAAAAAAAGGAAGAATGAAGAAATAGCAGAGAAACAAAACTGACTTGAAGTGAAGGAGAAAGAAGAACGAGCTGAATAAAACTCGAAAGAGAGGAGGGTGGCAGCAAAACGAGAAAGGAGAGGAGCAGAGGAAAAGAAGAGAAAAAGATGGATGAAGGAAGAGGAAAGGGGAGGGAAAAGAAATTGGAAACCGGAAAAGAGGGGGAAGGCGCCAAAAAGCTGGAAAGAGGAGCCGGAAGAAGGGAGAAGAAAAGAAGAGAGAGAGAGAGAGCGGTGGGGGAGGAGGGGAGGGTGAGAGAGCGCTGAAGAAAAAGAAAGCGGTGGGAAAAGAGGGAGAGCGGTGAGGAGAGAGAGAGAGAGAAATGATCGTGAGAAAGAGAGAGAGCGGAGAGAGAGAGAGAGAGAGAGAGAGAGAGAGAGAGAGAGAGAGAGAGAGAGAGAGAGAGAGAGAGAGAGAGAGAGAGAGAGAGAGAGAGAGAGAGATGGTGAGAGAGAGAGAGAAAGAAAGAGAGAGAGAATGAGAGAGAGAGAGAGGGGGGGAGGGAGAAAGAGAGAGAGAGAGAGAGAGAGAGAGAGAGAGAGAGAGAGAGAGAGAGAGAGAGAGAGAGAGAGAGAGAGAGAGAGAGAGAGAGAGAGAGAAAGAAAGAGAGAGAGATGGTGAGAAAGAGAAAGACAGGGAGAGTGGTGGTGAGAGAGAGAGTGGTGGGGAGAGAGAGAGAGAGAGAAAGATAAGGACAAGATTTCGGAGCCAAAGCTAATAGAGAGATGCCATGAGGCGTGAAGGGAGAAGGGCGGCGTGAAGAACAGAAGGGAAAGGGGAGGGAGGAGAAGGAGAAGGATGAGAAAGAGGAGTAGAGGGAGGAATGAAGGAGAAGGAGGAAGAGAGGGTGAAGGAGAAGGGAGTTGTAAAGGGAGGATGAGGGGGAGGAGGAAGAAGGACACTAAGGTGTAGTAGTAAAAAAAAACAAAAAAAAACAAAAGTGAGTGGGAGGGTAGAAGAGGAAGAAGAGCAAAGAGGAGGAGGAGGAGGAGACGGAAGAAGAGAAGGTAAAAAGGGAAGAAGGGATCTTAGAGTGAAGAGGCACGCAGAGGAAGGGGAGGGGGAGGAAGGGGAGAGAGAGGTGGGGAAGGAAAGGAAAGTAGATGTAAAGTCAGTAAGAACTTAGTATGTAGTGAGGGTTAGAACATTTGGTTGTTTTAAGAGCAGCTTCGATAACTTTACCGAAAGGGATGGAAAGTGGTAAGGGACAGTGAATATTCTCCATTCTTATGTTCTTATGTTTTTAAGAGCATGAATGAGGGAATATGGAGGACAAAGCATAGAGAAGGAGTGTGGAAAGCCAAAGAAGGCAAAGAATAACAACGGATTTTTTTTTTTTTTTTTTTTTTAGATAGACAGAAGGTAAGTGTGGGAACTGGAAACAAATGGAAGAATGAAAGAACAGAAGTAATTTTCGAAATAAGAGTAAAAAACAGGAAGCATGATGGAGGTACGAAGAGAGTGAGAGAGAAAGAAAGAATATGGGGAGAAGTAATTAGGTAGGTAGGCTGGCAGCTAGACAGACGAACGGATGTGCACTCACCAAAACTGATCCTGGAACAAAGGTGTCATCCTCCTTGTCAGGGAGGTAGCCAGCTAAGGCCACCCACCCGTCTCTCATTTAGGCTACAGCTAATTTGCTACTAAGTGGCGCCACGCAAATCGTCAGGAGGTGAGGCAGGAGCCAGGCAAGAGGGAAACAACCAACCCGGCACGGGAAGCGTTGACGTGCTGTCACTTTACTCGTCCTCATAGATGGGTCCAGTGATTATATACGCATGCACATGCACGCACGCGTACACACACACATATACACACAAACACACACATATACACACACACAAACACACGCATACACACAAACATACACACACACATATACACACACACACACACACACGCATACACACACACACACACACACACACACACACACACACACACACACACACACACTCGCACATACACACACACACACAAGCACACACATAAACACACACATAAACACACACACACACAAACACACAGACACACACACACACACACACACACACACACACACACACACACACACACACACACACAAACACACAGACACACACACACACACACACAGACACACACACACACACACACACACACACACACACACACACGCAAGCACACCTCGCCCGGGGCTGAAATAATATCAGTATCGCAGCGCTGAGGGACACACAACACACAGCAAGGTCATAGCATTACACACATAGACGACCTACGAGCTCTGAGCTCACACACACAGGAGGGAAATAGCTGTCGATCACGAGTCCACACACGTGATCCAAAGACCAAGTGAATACACACTGACGCAAGCACACACACACACACACACACACACACACACACACACACACAAGCACACACACATAAACACATACACACACACACACAAACAAACACACACACACAGACGCACACACACACACACAAACACACACACACAAACAAACACACACACACAGACGCACACACACACACAAACACACACACACACACACACATACACACACACACACACAAGCACACACACATAAACACACACACATACACACACACACACACACACACACACACACACACACACACACACACACACACACACACACACATCCACACACTCACACATACCCAAAGAGAGAGAGAAATGCAAGAAGGAGAGAGAGAGAGAGACAGAGAGGGAGAGAGAGAGAAGAGGGAATAAGAGGAAAAGAGAAAGAATGAAAGAATGCAACAAACAAAAGCGAGAAGAAACATAAGAAATAAATAAAAAGGAGAAGAAGAAAGGACAAAGAATGCAGACGCTGCGAAAAGGCGGAAAGACGGACGGGCCTCCAATGGATGGAACGGGCCGATGGACAAATATATGGATGGATGGATGGATGGATGGATGGATGGATGGATGGACGAATGGAAAGACATGAAGAGCGTTCGGCTTCTTTGCAAACAAAGACACGAGCAAACACGAAGACACTGTGTGGGACCCAAGCCTCCTTTGCCCCAGGGCAACGGAACCTGCAGGTTTTGTTGTGGCCATGGCCAGGCGGTTTTGTTCAGCCGAGAGGGCAGGACACAGCCTGAGGTGAGTGGCGCTTGATTAGAACTTTCTCCTCTGGGCAGACCCCCACCCCCATCCCCCAACTCTTATTTTCTTTGGCTCATATAAACACGATTGCACTCTTGGCAATGTGAACTGTAGACGCTTGGATTGTTGACCCCACCTATCCTTTGATGAATATCATCAATATGTTCTTTGGGAAGAAAATGATAAGAAGAAGGAATGGATTCATTGAGAGGGATTTTAATATTATCCCTATGAATAGGATGTTTGGTGGAAGGGGATGGGGATTGAAAGTGGCTGGTCCTGGTTTTGATATGTACAAGAACCAGGTCGGATAAACCAAACTAAGAGACTTCGATAACACTGAATGGACGTGAGGTACCACTATCGTTCCAACGAGCTGGTGGGCCTCATCGATCGGGAAGTACATTTGCACAACAGCCAACAATTGGAGGTATTGGAAAATAAAATGCCAAAAAGACGAAGTACCATTGAGTTTCTTTACATGGCCACAGAGGACAACATAAACAAAAAAGTAGGAGATATTAAAGCGACAAATACAACAGCAAGATATGCCCCCATGAGAAGTTGCCCCAGGGCGGCACCTACTTAATAGTCTGCTTTTGTCCGGTGACTTGGTGCCTAAAGAGTATTCTAAATACACAACGACAGATTTTAATTTCAGCAAAGTCATTCATTTTCTCCAGAAATTTTGAGCAGACAGAGCGAGCGACAATCACCGGTGGGCGTTAGGGATCGACCCCAGGGCATCCATGGTTATAAGGCGAATGCAAAGCTCAGCACGCCACAGCAAAATACATTATGACAACCCGTTTCCCCTTCATCATGCTTCATCCACGAGGTCAATTCATCTGTTGTCTCTCCTCGTGTCCTCCTCCAGCTTTTATTTTCTATATCCCTTCCTAAGCTATGGCGCACACGATCTTGTTTTTTTTTTTCTTGTTTTTTCTTTTTTTTTTTAATCCTGTTTCCGACTATGACGTAAGCACACTATGTTCTTATCATCCTGGCAAGAAACTCTTTAGGCCAATCTCGTCTTCTTTTCTTCGCGGAGTTTTGATACACCCAGTCCACTTGTTTACAGTTTCATTCTTCCTTTCTTGATCCTGTAGTGATCCCCTGTTTTGATGCTCCTCTCTCTGATGCAAGAGGATTTCTGTTTTTTTATTTTCATATATTTTTTATGAAGAAACATATTTTTATGGATGAACTTTTGGTTGCGTTCGTTTCTCCAAACATGATTTTGAATGGAAGGACAAAATTCTATTCCCATTGTGAAAAAGGGATTCAATATGTATAAAAGGTAGTGTTTGTGCTTTGCCCTGGCTCCTCGGTTACATAGGGCAAAGGTGGTGGCCTCGGTTGTACCTAAGCGGTTCGTGCTACCTTCTCACTGCATTTATATGAACAACTGGGGAAATAGATTCCTCGGCGTCTTGTAGCCTGTATTAGTATCAAAAGGCTTTTAATTCACATATGCCAGAAGAACACCTGTCGTTGATCAACTTAGCGACAAATGTCTATCTAGATATTTGTGTACCAATGGCTTTTTCCCCTTTGCAAGAGAGATAGCCAAATCAAAAGGCAAGTACCCATTCCCACCCACTTCACTTTCATCCAGCACATCCACAGTAAGGCCGCTTCCCTTAATCGGCGACCCCCTCCCCTCCTCTCCGGCCCCTCATGCAGTAAAAGAAAAAACGGGGAGAAATCCTTTCGGGCTGCGTCAAAATATCATTCATATATAACCACTCCCTACCCCCCATCCCCAACCCCCCTCCCTTCCTTGCATCACAGTATCATCAATACACAGCCATTTCCAACTCACCCTTATCTCCTGCCTTCTCCTTTCTTTGCTTAACCGGCATTCCCCTCTTGTCAACGCCCCTTTCATCCCATCCACCCACTTGATCCTCAGTCGTCCCCTCAGGTTCACTGCATCCACCTGTCTTCCACTCCTCTTTTACTAATCTTTCTTCACTCATTCTTTTGATGTGTCTAAACCATCCCAATACTCTTTCATCGGCCGTGTCTGCAATCTCCTTTTCCACCCCAGCTCTCCTCTTCAACTCTTCGTGTTTCACTTTATCAAACCTAGTAACCCCTGCCATACTTCTTAGACATTTCATCTCAAAGACATTTAAAATTTTCCTCTCAGCCTCTTTTAAATTCCATGTCTCTGCCCCATACAGTGCCGTCGGCACAATCACCCCTTTATATAGTCTCCTCTTTGTATCCATTTCCATATGCTTATTTCTCATGACACTTTTTAATCCCCCAAGGCATTTACTTGCTTCTCTCAATCTGCATATTACTTCCACCGACTTTCCTCCCTTTCCTGCCACATGCGACTCCAAATACCTAATACTATCCACTTCCCCCATCCTCTCTCCTTTAAGACTTACTTCCAATTTGCTACCATCCTCTTCCCTTGTACATCTCATCACCTTATTTTTACCCACATTTACCTTCAACTTTCTCCTATCGCATACCTTCCCAAATTCCATCACTAACTCCCTTAATCCCTCCTCTGATCCTACCAGAAGAGCATAGTCGTCAGCAAACAACAACTGGCTTATCTCCCACTTTTCTTAATTTTCTTTAACCATCTCCAATCCCCTGCCCATCACCCTCGCCTTTACTCCCCGCACCATCCCATCCATGTACACATTGAACAACCATGGGGACATGACACATCCCTAGCGCAGTCCCATCTTTACCTTAAATCATTCGCTCTCTCCATTTCCAGTTCTAACACAGACTCTACTACTCTCGTAAAAGCTCTTAACTGCCCTTAACAGCTTTCCCCCAATATCATATAGCTGCAGAAAAAAACACAGTGCCTTCCTGTCTACCTTGTCATAAGCCTTTTCCAAATCCATAAAGGTCCAAAAAACATACTTATCTTTTGCTAAAGTTTTCTGACATATTTGCCTTACCACGAAAATATCCACGCAACCCCTTCCTTCCTAAACCCACACTATTCCTCACGAATTACTCCCTCTGTTACTCTCCTAATCTTCTCAAACAAATGTAAACATGAGAATTTGTTTTTCATTTGTGACGAATTACAGCGGTGTTTTTCCACTCCTTTGTAACTAGATATACTGCATACCACTATGTGTCGAGGAACCTATTTTCACAACTGCACAATATTCTACACACGTTAACTCCACGTGTAACCTCTTTTCCTATTCCAATACCTGAAAAAGAGAAAGAGGGGAGAGATCGTGTAATTGGTTAGCAAGGGTCTGTAGAACAGTTTGCGCTCCCCCTCCCACGAATCACACACACATCATCTCTTTCACATCACCCAAATACGAAAGGGGTTTGCTCAAGGCCCGTTGGTTCATAGTACGTCTAAATTGCAGATGTGAATGAATGCCTGATGGCATCTTCATTGGCACTGGAACAGTGCCACCTTTTTCATCGGGGTGATGCTAGTCTTACACACAAACTGACATCCTCGTAGACAGTGAATCGTAAAGCACATACTCTCACAGTGACCTAAAAGATCGTTGTAAGATAGATGAATGAATTACTTGAAGAGGAAGGAAACTTTGGTTAACAGTCAATTTAGCTTCCGAAAAGGAAAGTCATGTGTAACCAACCTGCTAAATTTATGTTCGAGAATGGTTCATGTGCTGTATGAGAGAGGTGGTTGGGCGACATATGTATACCTGGATTATGAAAATGCTTTCGACAAGATGCCGCACGATATGTATTGTGTGTATATATATATATATATATATATATATATATATATTTATATATATATATGTATATATATATATATATATATATATATATATATGTATGTATATGTATGTATATATATATGTATATATATATATATATATATATATATATATATACATATATACATATATATGAGGGGAATACTAGATAACGTTGGAGAACATAAAAGGAATACACTGGAATAGATGAAAATTGTAAATAACAGACCCACACAAACAGTAGTGAAAGGTGACATGGAGGAATGGGGAAAGGTGATATATAGGATACCATAAAGCTATCTTACACAAGTAATGTTCTTATCACTAATCAGTGATATGATAGATAAACTAGGCAACAGCGCATACTCATTTGTCGATGATGCCAAGATCATAAAAATGGTGAAGGGTGAAAAGGATTGTAGATTGCTAAGGAAGATCTATGTAATATTTATAATCAAAGTCAGAACCGGAAGATGAATTTTGATACAAAGAAATGTAAAATTTTGAAAATGAGCCGAAGCAAAAAAGCAAAGAGAGACCGTCACGAAGTTATCAAAAGGGAGACAGATTTGTCCCGAAGGGAAAGGAGAAGGATCTAGACGTTTTTATCTGAAACGACCTGTTGCAAATAATAATAATAATAGTAACAAATGATATAAGGAGAATAACGGAAGAGACTTATAAATTGCTAATGAATATATGAGGGGTATTCTATTACATAGATAAGAATATAATTAAAAAGAAAATGAAAATCTGATTCACCCCTAGATGCAACAGTGGTGTGGCCAGTAGGCAAATAAAAAGCTGTAAAAAATAGGAGAATACAAAGAGTGATAACTAAAATTAACCTACCACTTATTGATAAAACACATGAGGAGAAATTAGAAAAAGAAAAAATCGGCTTCCCACATTATAAGAGCAAAGAGAGGTGATAACGATACACGTATATGCGTCAGAAGAGGTGATAGAAACAATGACCTGGTAGGATCTATTGGTATGGAATGAGAGAACAGCTAAAAGAAGTCATGGAAAAAATTAAGAATTATTGTTTAAAAGATGTTAAGAAGCATAACTTTACACACGGATGCGTCAATTTTCGGAAAAAGGTTGAAGGTCTTATTCAGACTAACAACATTAATGAGCTTAAGACAAAGACGGGAGTCCATGAGCACAGCTCCAATCCTGAATACTACAAACTAATAAATACAACTAGATAAACACACAAACTCATACACAAACATTGTTACCACTCTCGACCTCTAATTCAGCGATCCGAATTAGACTCCCGCCCAGGGATGTAAATTTCAGCATTATTGCACTGCGAGCCGGCACTCCAGTTCTGATGGGCAAGGAGTTGTGGGTGTGTGCATGGGTAAAGTCACGGCATCACCCATAGATCGGGCCAAAGATGATCTCTGAGCAATCACCCGGGAAGGTAATAGTAGTCGATCACAAATCCAGCACGCAATCCAAGACCGTGGTGAATCAAACGCGCGCGCGTGCGTGCACGCACATATGCGTATGTACGTACACAAATACCTGTGGATTATGGTTCAGACAGTAAATATAGAGCCCGTGGCCACGCTGACGTGCCGCCACTAGTAGAATCCGTCTGCCCTACTCAGAGACAGTTATCGATGATCCTATTGCTCATGGAGGGATCACACACACACACACACACACACACACACACACACACACACACACACACACTTTCAACGAACGGACGGCTTGAAGAACGCTCTGAAGAAAAGTGCAGATTGTGGATACCAACGCAAAGAGAAGTGCCTTTTTGTATTTGCAGGGGGGGGGGGAAATTGCTCGTGAGGCAGTAGGTAAGTAGGAAAAGAGGAGAAGGGGAGGGATTGCTGGGGAAATGGAAGGAAATGAGGATGTGGAGGACTTGGCCCAGGCAGACGGGCGTAAGGTCAACATGAAACGACCACCGGATGACGAAATGGCAAATAAAAATGTAAAGATTAGAAGTATAGAGAGGAGAAATACAGTAGAAAGTGACGAGAATATGTTCCAGGGATTTAAAGAGGGTGGGGGGGACACAACCCCCCCCCCCCGACTGATAAGACTAGAGGAGAGAGTTGATAAGGTGATCGAGGACTTGGAACGTAAGTTAGGTAATGTAGACTCCATTTTCCAGAGAATTGAAAGGTTGGAACAACTAGAGAAGGCTAACAGAAACTTAACTGAAGAAGTAGAGGACCTAAAAAGACAGTTAGGAAATGTAAAGGAGGAGAATGAGAAATTGAAGAAGAATAGTAATGAAAACAGTGAGAAAATAGCTACAGAAGCTAAAAATTGGAGAATAACTCAAGAAGGGAATAAGGTTTCATTCACTGACATAGTCAAACAGCAATTGAAAGAACATAATGAAGACTCAGTTATTAAAGTGATGAGACAGAAGGAGAATATAGTAAGAGAATTAGCTGACAAAAAGAAATGTATAATTATATTAGGAATGGAAGAGAAACATAACCCAGATAGAACCGCAAGAATCAAGGAGGAAAATGAAAGGGTAAGCAGTTTATTAAAATTAGTCCAGGAAGATGAACCAGAAATTATAAAGGAAATTGAGGAAAAATTCAGACTCGGAAAATATAGTACAGATAAGACCAGACCAATTAAGATTAAATTCAGGTCACAAACAACGGCAGAGAAAATTCTATCCAAGACAGGGAAACTAGCAACAAATGATCAATATAAAAAGGTATGGATAAAAAGAGAAATGAAAAAGGAGGAAAGAGAGGCAGAAAAGCAGAAAAGAATTGAAGCTAAGGCAAAAAACGAGGAAAGAACGGAGTCAGAGAAAGAGAGATTCTATTGGAGAGTAGTGAACATGAAAATAAAGCAGTTCGACATACTAAAGAAAAACATAAGGGAAACAGAGAACACAATGGAAGTGGCAGAAAACTAAGAGTGTCTTACACAAATATAGATGGATTGATAACAGGATTGAATGAACTGAATGATTATTTGAAAGAAAAAGAACCGGACATAATGGGAATTGTAGAAACAAAATTAAAAGGCCCACTACCACCCAACAGTGTAGGACATGATACATACAATTATTGGATTAGAAACAGAGAAAAAAAAACAAGGGGGTGGAGTTATGTTCCTGACAAAGAAGGATATAAACGTGAAAGGTGTCATATATGGAAAGAATACAGTAGAGATGATTATGATAGAAGTGGAAGACCGAGATAAGAAGAGCAGAAAATTTGTGATCAATTATGTGCCTCCGAAAACAGCCTCATGGGAGGAGAGTGAACATAAAAGTATGTTAGAGGACACAAAGATAGCATTAACTAAAATAATGGAAGACGGAGGAAGAATAGTTATGATGGGCGACTTTAATTGCAAAGAAATCTGCTGGGAAGAAATGACAGTAAAGAGTGGTGATGACTCATGGGGAAATGCTCTACTTGAGATGATTACTGACCATTCAATGACACAATGGATACAAGAGAACACTAGGTATAGAAATGAAGAAGAACCATCGAGGCTAGACTTAATAATTACATCTGAACCTAGAATAGTGGACAAGATTGAATATAAAACACCAATAGGTAAAAGTGACCACATATTGATTGAACTGGAACTTAATGAAGAAAAATATATCAAAAGAAATGAACAATATAGAAAAGGAAGAATGATGTATGAAAAAACAAACTTTGATAAAATAAGAGAATTCTTCCAACAAGAAAACTGGGAAGAAATATACAAAGAAGAAACATCAGTGGAAGAGAAATGGAATATTTTGACAAAAATTTACAAAGAAGGAGTGGAAAAGTATGTCCCAAGACAAAAACAAGAAAAAGAATATGTAAAATGCTAGTACAACAAAAGTTGTAGGGAGTTAAAAGACAAAAGAGACAAAGCCTGGACCGGATGGAAAAAAGACAGAAGACCTGAAAAATGGAAAATATATACTGGTTATAGAAATGAATATGTACAAAAGTGCAGAGAGGAAAAAAGAAAATATGAAAAAGATGTTATAGAAAAGTGTAAAGATCAACCAAAACTATTCTACAGATTTGTAAACAATAAACTGAAAAACAAACAAGACTTGGAGAAATTAAGACAAGGAGGAGTTGAATACACTGAGGAAATGGAAATGGCAGAAATTATGAACAAACATTTTAAATCAGTGTTTACAAGGGAAAATATACAACCTGAAGAGATTGAGTGGAAGGAAAAAGTCCCCCCTATGGAAGAAATAGAAGTAACGAAGAATGAAATATTGACACACTTGGGTAATTTTGATGTCAGAAAATCGCATGGGCCAGATGAAATAGCAAACTGGATTCTGAAAGAATGTAGGAATGAACTGGCAGACAAAATACATAGCATAATAAGCAGTTCCTTAAAAGAAGGAAAAGTTCCAGAAGATTGGAAAAAAGCAAATATAGTACCTATATATAAAGGAGGAAATAAAGAAGAACCTACCAACTATAGACCAGTCTCTCTAACAAGTACAATAGCAAAAATATGTGAAAGAATTATCAAAAGTAGATGGGTAAAATACTTGGAAAAAAACAACGTACTAAATCCAAGGCAATTTGGATTCAGACAAGGACGATCATGCGTCACCAATTTAATATGTTTCTATTCAAGGCTAATAGATATAATACAAGAAAGAGATGGATGGGCTGATTGTGCATTTCTAGACCTAAAAAAAGCTTTTGACAAAGTACCACATAAGAAGTTGCTTAAGAAATTAGAATATGAAGGAGGAATACAAGGTAAATTGCTAAATTGGATGGAAGACTTTTTGCAAGAAAGAAAAATGAGAGTAGTGATAAGAGATCAGCACTCAAAATGGAATGAAGTAATAAGCGGTGTCCCGCAGGGAACAGTTCTGGCCCCAATAATGTTTGCTATATATATTAATGATATGGATGAAGGAATTGAAAGCTATATGAGCTTCTTTGCAGATGATGCAAAATTACTGAAAAGAGTGAAAACTGAAGAAGATTGTGAATCACTACAGAGAGATCTAAATAAAGTACAAGAATGGAGTAGGAAGTGGGAGATGGAGTTCAATACAAAAAAGTGTAGTATAATGGAATTTGGAAAAAGCAAAAACAGAATAACAGGATCATATAATTTGGGAGAAGAAGGAATAAAAAGAGTAGAAAATGAGAGGGACCTGGGAGTCATTGTTATGAATAATATGTCACCTGAGAAACATATAAATAAGATTTTTGGAGAAACTTATAATTTAATAAGAACAATCAAAGTGGCATTTACATACCTGGATGAAGAAATGGTGAGGAAAATCCTAATCACCCTGATAAGACCAAGATTGGAATATGCAGCAACGATATGGTCACCAAGTACAAAAAAATGTATAAAAAAACTTGAAAGAATACAAAGAGCAATTACTAAACTGGCACCAACACTCTCAAAACTATCATATGAAGAGAGACTACAAAAACTTAAACTACAGACACTAGAGCAAAGAAGAGAGAGAGGAGATTTGATAGCTATTTACAGAATCATGAAAGGCATAGAAATTACTGATAGAGAGAATCTGATAAAATGGGATGACAGAAATACAAGAGGACACGGAAAGAAAATAAAAAAAGACAACTATAGAAGAGATTTGAAAAAGAACAGCTTTCCTCACAGAGCAATAGACAGTTGGAACAAGTTAGATGAGAAAGTGGTGTGTGCAAAAACAATACATGAATTTAAAAATAGTTTAGATAAAATGAGATATGAAGACGGGACCTCACGAGCATAGCTCCCCTTCCCGTAAAATACAACTAGGTAAATACAACTAGGTAAATACACACACACACACGCGCGCGCACACACACACACACACACACACACACACACACACACACACACACACACACACACACACACACACACACACACACATATACACACACACACACACAAACGCGCACATACTCTAAAGATAAGAGGGGTGAGAGCGCATCAGTGTTTTCTTACGAAACACTCCTGCTGATGCTTAATCCAAGGGGCAGATTACCAACTTCTTTCTGCAAGATGTAGAAGGGTATTAAGGAGATTAATTAAAAATTTCTCTTGGACTAGAGGCAAATCTTCATTGACTCGGAATATGAGGACTCATTCGTTCAGAAAACTCCTTTGCAATAATCGAAAGTTCTCGAAGAATGAGATTATGGAGACCAGTCCATATGAAAAGGGCAAATATTCTGTTGCATCAGAACATCCTCAAAGACTGGATGCTATATATCTTATCTAAAAAGTACCTTTTTGTCTTGTTAGAAGATTCTCAAAGAGTTGATAATTAAAAAGCATTTAATTTGCTTTATTGAAGATATGCGAAGGTTCCGGAAGACTAGGAACCAAAAGGCCCATTCTTTCGGAACAAGCGCAGAATTCATTTTATATTTATTTCACTCAGCTTAACTCGATTAGTTACGGCAGGACCAACGACGGATTCCTGCTTGTAGTGATATTGTGATGCGGACATTAGGGAGAGTTATCTCCCCACTGTTAGTCTTCAAAACTCAACATTCACTCCCATCTAGGATTGCAGCACCTCGGAGCCCGGAACTCGGTCTCCAACATTTTTTTTTTTTTTTTTTTTTTTTTTGTAACTTAAAACTCAAACTGATAGAATGTGAACGACAATCCCACGTTACTTCCCATATAGGTTTATGGAAGGACCCGAAGACACTTGCTTCGAAATTTCCAGTCAAAGGAAATCAAAGCCACAGTTATTGTTAGTTTTTCATTTCTTCGAGGATGTCAGACTCGTCCGTGGTCATCAAATCTCTGCAGTGAATTACTCCTCTGCAGGAGTTGAGTGACCTGGTCTTTAGGAAAATGCCACGAAGGCCAGACTTCAGATGAATGGACATGCTATCACATGTGCTTATGCATTTCTCTGGTAAATCACACAACATATATGAGACATTTGTTGCCACAACGCTCTTAGGGAAGGCCCGAGACCAACCACCATAAAAGCGTCAAAAACGTCAAACAAAGGATCTACAAAAAAGGCTCTCCAATCTTTGCAAAGACTTTGAAGCAGGCACGAAAGACATTGAAACGTTTCTTATAGGATGTGCCCACTGCATTCGATTTTAATTTGACTGACTTTGTATTATATTTTATTTATATTATCTAGTTTTATAATATTTGCCTAAGTGTACTAAAAATCCATTAAATGTACTATTTCATAACATTATTTTTGTATTTCTATTTCGATTTACACTCTAACGTAGATCTACTTTAAGCAGTGCTGACTTTGCATTATCTTTTATTTATATTATCCAGTCTATAGATTTTGTATTATGTTAACTTATCTCCTACTCAATGAACATATACAGTAGTTTTATTAAGAAATAATCTTATATTCTTAATTTGTTTTGTTTTTACGCCTAATTGGGGCTTTTCTATAAACGTTTTTTTCTCACCAGGGTATATTTAAGGTGGGGCTTTTTTCCGTCTGTGAGGTCCCTATGTGGGTCTTTTTTCCGCCGGGGCTTTTTTCCTAGGCTCTTTTTTTTTTCCGAACCCCGTTCTTCACTGTGGGAGGTTACCGGGGATTTTTAGGAGCTCCTGATGTTAGCTGGTATGAATGGCGACGGGATAACCTCATTGATGCTGTAATGTCTGCCAATTTCTATATTATTTGTTTATTTATTTGTTATTATTTGTCTGTTTGTTTGTTATTATTTGCTTCATTATCATTTATTATTATTTACTATTCACCTGTTTGTTTGTTATTTAACTTTACATATTTATTTATTCATTTATTTTATTCATTATTATTCATAGTATTATAATCTTTATTTATTTATCATTATTTTTTTTTTTCGCATCCGACATAGCTATGGACCAAAAGGTCTCCTGTCATCATGCTCCTCCTTTGTCGTCCTTTGTCGGTCGTCATACCAATATAGATGAAGGGGAGTAATTCACAGCTCCCTATGCATATATAAACCTGTAGGTGACATGTAATTTCTGAAGTTCCTTTCTCTTTTGGTGAGGAATGTTTTTAAGTAAGGGGCGGCTGGTTTTCTTTGTCTTATAATAAATCACCAAATTAAGTTTTTTATCTGGGTTAACTGGTTTAATGTTCCTGTTCATAATCTGTTTCATTACACGTTCACCTTCTTCATGGGCTGATAAAAATGTAGGTTTATCATAGATGTTAATTTCCTCTTTATTTTGATTATTGTTACTATCCTTGGTCTGGTGGTTAATAACCACCAGAAAAAGAAAACTATAAAAAAGAAATACAAATAGGTAAGAAAAATAGCATAAAAGTATATTAACAAATGTAAATAAAAACAATAAAGAATAACAAGAGTGATAAACATGGAGAATGAAAAAATAATTTTAGATACGTTAACTTGAAATAAATGTGCAAAAAATAGATAAATACAGAATATATTAACATAGATGAAAACAATAATAATAGAAATAAAAGATATTAAATGAACCATAAAATAAAAAATCAGGAAAACAAAACAGAAAAATAACGACAAAAGAATGAAAATAGAAGTAAAAACAAGAATAAAGAATGTGTTTGTGCGTATGTGCGTGCCCGCCCTAGTGCGGTTCAAAATACCACTGTATCTGTGATGCGATGTTGTCTTTATCCAAAGAATCACCGCTCTCGCCGAGCTCAAGATTCTTCGGGAAATACGAGTACAGTATGTCGCGCCCCAAAGCTTACCGTTTAAGCCACCCTCTCGGCAAGGGAGGTCTCGGCAGCGTGTTCGCTGCTGAAAAGCTCAATGACGGTACCCCGATCGCCATTAGGTGGATCCCCCTGACGACAGTCGACTCCTGGGGACGGCAACACGGGAAGACAGTGCCCATGGAAGCCGCCTTGCTGGAGAAGATCCAGCACGTCCCGAGCGTGACTGGACTGTACTGTACGACTGCATCACAATCGAAGGCTCCTTCACCATGGTGATAGAGCTTCCCCACGGTGCCGTGTCTCTCTCGAGCTACACGAGGAGTGACACCGACAAACCTCTTCCTGTGGATGAAGTCAAGAGACTATTCGACAAGATCGTCGAGACAGTCCAGTATTGTCTCCTTGCCGGAATCTCCCATAAGGATATCAAGTCGGAGAACGTCCTGCTCTTCAGGGGCAAGAGCACGGACGAGCTTCACATTCGACTGATCGATTTCGGCTGCGGGGAGATGGCCGAACGCCACTGGGGAACCTTCACGGGAGGGACGCCTCTCTGCTGGTCTCTGGAATTCATCAGAAGCGGAAGCTTTCTGCACGCACCGACAGCCGTCTGGAGTCTCGGGGCAATCCTCTACCACATGGTGTGCCGCCAGGACCCCTTCGACAGCGTGGCTTTTGTCCGGAGAGCCAGCTCGCTCTTACCCTGCAACATCCCCCGCCCATGCAGAAACCTGATCATACGCTGCTTCGAGAAAGACCCCTGGAGCCAACCCTCCTTTTGCGGGATCTTGTTCCATCTGTAGATGACCGGTCCCCGAGTCTCCTGCTTCCACCTCGAGACGGCCCGAGTCTTCAAGAAAAGGAACCCGAAGGCCAAGAAAGAGGGCCAGGGCCTTTGCCACGTCGTCTCGAGAGTACTCAGCAGCATCAAGTAGACCTGACTCTGCTACCTGGCGTCAACGAAACTAAACATGTGCTTCATGTTTGGGAATTAAACAAAACGCCGCCGAAAAACATAAAATCAAACATTAAATAGATGAAAGAGAAACTATAAAATACAAGAAAAAATTAATATAGAAAAAAGAAATTAGAAAAATAGAAAATTTGTATCGAAATATATAAGAATAGAATGTAGAAAATTTAAATATAAAAATTGAATAGAAAACAAATGAAATAGAAAAGATATAGAAAAATAGAAGATAAAATTAACAAATAAACTAATAAAATCAGAAAAATTATATGGAAACAGGAAAATAAAATTTAAAAAATAGAATATAAAAATTAGATAAACAATATAAAAACGGAATAGAAAAAATGAAAAAGAAAACTAGAAATATAAAAAAGGAAATATGAATATTAAAAAGGGAAATATAAAAGAAAAAATACAAAAATAAGATAAAAAATTAAATAGAAAAATTACTATAGAATAATGAAATTAAAATAACAGTAGAAAAAATACAAAAAACAATAGAAAAAAGATGCAATACAAAAATGTAATTGAAAAATAAAAAAGATAAAAAATAAAAAAAATGCGCTAGAAAATTCAAATAGGAAAAAAGGAAAAACAAAAAAAAAAACAGCCATAAAAACAGGAAAAGAAGATTGAAATATACAAATACAAAATTATAACATCTGAAAAATCAAATAAAAACACAAAGAGAGAAACATAAAACACATAAATAGAAAAACTAAAGAAAATCAGAAAATAAAAAAAATGCATAATAGAATAAAACAGAATTGTAAAAGGATAGAAAAAATAAAGCATACAAAAATAATGGAAAAATAGAAACTAGAATATAGAAATGAAAAATGAATTGAAAAAATACACACACCAAAAAGGATAAAAATGAAAAATTAATTAAAGAAAAAAGAAAATGTGAAAAGGTAAGAAAAATAGCTAAGTAAAAAACAAATAAGATAAAAAACACATGTACATGCAGGCAAATACAGTATATATATATATATATATATATATATATATATATATATATATAGAGATATATGTGTGTGTGTGTGTGTGTGTGTGTGTGTGTGTGTGTGTGTGTGTGTGTGTGTGTGTGTGTGTGTGTGTGTGTGTGTGTGATTCACCACTGTCTTGGATCATGTGTTGGAATCGTGATCGACAGCTGTTTCCTTCCCGGAAGAGAGCTCAGAGCTCATATATGATCGATCTATGGATAATGCTGTGACTTTACACGCACACACACACACACAACTCCCCGCCCACGAGAGTTGGAGTAACGACTCGCAGCGCAGCGATACTGAAATTATTTCAGCCCTGTGTGGGATTCGAACCCGGACCGCCGTAGTCGCGGCCGGGAACTCTAACCATTGTTTGTGTGTATATATATACAGTATATATATATATATATATATATATGTGTGTGTGTGTGTGTGTGTGTGTGTGTGTGTGTGTGTGTGTGTGTGTGTGTGTGTGTGTGTGTGTGTGTGTGTGTGCGTGCGTGCGTGTGTGTGTGTGTGCGTGCGTGTGTGTGTGTGTGTGTGTGTGTGTGTGTGTGTGTGTGTGTGCGTGTGTGTGTGTGTGTGTCAGTCCTCCTAATTGCCAATCGATAGGTCTATAATGTTTACAAGCTCTAAAGTCTCATCCGATTGTAAGAAAGCTGTCGATCACTAGTCCAACACATGATTCAATACCAAAGCTGATTCTATAGGTATAAATTCTTCCCCTCAGCTGAATAGAATCGTCGGTCGTCTAGTTTAGAGAATAGGTCAAATGCGTCATTTTGGTAGCGAAGGAGTTCTCTCTAATTCTACAAATCCATTGAAATAGACATGAAGGGCAGGAGATTAGTAACTGCTATGAATTCCGTGTTGAGGCTTTGCTTGATTTGATAACGCGTTGAAGAACCTTCAAATCAATGTGAAGATCAGGATATTCGTAAGTACTGTGAATCCCGTTTTAAGGTTTTGCTTGATTTAATATTTGCTTCATATCGATATAAGGGTCAGGATATTCGTAAATACTATGAATCCCGTTCTAACGTCTTGCTTGATTCGATAACGGGTTGAAGCCTTTTGTCGATGTAAGGGTCAGAATGTCTGGCCGAGCAGGTTATTTGCGGCGAAGGTCGAGATGATGGCGATTCGAGTCCTGCTCGCGGCGAGTGGAACCAAGAGCATGGTTCGTTAAATTCCACGCTACAAAGTCCACTGTGAGGGGCACTGTCCTAGCCTTCCGAAAGGGGGGAGTTTGTGACGTTAAACCAAATAGAAAAATAAATCAACTATGAATTCCGTTTCAAGGCCTTGTTTGATTCGATAACGAGTTGAATGGGAACATAGGAACAAAATATGATATGAATGAAGGTGACTGCAGGAGGCTATAAGGCCTACACTAGGCAGTTCCATGTTCTTTAACACCTGCCATCTTTATCCATAAAGTTATGTAATCTCTCCTCTTAAAACAACCAACTGTGTCAGAAAGGACAACTGCCACCTCACCATCTCCAAGCGGTGGCCCTGGGTAACACCGAAAATGAGAAGTGACTGAGTCTAACAGTTCTTTCAGCCACCGCCCCTCATAAATAAATAAATAATTTTTCTAAGGGTGCATAATGATGGAACTATCATCATTCGCCATGGATTTACTATCTAGTCGATGCGCGTGTGGAGATTGGAAACTCAGAGTCTACCAAAACGCACGATTCGCAGTCATAAGCGCCATGCTCTTGCCAAAGATCCCGCTTGTCTCTAAGATTTAAAACTGGACAGTTCATGGACTATGTTTGACGGTCAGGAGTTCATGTTTTATGATTGTGACGCTGATGCCAGTAGACGGATTATTGCCTTTGCAACAGAAGAAGGATTGCTTTCCACTCAATGGTTTATGGACGGTACATTCAGTTCAGCTCCAAAACACTTTAATCAGCTTTACATATCTCGTTGCCCTTTGGGCGAGTCGGCTATCACATGTGTTTATGCATTTCTCTCTGGCAAATCAAAGAACATATATGAAGAACTTTTCCAAGCTATTGTCGAAGAGTGCGCCGCATTAGGATTCAACATTGATCCTACGATAATTAGAATACTTCGAACTCGCTACTGTGAATGCTATTTGGACTGTTTTCGGGGAACATGTCCAATACCACGGTTGTTTCTTCCATCTAACACAGAGTAACTGGAGGAAGATCCAGGATTTGGGCCTTGTGACGTTGTACAAGACAGATGCTGAAATTAGACTATTTTGTTCGATGCTATAAACCTTGGCTTTTCTACCATGCGATTTTCGGATGGGATGGCATTCCTAAGAACTATTGTTCCGGAGCAACTGCATTGTCTGGTGGATTATTTGGACGCAAACTACGTGTCTGGAGGATATCATAGTATCCAGATGGCTGTAACACATCCAGGTGATGTGCTACCACTGTTTCGTATGCGCCGTACTCCATCCCGAACGTTCACCATATAACCTTGTCTGGTGAGCATCGCATGAACAATCATTGCGAGGCATGGAATCATGCCTTCAAACAGATGATAGGACACAACCATCCTTCTGTGCGGATCGCGATCGAGGCTTCACGGAAAGACAAAGCACTTGTTGCCCGAGGCCAACCACCATAAAAGCGTCAAAGACGTCAAACAAAGGATCTACAGAAAAGGCTCTCCAATCTTTGCAAAAACTTTGAAGCAGGCACGAAAGACTTTGAAACGTTTCTTAAAGGATGTGCCCACTGCGTTCGATTTCAATTTGCCTGACTTTGTATTATATTCTATTTATATTGTCTAGTTTTATTATATTTCCCCAAGTATGCTAAAACTCTATTAAATGTACTATTTCATAACATTATTTTCGTATTTCTATTTTGGCTCACAATCTAACGTAGATCTACTAAGTAGTGCTGACTTTGTATTATCTTTTATTTATATTATCTAGTCTATAAATTTTGTATTATGTTAACTTGTCTCTTACTCAATAAACATAGTTTTATTAAAGAAATAGTCTCATGTTCTTAATTGTAGCTTTTCTATAAACTTTTTTTTTTCTGCCTGGGTATTTATAGGTGTGGCTTTTTTCCGGTAGTGAGTTCTCTATGTGGGTCTTTTTTCCGCCAGGGCTTTTTTCCAAGGCGTTTTTGTTTTTTGTTTTTTCTGGTGGGGCTATATTCCGCCGAGGCTTTTTTCCAGGCGTTTTGGGGGCTTTTTTCCTGTGGGGCTTTTTTCCGGTGGGGCTTTATTCCGCCGTGGCTTTTTTCCGAACTCCTTTAAATTCGTAGAAGCAAAAATTCTATTCAAGTGGATTGAATCATCTGACGGTGTGGAGAGCAAAATAAAGAAATTGAACCAAAGTAGTTAAGACGAGCAAGGAACGACACACCTATTTCTAATGGGAAAAAAATCGGTCAAAATTACTCCTAAATATATTGAGTTAATAAAGCTAGAAATGAGGTAAAATGGTGTATCAAACCAAAATAGAAAAATAATCGACTGATGAACGGGTAAGACAAACGGGCGGGGGGGGGAGAGGGGGATGAGAACAAATATACAGGTGAAATTTTCAAAACAACAAGTTGATGTGTGTACGCTTGGCAAATAGACAAAAACGGAATCGCATGAGGAGACAGTCGGAAATCGTTACGTTCTGCGTCTAGAGCTAACACAGAATAAAAGAAGAAAATCTCCAACATTCTTTTTACTTTATAAAAAGGAGATTTTTACTGGAGGGTGATGGACCAGAAGCTGAGGAAATGGCATTTGAAAAAGACGGAGATGGAAAGAGCAAAGACAACATGAGGAGCTTGAAAGTAGATTAGTGGGGGTGAGGCTGTGTGTTATAAACGTGGGGGCACAAGAGGTGAAAAACCATTGGGGGACTGGATGTGAGGAAAATCACAGGACTTAACTAACTTTCAATGTGAATATTTAAGAACATCGAACTAAAACATATTTTCCCTAAAAAACCCTAGACTCAGAGGTGACTTGATACAGGTTTTTAAGATTCTGAAGGGAGTTGACAACATCAAAAGTGACAAAATTTTCACACTGAATGAGGATCAGACAGGAAACAATGGTCTCAAACTGTCAGGAAATAGATTTAATTTGGAAGTGGGTAGAAACAACTTCGTCAACCGCGTACTTAATGAATGGAATAAACTTCCTACAGAGGCAGTGCAATGTAGTTCAATTCGAAGCTTTAAGAATCATTTAGATAAACACCTAAACAAGATGCTGTAATGACTGTAATTCATTTTATATTTATAAGTTATATTTCAATTTATTAATATTTGCTATTTACCTGTTTGTTTATTATTTAACTATGCATATACATTTGTTTTATTTTATTTCTATTTTTATTTATATTATTATATTATCATTTATTTATTAATTTGTTTATTTGTTTATTTATTTATATATTTATTTATTTTTTTATTTATCTATTTATTTATTTGTTCATCATTATTATATTTTCACATCCGACCTAGTTATGGACCAAAAGGTTTCCTGTCGGCATACTCCGCCTTTGCAATCCTTTGTAATCCTTTGAAATGTAGGGAAGAACCAGAGGACAACATACACGATATCTTTTATATATTCACGAAGAGAAAGGAAAAGTTTCCAATCATTAGAAATTGGCTAATATTGCGCCAAATCATAAAGGTGTGTTTGGCCAGCGTAGAAGGTGCAGTGTGTGAAAGGAATGTGAAAAGCCAGGTGGTCGAAATATTCAGAATATTCGGCTTTAGAAAAGAAACGTCATGTTTTTCCAGTTCTTTTTTATTAAAGAGTAATTGGTGTCCTTCAAGAAAAGGATGGTTAGGTGGACTTCTCTTTTTGGAACTAGAAATACAAATTATCATTGGAACTGGAACATAAAGGAGGATTTAAAGGGAATTTATCTAATAGCAGTACTTAGAGCAATGAAAGTTATGGATAATTTGATAATGAAAACCGGTCAGTGTGGTAATAAAAGAAAACCAAAGGTCATGAATTGAAATTAGAAAAAGACTAAATGTTCGTAGGACCTTCAAATACAGTTTTGCATGTAGAATTATTGATTCATGAAATAGTTTAAAGAAAGGAATAGTAGTCAAATAGTATGGCACAATTCAAAATCAAAATTGAACACTGGGAATGCAGAGACGAGAGTCTACGCGCATAGCTCTTTTCCTGTGTATGCAACTACATAAATACATATACTATGCACACTAGCGCGCATGCTACTTACTAAATTAGCTTTGCATGGAATAAGTGGTAGCCTATTAGGTTGGACTAGTAATTGGTTGAAAGGTCGAACACAGAGAGTTGTTTTAAATGGAAAAACTTCTGGATGGAAAAGTGTTGCAAGTGGAGTTCCTCAGGGTTCCGTTCTTGGGCCACTTCTATTCATAGTATATATAAATGATATAGACCATGGACTAAAATCTACTGTTTCCAAATTTGCTGATGATACAAAACTGTGCGGAGTGGCAAATGATCACTCAAACCAATTAGATATTCAAGAAGATTTAGATAAATTACAGCAATGGTCTGAAAAGTGGCTAATGAAATTTAATACAAGAAAATGCAAGGTAATGCACATAGGTAAAAATAACAGCAAGTACGATTACAAGTTATTTGGAAATTCGTTAACAAAAGTGGATAGTGAAAAAGATCTCGGCGTAATTATCAGTAACGACCTCAAATCATCCAAGCAGTGTATTTCAGCCTCTGAGAAAGCAAATAAGATTCTGGGATTGATTGCGCGATCTTTTGATTTCAAAAGTCCATCACTCATTAACAAGCTATATAAATCGTTAGTTCGTCCACATTTGGAATATGCTGTTTCCGTATGGTCACCGAATCTCATTAAAGACATTGACAGACTGGAAAAAGTACAACGGCGAGCCACAAAACTGATTCCAAATATCAAAAATAAATCATACGAAAATCGACTTAAGCACATGAATCTGTTTTCCCTAAAAAAGCGTAGACTCAGAGGTGACTTGATACAGGTCTTTAAGATTTTAAAGGGAATTGACAACATCAAAAGTGACAAAATTTTCACATTGAATGAGAATCAGACAAGAAACAATGGTCTCAAACTGTCCGGAAATAGATTCAACTTGGAAGTAGGTAGAAACAACTTTGCCAACCGTGTAGTTAATGAATGGAATAAACTTCCTGCACAGGTAGTGCAATGTAGTTCAGTTCGAAGCTTTAAGAATCATTTAGATAAATACCTAAGTAAGATGCTGTAATTATTATAATTTATGTTATATTATTTGTTTTTGTTTTGTTATAATTTGTCTGTCTGATTTTCATTTATTATTAGTTATATGTCAATTTATTATCAATTACTATTTACCTGTTTGTTTGTTATTCAACTATACCAATGCATTTATTTATGTATTTTAATTGTTATTTACATTGTTATAGTTTTAATTTATTATTAATATGATTTTTTTTTTTTTTGCATCCGACCTAGATATGGATCAAAAGGTCTCCTGTCGGCATGCTTTGCCTTTGTAATCCTTTGTATGCGTGTGTGTGTATGCGTGTGTGTGTGTGTGTGTGTGTGTGTGTGTGTGTGTGTGTGTGTGTGTGTGTGTGTGTGTGTGTGTGTTTGTGTGTGCGTGCGTGTATGTGTGTGTGTGTATGTTTGTGTGTCCGTGCGTGTATGTGTGTGTGTGTGTGTGTGTGTGTGTGTGTGTGTGTGTGTGTGTGTGTGTGTGTGTGTGTGTGTGTGTGTGTGTGTGTGTGTGTGTGTGTGTGTGTGTGTGTTAAGCCAGAGCGAGAAAAGGGAGCTCTAACTTGTCAAGAATGGCTACAAACTCTTCAGTATATCAAAACCGGAGTCTTGATGAGAGACTGAGATCAGAAAATTGAAAAACCAACTTTCTGTGTACGTCTGGTTTCATCTCGTTGAATCTTTTGATCAAATGTCCGCTCTGACACTGTGGCAGCTGTGGGGAATACCTTCATCTATCTTTAAACGCACAAAACCGTCGTCAGTGATGAGTACTTTTTCGTGTTGCTTTATGTGTTGTCTCGCTTTTTACACACAAGAAATTATCAAAAAAATATTATAAAATAAAGATGAATAAAGTAGAACAAAATAAGATTAGACGTGTGAAAAACACTGCTTCGGAAAGAAAGGGAATAATGATGTACCAATTTGTAGTGAACTGAGGGTAAATGTCAAGTGTTTCGAAATACCACGGCCCTCTTGACATAGTCAGGTGGAAAAAAGTTAGGAGGAAGGAACTTCCAAAGTTTTTCAATCAAATGAAAGACAAAGGGAGTGTACCGTTTCAATTTGCCATCTTGCGCTACCATAAAGTGCTGCGACCAAGAAGATCGTCAAAAGAAAAAAAACACCAAATGTGAGGACGAAGCCTTTATGACTTCGACGTTTCGCTTGATAAAGCTGTGACAAGTGAAACGTCGTACTGATAAAGGCTCCGTCCTCACATGGTGCTTATATGTTGGCAACTGCCAATCATATCGTCACCCTTGTAAAGAAATTGCTTAAGTCATTTTTCGTCAATTTCTGATTTTTTTTTTATCAATTTTTTATTGCTCCTTGTGGTACAATTCCCATTGTTTTACTTATGTCTGAATAGGTTAAAACCACGTTAGGAGGAACATTATGTACATTTATAAAATAGAAAAACGATTTTTTTTCCGATTTCCTGAAAAGTTGCACAAATGACTTATGCACTTTCTTTGTGAGGCTGGCGATATACAATATCGTCATCTTGCTCACTTTACCAGGAAGCTCCCAGGGCAAATGGAAGTCGTCGGTGGGTCCGCATAGTTTGGGGTGAGGTTGAAACCAACCCACCACAAAGGCACGACCATCCACCAGGATTTAGCAAACGTAGTGGTACCGTCTTAAGAAACGTTTATTCTGCCTAGCTGACCTCTCCAGGCAATTTCACTCCGCTGAGTAAATATTCTTCGCTACCCGAGGAATTAAAATATATCTCGATTAACCCCTTCAAAACTAACGCTGTCCTGTGTGCTTAATTTTGGCTGTTTTGGGGCTGTTTTAATAGCTGAAAGAATCTGCTACATCTTTCCTAGGGAGATGTGACATTTAACAATTCCGGAAGTCTTGCATCTAGGCATGGTGACACCTTGCAGTTCTGTTCAGTTGAGGGAGGCCGAGAAACTCGAAAGACTGAATGAATGAAAGCACCTGCTGACAGCCATAATGAAATGAATAATCGGACCATGACAACTGGTCTGACGAAGTCAAAGGAGACCTTTATGTTGCCCCACCTCCGCCTCCCAACCGAAATGAATCATTTGGTGCTGGACAGAATAATCCCTTCAGAGTGCGACACCGGTTCGAACGAGTTCCTGGCTTTTGCGAAATGTGTTATGAATCTTCTGAGCTCGGGGGAACTCGAAGCCTGTCAGGCGTCAGCGCTTTGTGTCTTCGTAAACAACTTGTCAGGTTCATTTGAAGGAGAAAACGAGGTTTCTGTACCTGGCATATGCCTTAAGATGAATCCGACAATGTTTTCTATAGGATGTGTCTGTGAGAAAATCCTGACGATGCGTCTTGTATGGTAAAGAAAAACAGAATTCTGATCCAGAGTAACTACTTTGGGCTGGAATAATGGTAGAATAATCTGAAGATTTTGTTTTAGGAAGCACTAGTCGATTGTGTTCTTTTGGAGAAGTGCCCCTTCATCCATTCCGTTAAAGCACAAACTATGGTTGATTGGTTTTGCCTACACACTAGTCACAGAACCGGGTGGACACTGTTGGACAAGAATATCCAAAAAATAACTTGTCAATGCTGGATACTATGGTGAAGTTGTTGAGTCCGGAGATCTCTTGTTGTTTTTACTTTAGGTGCGTGAGGTTCTCTTCGTAGTTTATTTTAACAAAGATGTCGTCGATAGATCTAGCATAAATTGAAGGCTTCCTATGAGATCCTCACTTGGGGCTCTCTTTGCCAACTTTTTCATTAGAATCGTTGAAAAAGAGGTATTCACTGTTTTTGATAAGCCTTCCATTTATGCTAGAGATATCTCATCAATGACACGTTTAATGAAAACTTACCCATAGATTGTACAAGTTAGATAATCATACTATTAAGAAATTTATTGCCCAAATATCCGTAACTTAGAATCCCAGTCATATGTATACGTTCTCT
>NC_134812.1:17980992-17998492 GCF_046742065.1 Oratosquilla oratoria
GCTTAGATGATTTGAGATCGTTGCTGATAATTATGCCGAGATCCTTTTCACTGTCCACTTTCGTTAACGAATTTCCAAATAACTTGTAATCGTACTTACTGTTATTTTTACCTATGTGCATAGCCTTGCACATATTTTTACTTATGTGCATAACCTTATGTTAAATTTCATTAGCCACTTTTCAGACCATTGCTGTAGTTTATCTAAATCTTCTTGAATATCTAATTGGTTTAAAGTGATCATTCGCTATTCCGCACAGAAGTGGCCCAAGAACGGAAACCTGAGGAACTCTACTCGTAAAAATTTTCCATCTAGAAGTTTTGCCATTTAGAACAACTCTGTTTTCGATTGTTCAACCAATTGCTAGTCCAATTCAATAGGTTAGCACTTATTCCGTGTAAGGCTAATTTAGTAAGTAGTCTTTCGTGGGGGACGATATCAAAAGCTTTTGCAAAGTCTAGATGCATTAATTCTATATTTTCTTTTTGCCATTTGTATTGCCGAAGGAGTGAAATGGCTTGTGAAGGTTGTGTGAACCCCAAAAGCGCCTAGGAAAAAAAAGGCGGAAAAAAAAACACATAGGGAACTCACTGACGGAAAAAAAAAACACCTTGAAAATACCCAGGCGGAAAAAACCCCAGTTTATAGAAAAGCCCCAATTAGGCGGAAAAAATTAAGAAAATAAGGCTATTTTTTTTTATAAAACTATATATTTATTGAGTAAGAGATAAGTTAACATAATACAAAATTTATAGACTAGATAATATAAATAAAAGATAAGTCAGCACTACTTAAATAGATCTACGTTAGATTGTAAGCCAAAATAGAAATACAAAAATAATGTTATGAAATAGTACAGTTCTTGGAGTTTTAGTATACTTAGACAAATATAATAAAACTAGATAATATAAATAAAATATAATACAAAGTCAGTCAAATCAAAATCGAATGCAGTGGGCACGTCCTTTAAGAAACGTTTCAATGTTTTTCGTGCCTGCTTCAAAGTCTTTGCAAAGATTGGAGAGCCTTTTCTGTAGATCCTTTGTTTGACGCTTTTGTGGTGGATACCCTCGGGCATTTTCTAAGAGTGTCGTGACAAGTGTCTTTTCGTAAAGCCGTGATCGCGATCCACACAGATGGATGGTCGTGTACTATCATCTGTTTGAAGTCATGATTCCACGCATAGCAATGATTGTTCGTACGATGCTCTCTCGACAAGGTTATAAAGATTATATGGTGAACGTCCCAAAGTTTGGGTGGAAAAAGGGGTGAGGTACAGCGCATACGAATCTGTGGTAGCAGGCATCAGGATACTGCGATATCCTGCAGACGCGCAGCTTGCGTCGAAATAATTCACCAGACAATGCAGTTGCTCGGGAACAATAGTTCTTAGGAATGCCATTCCATCCGAAAATCTGTCTTAAGGTAGAAAAACCAAGACATCCAGCATCGAACAAAATAGTCTAATTTCAGCATCTGTCTTGTACAACGTCGCAAGGCCCAACTCCTGGATCTTCCACCAGTTACTCTGTATTAAATGTAAGAAACCACTATGGCACTGAACATGTTCCCAGAAAACAGTCCGAATAGCATTCACAGTAGCGAGTTCGAAGTCTGTTGTAATTGTCGTAGGATCAATGTTGAATCCTAATGCGGCACACTCTTCGACAATGGCTCGGAAAAGTTCTTCATATATGTTCTGTAATTTGCCAGAGAGAAACGCATAAACACATGTGATAGCCGACTCGCCCACAGGGCAACGAATTACGTAAAGCTGATTAAGAGTTTTTGAGCTGAAAACAATGTACCGTCCATAAACCATTAAGTGGAACGAGCAAGATAACGCAATCCTTCTTCAGTTGCAGTAATCCGTCTACTGGCATCAGTGCCACTATCATAAAACATGAACTCCTGGCCGTGAAACATAGTCCATGAACTGTCCAGCCAATATAAAAAAACCCAAGTCTGCTTCGACGTCACTATTTAATCCATCCAATAACTTTGAACGTTACAACCAAGTGCCACCCTTTAAGGGCCTGACTTTACCTCCGTGCACCAATAATTTCTCTCGTCCTCCATCCTTTTCTCTAATCAGAGAGGCTGTTATACTGTCTCAAGCAATATTGCTTACGCAAGCACTTCTGTCACAAGCTTGAGTGGCTTAGAGTTTACATTTCGTCACATCAGCACCTCTATCGATACCCTAGCTTGTGTTTACAAATATTGGACGCTAAGCGAGAATATGCAACTCAGCAACTTCCTCTCGGCCACCGTTTCAAAACATCCAAGTCATAAAATTAATTCCTCGCCACCTACCCCTCTATCTACCTAAATGTCTACCTCAATCTACCGGCCTTTTACATGTAAAAATTGTAACCTTTCATACGCAGGCCAGACGGAGAGAGACCTATGGGAAAGATTGAATGAGCACAAGAGGTCTATCAAGCACGGTCAAGAAAGTTCAGCCTTGTTTCAAGACGTGAACAAAATTAATCACCGGATGGACTTGGATAAATCCGACCTTATTTATAAATCAGGTTGTGGGTTCAGAAGTAAAATGGTGGAAGTCACGTTAATTGAACATTTGCCCATGATGAATATTTCCAAGAGTCGGTGGACCCCAGACATAGCAGCAGAATCATTCATCACCAAACAAATTTTCAACAAGTTTCCTCCCCCTCCACATCACCCGACCTAATGTCATTCTTAGGTCACATAAGGGTTGGGGTAGTGACATCTATTATTTTCCCAGTTCCCTTCCCTTTGTAGGAGGTTGCTGTTTAAGACAGCATCCTCCTTCCTCTTTGTACTACTGAAGGGGAATACAGTTAGCAATCAAAACATATAGTTTCGTTTACTCAACTCTTTCTTTCGTCCGACACACACACACACACACACACACACACACGCACACACACACACACACACACGCACACGCATATATATATATATATATATATATATATATATATATATATATACATATGTATATATATATATATATATATGTATGTGTGTGTGTGTGTGTGTGTGTGTGTGTGTGTGTGTGTGTGTGTGTGTGTGTGTGTGTGTGTGTGTGTGTGTGTGTGTGTCATTATATATGTACTATACACACACACACACACACACACATATATATATATATATATATATATATATATATATATATATATATATATAATCATGATTACACACAAACACACGCACACACAGAACATTTGCACAAAACCAGACACAGATACTATGCACAAGAATGTACACGCGCACACAGACATACACATTTTACTTCTATCAAATCTCCGCTTCGGTAACTGACAGGCTTGCCTGCACACCCTCAGGGGCTGACTTGGACGAAGTCGTCGTAATGGTTCGTCTTCACCGTTTCGACCGTGCGCGCGTGCGCCAATATGCGGTTCGCCTTTACGCGAGCCTTTTCCCCCTTTTCGCTGGCTGTGCAAAGGACTCTTCAGAACAGCCAAATGCGAAGGAAAATACATCACCCTCTTCTGCTTCTGGTGAGGTACAACACACAAAGGATTCTGAAAAACCTTACCAAGGAGCTCCTTACAAAAAATAAGTTACCGAAGAGGAGCCCAATTCGACTTCGAGAGGGCCAACAAAGTCTTCCATCCTCGACAAATACGTCAGCTTGTTCGGCCTCGACGAAGGGAGCTTCGCCAAGACCGTGGTGGTCTCGAGCAGAGCCACGTGTCTTTTGAGGGTTGACAAGATCAGGAAGCGAAGGAACCACGACATCACGAGGATAACCTTCGTCCGTGAGATCGAGGCCCTCAGAGCGCTCGTCCACCCGAACATCGTTCGGTTAGTGGACGTTGTCCCCGACGATGCAAGAAGCACAATTATCATCACCGAGTACTGCCCTGGAGGAACTCTGCTCGACTTGCTGCACAGGCACGCCAGTTCGCACTCCAGGGACTGGGGCGATGGGTCATGACCTTCTTGAGGCAGCTCGTGGCAGCCGTGGCCTTCATCATACACGAGCGCCACTTTGTCCACCTCGACAACAAATCCGACAATGTCGTCCTAGACGCCGGCAAGGAGGTCCTCAAACTCATCGACTTCGGCTTCGCTGTCAGGAGATTGGAGTTTTACGATCGAAACATTTGTGGTGTCCTGGGGACTCTATTGTATATGGCCCCCGAGGTGCTAGACCGCACCCAGCACCCGTATGCCTGAGGTAAAGCCGATGTTTGGTCCCTCGGCTGCGTCCTGTTTGAGATAATAGACGGGTTCCTGCCTCACTCCGTGCCTAGGATCAAAAACCTCGGGGTCAAGCGACGGTTGAGGAGAGATGTTTGGAACCATTTAAGAAGAAGACCAGGAGCTCTTGAGACTTGCCTCTTGGGAGAAGAGACCTTCGATGAGTCTCAGAGGCGGGATCTTGCCCGGACTCTTTGGGCCATGTTGGACCCTGAAGCGGAGACCAGGGCCGACATCTGGCAGGTGCGGCAGATGATTTTAAATCCGCGGAAGGAGCAAGCGGGGAAATATTGAAGACTCTCCCGGAAGGCGTCTCGTCATACGCCAAAGAAGGGAACCCCAAAAGTGTCCACCGCAAAGGCCGTACATATGAAATATATATATATATCACTATTGATATACGGAAGTTACTCTGTCAACAGAATTAGCAGAATGACCTGATCATGAATGACGTTTGTCTTTCGTCATGCGGAAAGGGGATTACCCTCAGCTGAATAAAATTTTCTGTGGAGTAGTTTGGAAAAAAATCGTAAAATGTAGACACACACATACGAATCTGAAGCTAGTTATAAGAAATTGAAGAGTAGACGGAACCCCACTACAATTAGGGAAAACACACACACGCACACACACACACACATACACACACGCACATACAAACACACATACGCACGCGCGCGCGTGTATATGCATACGTAATCTTATGGCAATATAGGCCCTTTTTTGATACTATATCACTTTTTTTTCATGTCTAGATATAAGCAGCCCACCCATCCGCTTTTTCTCTTGTGATTTGTCTTCATAAAATCAGATGGACATATAGAGGCGCGTAATCAATTTGATTCAATTATGCATCCTAAATCTTCTTTATCTTTCTATATGCTCTCTTATTAAATTTCTGAGAATTTTTGCTTTTTGTATCTATTACAAAAACACAAGGTAGCTGTGAGAAATAGCAACTCTGAGACGTTATTAGTCGCATGTCTATATGGCGCGGATAAAGCACTTTCATTTCTCTAACGTTACCAAATCTCACATATAGTTCCAAGTAGCCTTAGTGTGAGCCGTGGCAACAGATTCGACTGCCGGGCTAAACAATATGAGGCGCTATGTCAGTCCATCTGATCTGGTTTGAGGGACATCACCCTCAAACTTCGCACAAATCGAGTGTGGCAAATGAGGCGGAAGAGCTACTACAGTAGTAACCAACGGCTCCAAAGGGTACCAGCAATGTGTAGGGCATGCCCAGCAATGTGTAGGACATGACCAGGGCACTGCCGTGACGTTAGAATGGTCTGTGGCCAGTCTCATTAACAAAGTTCCAATAGCGCTGATTATGACGGTTGGTAGGCTGAGGAAAGCAATGCAAGACGGACTGGTTAGAAGGCATCAGTTGAAATCTTTCATCAGGGCCTTGGTAATATCTATACTAATATTCTAATTGTTTAACCAAGTTTGTCAACATCTCTTGATATTCAGTATTGTACACTCAACTTCAAAGATTTTATTAGCATACATGGAAATGGCTGTAAACACTAGTACATTTGCTCATGAGTGTTTGAAGAGGTCACGATTTTATTGACATAGGTCCTTAGTTGAAATAGATGTAGTTATATGTTAGTATTCTCTCACTCGTGTACCTAGGATAGCAGTTTCTAAGCACAACACCTATATGCTTACATTTATCTACTATTTACTTTCTTTGTTGTTTGAGTATCTATCATATAGCTTCGTTGTTATGTGTAGTTATGAATATTCACATCTCAACATTCTCCTGTCTACAATGAGAGACTTGGAAATTCACGAAGGCGTTGGAGACAAAACTAAGTAGTGCACAGAAAAGAATGAAGAGATCAGTGCTGGGAAGAGGGCAAGTTAGGTGAGAGATAACAGAAAAGTTAGCAGGAAAGAATGATGGTCGACAGAGCAAGTGCGTTACTGACTGGAAACCGCGAGATAATAAGCGTATAAGAGGGAGATCAGAGAGAAGGTGGAGAAACGAGAAAGAGAAGTATGCAGGTGTGACGTGGCAGAGGTTGGTGCAGTCATTGTGCGAGTCATGGAATGTTATGAAAGAGGACTTTGTTCAACAGTGGACTCGGAATGGCTGACTGATTGATTGAACACACACACCTAGTGGGCAAGGAGGTTTTTTTTTGTGTGTGTGTGTGTGTGTGTGTGTGTGTGTGTGTGTGTGTGTGTGTGTGTGTGTGTGTGTGTGTGTGTGTGTGTGTGTGTGTGTGTGTGTGTGTGTGTGTGTGTGTGAAAATCACCATGGTCTTGGATCACGTGTTAGACTTGTGATCGACAGCTATTTCCCTCCCGGAAGAGAGTTGAGAGCTCATATATGACCGATCTATGGGTAATGCTGTGGCCTTACACGCACACACACACACACACACACACACACACACACACACACACACACACACACACACACACACACACACACACACACACACACACACACATACACACACACACACCCAACTCCGCGCCCATGAGGGATGAAGTAACAACTCGCAGCGCAGCGATACTGAAATTAGTTCAGCCCTGGCCGGGATTCGAACCCGGACCACTGACTCGACGTTCTCGTCTTCAGTTCTTCACATCCTTGAAAAGAAATTCCAAGACATCGAAGGCCATAGATGTTTGGCAATATCAATAATATGCTAGGTGAAAATTTAAGAAAAAAAAGAACAACAAAAACAAACAAACATGAAACATAAAAACGAAGGTACAATTCATTGATTATAGTTTCATTATCCATTAAGTCCTTGCTTCCACGACTAGTCTCCATCAACAAATTTGTATCGATCGCACCTTCTCACGAGACAAATCAGGATACTTCCCGGGGTTTCTCATATCAGATAATATCTGTACTAACTTTACTATTATCATTATTGTTATTTCTGGAATATGGAGTGATGATAGGATTTGAAGAACCGGTGGTGAATGCATCACACAACTTCAAGACTATAGATATGATTTTACGTGGAGAATATTTAGATTAGGAAAGTAGATGGAAAAGGTAGTGAAGAAAAATAGAAGTAAGATACTTTGGATGTTTTATTTTGAAAAACAAACAAACACAAACATAAAATGAATAACAAAATTTTGACTAAATCTACAAACTCATTTTATCCGTATAGTTGGGAAAATGTTTAAAAAATATAAGTTATTTCGTTAACAATAATTAGAGGAGGAGGAGTAGTAGTTGGTGGTGGTGGAGAGAGAGGGGAGGAGGAGTAGTTGGTGGTGGTGGAGAGAGAGGAGGAGGAGGAGGAGTTGCTGGTGGTGGAGAGAGAGGAGGAGGAGGAGTGTTGGTGGTGGTGGAGAGAGATGAGTAGTAGTTGGTGGCGGTGGAGAGAGAGGAGGAGGAGGAGGAATAGTTGCTGGTGGTGGAGAGAAAGGAGGAGGAGGAGTTGGTGGTGGACAGAGGCGTTAATTGGGAGGATCTGAGAAAGAGCTGGTGTTTGGGTGAAGAGTTGATGTGTAGAGAGGTGTTGGTAGTTGAGGAGGAAGGGAGGAGAGATTCGCAAAAGAGTTTAAAGACACTGAGGAGGTAGGGGCATGATCGCTAAAGCTACATTACCTTGGGATACGCCGTGGCTCAATGCTGGTGCGCGTGCCTGGTAACCGCGTGGGGATATCGGGCGTATGTTCGAATCCAGGCCACGCCGCAGAGGGTAGGAAAGGTATTCAGTCTGAGTAATGTTCTCAAGGCTCACCCAAGACCTGAGGTGATCTGAGGATCACTACATCAGCTTCCTCCGGCAGTGGCGGATCCAGGGGGGGGGGATTCCCCCTTCCAACTTGTTCTTTCATTACCTTATTGGAGAAGTTAAGAAACCTGCGGTGACGTTAAGTCAGTCCACAATTACAATACATTTTATCATCTATAGTGGCCCATTTTATATATATATATGCATATGCATGTGTGTGTGTGTGTGTGTGTGTGTGTGTGTGTGTGTGTATTCACCTCGGATCTGCTGCAGTCTATGTCGAGACAGCCAGACACCACCCTACGGCAGTGAGCTTAGAGCTCATTATTTGCCGATCTCTGGGTAGGTCTGAGACCACTCACACACCACACACCGGGACAGCAAGGGCACAACTGCTTGACTAAAGTCCCGTACCTACTCACTGCTAGGTGAACAGGGGTTCACGTGAAAGGAGACAAACCCAAATTATCTCCGCCCGGCCGGGGAATCGAACCCCGGTTCTCTGGCTTGTGAGGCCAGTGCTTTACCAATCCGCCACCGAGCCGTCCTAAGGGGGTGTAATGCCTAAATATATACACTTTACGATAATGCCCGCGAAATAATCACACCAAAATGTGAAGGTTTTTGTCCCACAGAATTTACTACTGCAGCTATTTCAAGTGCTTGAAAGCTGTTATTAACTTTAGGAATCGGCACGACCTACCAAGAACGATTTGTGCCGTCCCACTGAAATAGCCTGTTCGAAAGTGGCCATATACACCTAAATGACGCTATGATTACTTATTCACATATGACATTGCTTTTGTCGTACCTCGGCGTTTTTACCAATGCAAGATAACATCTGGAAAGCAAATCTATTGTGCTTACTGAACATTATGTGGAAGCAAACAGTTTGTAACAATCAATTGTTGATATTTTTGGGGAAAGCCGGCCATAAATGTAGTGGGTGGTGGAGAGAAGGACAGTGATTGGTCAACGTCAAAACACGAGATTATTTTCGACCAATCAAATTTGACCGCTTTGTTCCTACCCGGGCGCCAAGAAAGCAGATCGCTAAAGCCGTCGTCATTCCTAAAGAAGTCGGCAAATAGTACGGATAGGAAAGTCAAATATTAAGTTAGTTCCCTTTGTAGGCTTAATCAATCTATACGTAATGTAATATTTTATTACTTGCGCGATGTCTGCAAAGTTACAATATAACAGTGAACAGTGGAAAGTCGGAAGCAGAGAATCGTTCGGGACATGGCGCCTCTCCGCATCGTACAAGGTAGGTCTGATAAACACGAATACACATGTTAAGGCCCGTATTACGATAGGCGCGTCATTTTCGTTAGTGTGGATTCGTTTGAAATATTAATGGAGATCTCGTGTGCGTAAAAGGAGGGGGATAGAAATTCAGAGTTTTAGAATCTTGGGTTGATCCGGGCTCGACAGCGTTGGGCATCGTATGCCTAAAACAAAGTCCAGGGCGCGATACCACCGCCACTGTGTAAGGCCGGCCACACACGTGCAGATTAAACTGACATTTACAACTGTTTAGTTATAACTGTCAGTTGAAACTGCACGTGTGTGGCCGGCCTAATAGACATAAAGCCCAGGTAGTCATTTGCAACGGCGTGTTGTTACCGGTCCCAGGACTTGAGCATACGATAGATACAGACTACGCGTTCCCGCATGTACATATTTACACTTCTAGGTACTATGAAGACGACATAGACAAGGCCAAGCGCTCCTGGGGTGAGTACCATATTTCGTAGTCAACGGTAAGTATTAAATTATTTATTTCGTAACAACGCCAACATGGCGTTTCGGCGCGAACGGAGGATTTTCGGTTGCGTACCTAGACCCCAAACCGAGAATCCTAAACGACGTCTCACTGTGATAAACTTTTCGTGCCTGAAAAATGGCATTCATTCGGATTGCTCTCCCGTTAGCACTGCAGTCCCCCCCCCCTTCCCCCCAATCTTAATTTTCAAATATTTTCAACTGGATTTGGAAGACTGCCTAGGCAACGCATCTAAGAGGTAAATATTTTTATCTTTATTACATGTTTGATAGTGCCGTCTGCACTATATTTTTAATATACCCTGTGTTATTAAAAGTTATTTTTCAGAAATCTTTGACTGATACTTGAAGTAGTGAGGAGGAAAAATGGAGATACGGTTCTTGGAAGACTGATAACTTGAAATACAGGTTAGTAACTGTCATTCGTTTCATTTAGATCTTTGGCCAAAGCTGTGGAGAGAGGATGAGGAGTTGGTGGTGGAGAGAGGAGGAGGAGTTGGTGGTGGAGAGAGGAGGAGGAGTTGGTGGTAGAGAGAGGAGAAGGAGTTGGTGGTGGAGAGAGGAGGAGGAGTTGGTGGTAGAGACAGAAGGAGGAGTTGGTGGTGGAGAGAGAGGAGGAGTAGGAGTTGGTGGTAGAGAGGCGTTAGTTGGGAGGAATTGGTGATTGAGGATCTGAGGAAGAGCTGGTGTTATGGAGAAGAGTTGATGTGTGGAGAGGCGTTGGTAGTTGAGGAGGAATGGAGAGATTCGCAAAAGAATTTGTAGACATTGAGGAGGTGGAGGTGCAGAAGTATAGGGGCATGATCCAGGTTTGGGAACTAAAATGGGGAGGAAGTAGACAAAGAGGTTGGACTGGGTAGGGAAATGTTGTTTGCAGAATAGGTGGGGGTGAAGGAGTACTTGCTGGGTGTGTAGGGGGAGGGAGTTCCTTTTAGTCAGTTGTGAGGATGGGGCCCTGGAGTTTGAACGCGTGATAATAGAACTAGCCTTGCCACGCGAAGGATTTTCACCTGTCAAGGCAGAAGTGGTTTCCCGACCTATTTGAAGGAAATGGGAAGGCTCTCGGTTTGGTGTTGTTCAGTCCAAGGTGAGAGTTGTGATTGATATTTCTGAAATTTGAAAGTGTATATCATAGAATGATGGCAACATTATACAAAATCAAACACTTGTCTAGATGTTCGTTAGCTGTAATGCTGACATTTCGTTAGTTTGTAAAAAAAAATATTGATCTTTACTTAGGTAACATTTGAGATAAGAAATCTAATGCCTGTTCCCCCTTTTTCAGCCACCTCATGGGACTACAGTTTAAAGCACTGTTCCTTTAGCCTGCAAACCACCATCACTCCTCCACCTGGCAGATATATTCTGCTGCCCTTAAAAGCAACCTGTCCTATCCTCCTCATCTCTCTTCATGAATCTTCAGCTACACAGGATAAGGAAACTATATGAAGCAAGGAAAATGTGAATACAAACGGAAAGGCCTGTTATAATAGGCACTTTGTTATTGTGGATACATTCTTAGCATTCACAGCAGAGAGAAGCCTTGAAAGAATATCAGTGTGGCTCTTTATTACTTTGAACTACATTAAACTAAATCTTCATGTTGAACAAAACTTGGAAAGTAATAAAACTATTGAAAATAGGGGGATATCTGCAACTCTTTTGTAGTCATTGCTTGTGAAACACAGAAGCTTCAATCTTTTTCAGTCGCCTGGGATTTCAGTTGATCAGCACATCCTTTACATTTGATGGAGCATGGAAATGGTTTTCTGGGGAAAAGTAGTCATCATTGCACTAGTACAAATTTCTTTTAGACTTGTAAAGGTAGGCGCTGCAAGTTTCACTGATAGAGAAACTCTGAGTCCTCAGTGGCTGGCACTGATCGTTGAGCCTACCTTAAACTCTAAATTGTTCCTGGCTTAGTATAAGGGGAATAAGCATCAGTTGTTTGCTCTCCTTTCCTAGAAATGTGGAAGAATTGATTGACTGTAGGCGTAGAATGAAATTATCTTGCTGTTACGTAAGAGGGTGATGATGAGATCTTGTACTTTCAGGTAGTTGTCATTGGTTCAAGACGAAAAGAAAATTTAAGTGGAGGTCAAAAAAGGTTGCTTCGGTAATTTCAACATGATACATACCAACTTGGAAGGGAGGGGGGTGAGTGTAAATATTTTGACGCAGCCCTGAGGTATTTCTCCCCGTCTTCTTGCTGTATGAGGGAACGGAGTTGGAGGTGGGGTGCCAATTAAATAAAGCGACCTTGCTGTGGATGTGCTCTGTTTTCTTGCATTGCTTAACCCACGGCAGTGGGCAAGATACAGGGATGACCAGTCATCCCGGAGGAACCCAAAAAAAGAGGAAGGTATGTGGGGAAGGAATGGGTGGGAGTGGATTTATGACTTTGGCTACTTCTTTGTAAGGAGGAAAAATCCCTTGCTATATATACTGTATGCACATGGCAATTTTATATCTATAAATAGTTGTACTATGAATTTGTTTTATTCCATTTACACCCTAGCAAGAACTTTCTGCAAATATTCTAAGTTGAGTCATGATGTATAGATTATGGAGCCATGAGCTTGAAGCTTTACAGGTAGAGACTGCAATGAAGTTGATATCCAACAACCCCAGTTGAACCAATATTAGTTTCTTACTGGTTACAAGTCCTGTCAAACATTGGTAGAACCTGCAGACTGGAGAACTTGTTCCATAGTAAGGCCGAGTAGAAGTTTTACTTAAAAATATGGGGTAGTGAGCTCAAGCTGCAATGGGATTACCAAGGAAGAACATGCTGACGGGAGACCTTTGGTCCACAAGTAGATCGGATGCTGAAAAGGGTAGATAAAGGAACAAGATAATGAAAGATATAAGTACTGGGTATACAAGTAAATTACATAAATGGCAAGCATTACAGCTTCTAAATGAACAGTAGAGCCGTTCTACGTTGCACTGCCTCTGCAGGAAGTTTATTCCATTTATTAACTACACAGTCGGCAAAGTGGTTTCAACCCACTTCCAAACTGAATCTACTTCCTGACAGAGACCATCATTTCTAGTCCGATTCGCATTCAATGTGAAAATTCCGTCACTTGATGTAGATTCCCTTTAGCTCTGCTTAAAGAATGGAAAACTGGAGATGACAAATTGCCTACCTGAAGAATTGGTTAGATTTGTAATCGTTTACTGTCACGGGCAAATGTTATACAGATCGTAAATATATTTGTCAAACCCCAAGAATAACCATAATTGCACTACAATGGTTATGTTCAGGTCACCAGCGTGCATGAAAATGATATCCACACATAATCAGTTCGCTCGATTTAAATTTGTTCCAGGTTTAATCAAATTACAGTAGACAGCACTACCCTACACTTCCACTTCAGCATGCTGTGTTCAGTCCTGTGGGCTGAAAACTGCTGCGACCACCTTTTGTTACCCTCCTTGCTTTTTTTTTTTTTTTTTTTTTACTGTTCTTATTCAGTCATGTTTGTTCCTCTTATTAGTGTTACTATTCTTGTTCCTACTATTGTTCATCTTTCTGTTGCTGTAAACGTTAGTCGTCCTCGTTTCTGTTAGTGTTAGAATTACAAAGAGACAGACGCCTACTTTATACACATTAAATCCTACATTACACCGACCATCTCCGTACATCATGGGTATAAGGGTAAAGGGTAATCGATGTGTCATGGGCGAAATGCAATATGGCTTTTCCACTTTATTAAGTTAATATCGTCACAAATACCAGTTCCCTTGCATAAAACTATACATGAATAGCTGGAGTAATTTTATTTTTTGGGATTAGGTGGGCGTGCACGCTGCACCTCGGTATGTAAGCGCCATTACGACAGAGTCTACGTCAGTGTACGTTAAAATGGGTTAGTCAGTCACTTTAGTAGTGCCGGTTGAACTTAGTAGCACATAAAACACATGCTATGGACCCCGCGCTTCAGGTGACCCCGCGGGGATGTAAAAAATAATAATAATTAAGTTTTTGCCCTTAGGCACAGAAGCCCGAGACAATAATTACTAATATTCCTGATTTGTTATATCATTATATAAAAGTATAGAACACTTCATTAGAACATTGTATAATAACGCTGATAATAAGAGCATTAAGAGACTAACAGTAGATTTATCAGTTGATTAAAAAAATTGTCTATCCACATGCATATAGTCGCGTCGATTTTACGCATCCAAATGTATAAGCGCTCTAGAAAAAATACAAATAGGGATACATGAACAATGGCACGCGTATTTGTACACAGACGTACAAACATGATGACAACAGTCATTCGAATTTGACCAATGATAAGCAGTTAGCGCCACGCGCGAGCAACAGGAATCCTTCAAACTCATTGGTATTTGGTTAAATTGTAGCATGAAAACAGTCTCAGCCAGTTGTGTTTTATTATGCATCGTTGTCTGTTACTTGAGTGTGCCAATTGACCTCACAACCTTGAAGGTGATCCTTGGTTTTTTGTCTATAAATTGCATACTATTTCGACTGAAATTTTGTCTAATAAATTTCATTTAATGACGTTTCATTGAACAATTTTAAATGAAGCAAGTGCGGCCCTCATGACAACTTAAACGTAATAATATGGCCCTTTGGGGGACTATGAGTATGATATGCCTGCCCTAAAAAGTCGGAAAATATCCACCTTTTCCATATTTTGTCCATTTCCCCAACTTGGTGGGAAATTTTGCTGCAGAATGTTGCCCAAAAGCAGTTTTTTTTTTTTTTTTTTTATGCGTACACATACTTTTCTGCTTCTACTCATCGATGGGGCCTCCTCGCAAAGGCACTATCAGATAGTAAGTCTCCCTTTCCACTGACCAAAGGGATTTCTGATACTAGATGGTCTGCTCGAGCAGATGCAACTTCAGCTCTCCATAAAGCCTATTTTATTATCATGAATGAGTTGGAAGACATTGCTGGGGATACTGATGTCAAGCCTGAATGTAAACAACTGGCTAAATAATTCTTGGTAACTACTGTATAAATACATTGGAGACAGAACTTATGATCATACCGTGAGATCAGATGCTGGAAAGATTTCAGAAAACCAGTGTTTCCTTGCAGTCATCAGATCCGGACTTAATTCTGCTTGTATGTTGTACGAATTTTTGCGAGGTTATGTTGAAGCCCTTCGACCAATTTTTCACAGCTTTTGAAGATCAGGACAAAATACTGATTGCAATCACTACCGCAAGGACGTTTCACGACAAACACGAAGGAATCGCAAATATGACCACTACGATGGTTCTACCTCAGATGACAGCAGCACAGAATCCATCCAGCCATCTGAATCATTAGGAATTGGAGCTTTTCTGTTTTGTTTTTTGTGTTACATTATTACCATTATTGTCATCATTATTATCATTATTATTGATATTATCATAATAATCATTACTACACTATTACATCACCAATATTTCATTATCATCATCATTCTACGTTCTCGGTTGCGTGAGCACAAGAACATAAAAATGAAAGAGACTATAAGAGACCGCAATACCTACACTAGGCAGTTTCATGTTCCTTACCACCCGTCACCCCTATTCATATAGTTATCTTCTCTTAAAATAACCGATAGTTTCAACGCTTACTTCATGGTTACTGAGTCTGTTCCTTTCGTTAACTACTCTGTTGGTAAACCAGTTCTTACCAATTTCCTTCTTAAACCTAACTTTGTCCAACTTAAATAATTCACTATGAATCCTGCCCTGCTGTCTTAATAATATGAAGATTAAAGCTTTTGTGAGTATACCCTCCCTCAAGTTGAAGAGGATAACTACACTCAATTAACTCCTTCAGTGCATAACAATGTCAAGATATAATAAGGCTGTATGGAAATGGTTAGCGTCAGTATTCATTAGAAATTATGTATCTGTTATTGATATTCAGTAAAACGTGTGTGGAACGTTGAAGTTATTCATTCTGCTGGATGATCTTAACAAATTGTTCACATGGTCGGTGAAATGGCAAATGACTTTCAATATCTCTAGGTGTAGCGTGTTATACGTAGGGATATACAACCCCAAAAATAGATACAGCTTAGATAACATGCTTTTAGAGAAAACTGAGTGCAAGAAAGACTTGGGAGTTCTAGTGAGTCCGGACCTTAAAAACAGGAAACAGTGCATTAGCGCCAGGAATAAAGCTATCAGAGCATTAGGTTTCATTGCTAGGACGGTAACGAATAGAAGTGCAGAGGTAATTATCAAACTCTGTCTAGCGATAGTTAGACCCATCCTTGACTATCCGGTACAGTTTTGGTCTCCGAACTATAGAATAGACATCAATTTACTACAATCAGTAAAGAGAAGAATGACCAAATTGATACATGGACTCGGAAATTTGCCTTACGAAGAGAGGCTTAGGCACCTTAACTTACACTCTCTGGAAAGACGCAGAGTGCGGGGTGATCTAATAGAGGTGTTTAAGTAGATCAAAGGCTTTAACAAGGGTGATGCAAACAAGGTCATCATATTAAAACAACAGGGCAGGACTCGTAGTAATGAATTTAAACTGGACAAATTTAGATTTAAGAAGGAAATAGGCAAAAATTGATTTACTAAGAGGATGGTCAACGAATGGAATAGACTTAGAACCATGCTGTGAGCGTTGAAACTATTAGTTGTTTTAAGAAACTGTTGGTGATGGATATGAAGCTGCATTGTGTAGGTCTTATGGTCTCTTGCAGTCTCTTTCATTCTTATGTTCATTCATGACACCCCACGGGGTTCCAAGAAGAGCTTAACATAGACTTTTCGTCAAAAGAGCGTTGGCCTAAGTGTATTGGTCAAAAAACAAATATTTGTCTAAAGACTATTTCGCTAAACTTAAAAATAAAAATCGCGTCGATATATACAGTATATTGTATATATATATATATATATATGTATATATATATATATACATATATATCTGTATATATATATATATATATATGTGTGTGTGTGTGTGTGTGTGTCTGTGTGTGTGTGTCTGTGTGTGTGTGTGTGTGTGTGTGTGTGTGTGTGTGTGTGTGTGTGTGTGTGTGTGTGTGTGTGTGTGTGTATGTTTGTGTATATATGCGTATGTATGTATATATATGTATATATATAACTATGTATATATATATATATATGTATATATACATATATATATATATGTATATATGTATACATATATATGCAAAATGACCACAGGAGAAGGGAAACTTGTAGACAGTAAGTACTTTCGTATATTACATCTTCAGACTGAAGATGTAATATACGAAAGTATTTACTGTCTACAAGTTTCCTTTCTTCTGTGGTTATTTTGCATTTTTGTATCACGGTGATGTGATTGCTTGCGCATATATATATGTATATATATGTATATATATGTATATATATGTATATATATGTATTTATGTATGTATATATATATGTATATACATATATATGTATCTATCTATATATATATATATATATATATATATATATATATAGTGTGTGTGTGTGTGTGTGTGTGTGTGTGTGTGTGTGTGTGTGTGTGTGTGTGTGTGTGTCTATATATGTATTACACAAACACGCACACACACACAAATATATGTATATATATATATGTGTGTCTGTATATATATATATTGATATATATATGTATATATATATATATATATATAATCATGATCACACACACACACACACACACACACGCACACACAGAACATTTGCACAAAACCAGACTCAAATACTATGCACAAGAACAACACGCACACAGACATACACATTTTACTTTT
>NC_134812.1:18013492-18020992 GCF_046742065.1 Oratosquilla oratoria
AATCCTATCATCACTCCACATTCCAGAAATAACAATAATGATAATAGCAAAGTTAGTACAGATATTATATGATTCGAGAGACCCCAGGAAGTATCCTGAATTATTTCGTGAGAAGGTGCGATGCAAAATCGTAGTTGGAGACTAGTCGTGGAAGCAAGGACTTACAGGATAAATGATACTATAATCAATGAATTGCACTTTCGCTTTTATGTTTCATTTTTTTCGGAAAATTTCACCCAGCATATTACTGATATTGCCAAACATGTATGACCTGCGATGTCTTGGAATTTCCTTTCAAGGATGTGAAGACCTGAAGACGAGAGCGTCGGGTCAGGAGGTGAAACGGCGTTTCAAATGTTTTCCAGGCAATCATGTACGCACAAACACACACACACCTCGTGGCGTAATGGTTAGTGTTCCCGACTGCCACTACGGCGGTCCAGGTTCGAATCCCTGCCAGGGCTGAAATAATTTCAGTATCGCTACGCTGCGAGTTATTCCAACTTTCGTGGGTGGGGAGTTGTGTGTGTGTGTGTGCGTGTAAGGTCGCAGCATTACCCATAGATCGGTCATATATGAGCTCTAGGCTCTCTTCCGGGAGGGAAATAGCTGTCGATCACGAGTCCAACACATTACCCAAGACCGTGGTGAATCACACACACACACACACACACACACACACACACACACACACACACACACACACACACACACGCACGCACACACACACACGCACACACACACAAACAAACACACACACACAAACACACACACGCACGCATACACTTGCACACACACACAAACAAACACACACACACACACACACACACACACACACACACACACACACACACACACACACACACACACACACACACACACAAAACTCCTTGCCCACTAGGTGTGTGTGTCTTCAATCAAATAATCAACCATTCCGAGTCCACTGCTGAACAAAGGCCTCTTTCATCGCATTCCATGACTCGCACAACGACTGCATCAACCTCTGCCACGTCACACCTGCATACTTCTCTTTCTCGTTTCTCCACCCTTTGTCTGATCTCCCTCTTACACGCTTCCTATCTCGCGGTTTCCAGTCAGTAACGCACTTGCTCCGTCGACCATCATTCTTTCGTGCTAACTTTCATGCCCAATTCCAGTTCCTCTCTTTTACAGCCTCCACAATATCATTCCCTCCAGTCTCCTCTCTCGCCTAACCTGCCCTCTTCCCAACACTGATCTCGTCATTCTTTTCTGTGCACTACTTAGCTTTGTCTCCAACGCCTTCGTGAATTTCCAAGTCTCTCAGTGTAGACAGCAGAATGTAGAGATGTGAATATTCATAACTACACGGAACAATGAATCTTTATGATAGATATTCAATGAACAATGAAAATAAGTTGTAGATAAATGTAAACATATAGATGTTATACTTAGACATTTTGCTACCCAAGATGCATACACGGGTGAAAGGATACTAAGATATAATTATATCTGTTTCAACTAAGGACCTATGCGAATGACATTGTGACCTCCTCACGCCATATAGACATGCTTTCTCTCACAGCTACCTTGTATTTTATAATAGATACAAAAAGCAAATTTTCTTAGAAATTTAAGAAGAGAGCATATGGAAAGATAAAGAAGATTTTGGATTCAGAAAGAAACAGAATTGATTACGCGCTTCTATACGTCCCTTTGACACTATGAAGACAAATCACAAAAAAAAGCTGCTGAGTGGGCTGCTTATATCTAGACATGAACAAAAAACATGTGATATAGTATCTCAAAAGGGCCTATATTGCCAAATATTACATATGCATACCCGGTATACATGTGTGTGTGTGTGTGTGTGTGTGTGTGTGTGTGTGTGTGTGTGTGTGTGTGTGTGTGTGTGTGTGTGTGTGTGTGTGTGTGTGTGTGTGTGTGTGTGTGTGTGTGTGTGTGTGTGTGTGTGTGTGCGTGTGTGTGTTTACCTAATTATAGTGTATAGGAAAGGAGCGGTGCTTGTGGGGTTCCGTGTACTCTTCAATTTATTATAACTAGCTTCAGATTCGTATGTGTGTCTACATTTTACGATTTGTGTCTTTTTCTAACTATTCCACAGACAATTTCATTCAGCTGAGGGTAACCCCCTTTCCGCATGACGAGTGACAAACGTCATTCATGATCAGATCATTCTGTCAGTGCTGTTGACGGAGGAACTTCCGGCATCAATAGTGATATATTTTTTCTTTGCAGTGCACACTTTTGGGGTTCCCTTCTTTGGCGGATGACGAAATGTCTTCCGGAAGTCTTCAATCTTTTCCCGTTTGCTCCTTCCGCGGATTTCAAATCGTCTGCCGCACCTGTCAGATGTCGGCTCTGGTCTCCGCTTCAGGGTCCAACATGGCCCAAAGAATCCGGGCAAGATCCCGCCTCTGAGACTCCTCGAAGGTCTCTTCTCCCAAGAGGAAAGTCTCAGGAGCTCCTGGTCTTCTTCTTAAACGGTTCCAAATGTCTCTTCTCAACCGTCGCCTGACCCCGAGGTTTTTTATCCTAGGCACGGGGTGAGGCTGGAACCCGTCTATCATCTCAGACTGGACGCAGCCGAGGGACCAAACATCGGCTTTACCTCCGGCATAAGGGTGCTGAGACCAGTCTAGCACCTCGGGGACCATGTATAATATTCCCCAGGACACCACCAATGTTTCGATCGTAAAAGTCCGATCTCCTGACGGGGAGGCCGAGTTTGAGGACCTCCTTACCGACGTCTAGAACGACGTTGTCGGACTTGATGTCGAGGTGGACGAAGTGGCGCTCGTGCATGAAGGCCACGGCTGCCACGCGCTGCCTCAAGAAGGTCATGACCCATCTGCTCCAGTCCCTGCAGTGGGAAATGGCGTGCCTCTGCAGCAAGTCGAGCAGAGTTCCTCCGGGGCAATACTCGGTGATGATAATTGTGCCTCATACATCGTCGGCGACAACGTCCACTAACCGAAAGATGTCCGGGTGGACGAGCGCTCTGAGGGCCTCGATCTCACGTAAGAAGGTTATCCACGTGATGTCGTGGTTTCTTCACTTCCAGATCTTGGCAACCCTCAAAAGACACGTGGCCCTGCTCGAGACCGCCACGGTCTTGGCGAAGCTCCCTTCGTCGAGGACAAACAAGAGGACGTACTTGTCGAGGAAGAGAGACTTTATTGGCCCTCTCGAAGTCGAAGTGAGCTCCTCTTCGTCAAATTCCCTTTTGTAAGGAGCTCCTTGGTGAGGTTTTTCAAAATCCTTAGCATTTTCCACCTCACCAGGAGCAGAAGATAGCCGTGTCTTTCCCTTCGCATTTTGCTGTTCTGAAGAGTCCTTTGCACAGCAAGAAAAAAGGGAGAAAAGGCGCGCGTAAAGGCGAAGCGCACATTAGCGCGCGCGCGCGGTCGAAACGGTGAGGTCGAACCATTACGACGACTTCGTCCAAGTCGGCCGGTGAGGCTGTGCTGGCCAGCCTGTGAGTTACCGGAGCGGAGATTTCATAGAAGTAAAATGTATATGTACGTCTGTGTGCGCGTGTATGTTCTTGTGCATAGTATTTGAGTCTGGATTGGTGTGAATGTTCTTTGTGCGCGTGTGTGCGTTTGTTTGTTTGTAATCATGATTTTGTATATATATGTATATATATATATATATATATATGTGTGTGTGTGTGTGTGTGTGTGTGTGTGTGTGTGTGTGTGTGTGTGTGTGTGTGTGTGTACATGTATGTGTGTGGATGTGTTTGTATTACATACGTACATACATACATATAATATATGTATACATATATATATATATATATATATATGTATATATATGTATATATATAAATATATATATATATATATATATATATATATATATATGTATGTATGAGTGTCGTCCATTCCTCAATATATATACACATATATTTGTGTGTGTGTGTGTGTGTGTGTGTGTGTGTGTGTGTGTGTGTGTGTGTGTGTGTGTGTGTGTGTGTGTGTGTGTGTGTGTGTGTGTGTGTGTGTGTGTGTGATTTGGATGATGGAGAACATAAACACAGGGGAAGGCTTGGAACCCTAAACACTCTAACGTTTCGTTCGCGTAGAACTTCTTCAGAGAGTGTACGGAAAACTGTAATTCAAGTTTATGTACCAAACTTAATTATCTATTCGGATACTTGGGAAAGGTCGTTTTTCTGGCGTGTTCTAGAATTAAAATACTAGTTTCTTTAGCTAAATTGATAAACCCTCCTCGATGGTTTGATGAATTATTATTTGAAATATATGCTGATTCTACAATTCTTCTAGTGAATTTATCAATACCTTTATGTAGCACTTCAGCTCCTCTCCAGTTTGGTAAATGATCGATTTTTTCCGCATGAGCTACTAAAGAATTAGATGTCCTATGTGCTTTTATGCCGTTTTTGTGTTCATAAATTCTTTATTCTAATCCCCTTGATGACTCGCCATAATTTGCCATTGAACAACTAATGCACGGGATTTTGTATACGACCCTGTTTTCGGAATTGGTTCTCTTTTCGGAGGTCTTTATCAAATCACCTATCCTCTTATTAGTTATTCTAGCTATGTTTATACCTGTTTTTGTTCAATATTTGTCTATTATTGGTGACATTTCTGAGCCAGGTACTGATACAAAATTGATATCATTATGCTCGGAAGGAGTTAATCGAGTGTTGTTATCCTCTTCAACTTGGGAGAGGATATTCTTACGAAAACTCCAACCTTCATATCATTAATACAGCAGGGAAGGACTCTTAGTGAATTATTTAAATTGGACAAATTTAGGTTTAAGAAGGAAAAAGACAAGAACTGGTATATCGACAGAGTAGTTAACGAAAGCCATAGACTCAGTAACCATGTAGTGAGCGTTGAAAATATCGGTTTTTTTAAGAGAAGATAACTTTATGGAAAGGAGTGACAGTTGGTAAGGGACATGGAACTACCTAGTGTTGGCCTTGCATTCTCGTATCGCCAATACTTTTATGTTCACGCCACCGATGACGTAGAATGATGATGATGGTAATAAAATATTGGTGATGTAATAAGGTAGCAATAATTATTTCATTAGTATTAATAATTATTTTTTTCGTTTAGGAATGTCCCCTGTGGGGCTACAAGGAGAAGGATGCCTAGTCCCACTCCCCGTCCCTTTCTTCTCGCCTCTAACGATCCAAGTGGAAATACTTGGTGGCAGTATTCTTTTCCCCCACCACAGGTATGTATTAATAATTATGATAATGATAATGACAATAAAAAACAGAAAAGTTCCATTCTGAATTATTCTGATGGTTGGATGGATTTTATGCTGCTATCATGTCAGGTAGAACCATCGTAGTGGTCATATTTGCGATTCCTTCGTGTTTGTCGTGAAACGTCCTTGCGGTAGTGGTTTCAATCAGTAAGAATTTTGTCCTGATCTCCAAAAGCTGTGAAAAGTTGGTCGAAGAGCTTCAACATAACCTTGAAAAGATTCGTACAACGCACAAGCAGAATTTAAGTCCTCATCTGATGACTACAAGGAAACACTGGTTTTCTGAAATCTTTCCACAAGCTGATCCCACAGTATAATCATAAGTCCTGTCTTCATTGTTTTCATAGTTACCAAGAGTTCTTTAGCCAGTTGTCTGCATTCAGGCTTGACAGCAATATCCTCAGACATTCTTTTGGGCAGTGGAAGTACTAGGTTAAACCGGCACTACTAAAGTGACTGACTTCCCCATTTTAACGGACACTGACGTAGACTCTGTCGTACTGGCACTTACATACCGAGGTGCAGCAATACTAGTATTTGTGACGATATTAACAGTACATTTTTTATCAACTTGAAATTGTGCAAAAGCCTTATCATATTTTGCTCTTGACATATCGATTACCCTTTACCCTTATACCCATGATGTACGGAGATGGTCGGTGTAATGTAGGATTTAATGTGTATAAAGTGGGCGTCCGTCTCCTTGTAATTTTAACACTAACAGAAACGAGGACGACTAACGTTTACAGCAGCAGAAAGATGAACAATAGTAGGAACAAGAATAGTACCACTAATAAGAGGAACAGAAACATGATTGAACAAGAACCGTAACAAAAAAGGAAGAATGGTAACAAAAGGAGGTCACAGTTCTGCTCAGCATGTTGAAGTGGCAGGTGTAGGGCAGTGTTGTCCACCGCAATTTAATTGCACTTGGGACAAATTTGAATCGAGCGAATTGATTATGTGTGGATATCTTTTTATGCACGCTGGTGTACCTGAACATAACCATTTTAGTGCAATTATGGTTATTCTTGGGGTTTGACAAATATGTTTACGATCTGTAACACATTTGCCCGTGACAGTAAACGATTGCAAATTTAACCAGTTCTTCAGGTAGGCAATTTGTCATCTCCAGTTTTCCATTCTTTAAGCAGAGCTAAAAGGAATCTACATCAAGTGACGGAATTTTCACATTGAATGTGAATCGGACTAGAAATGATGGTCTTTGTCAGGAAGTATATTTAATTTGGAAGTGGGTTGAAACCACTTCGCCGACCGTGTAGTCAATAAATGGAATAAACTTCCTGCAGAGGCAGTGCAATGTCGTACGGCTCTACGGTTCATTTAGAAGTTGTAATGCTTGCCATATATTTAATTTACTTGTGTATCCATTATATTTTATTATCTTATTCATTTATCTACCTTTTTCAGCATCCGACCTAGTTATGGACCAAAGGTCTCCCGTCGGCATGTTCTTCCTTTGTAATCCCATTCCAGATTGAGCTCACTAACCCATATTTTTAAGTAAAACTTCTACTCGGCCTTGCTATGGAACAAGTTCTCCAGTCTGCAGGTTCTACCAATGTTTGACAGGACTTGTAACCAGTAAGAAACTAATATTGGTTCAACTGGGGTTGTTGGATCTCAGCTTCATTGCATTCTCTACCTGTAAAGCTTCAAGCTCATAGCTCCATCATCTATACATCATGAACCACCTTAGAATATTTGCAGCAAATTTCACAGTACAACTATATATAAAGATACAAAGTTGGCATATACATATATATAGCAAGATCTTTTTCCCCCCTTACAAGGGAAGTAGCCAAAGGTAGACTCAAGGATCAGTGCCAGCTGCTGAGGACTCCAAGTTTCTCTACCAGTGAAACTTGCAGCGACTATCTTTACAAGTCTAAAAGAAAATTGTACTTGTGCAATGATGACCACTTTTTCCCAGATAGCAGCTTGAGAAAAACATTTCAATGTTCCAGGAAGTGGAAAGAATGTGCTAATCAATTGAAATCCCAGGTGACTGAAAAAGATGGAAGCTTCTGTATTTCACAAGCAATGACTGAAAAAGTTGCAGGAATCGCAGTAATAGATTTAAACTGGACACATTTAGATTTAAGAAGGAAATAGGCAAGAATTGGTTTACTAATAGGGTGGTCAACGAATGCAATAGACTTAGAACCATGTTGTGAGCACTGAAACTATTAGTTGTTTTAAGAAACGGTTAAACAACTTTAT
>NC_134812.1:18023492-18025992 GCF_046742065.1 Oratosquilla oratoria
TTTATCCACCTCGACATCAAGTCCGACAACGTTGTCCTGAACGCCGGCAAGGAGGTCCTCAAACTCATTGACTTTGGCCTCGCCGACAGGAGCTCGGACCTTTACGATCGAAACATTGGTGGTGTCCTGGGGACTCTATTGTACATGGCCCCCGAGGTGCTACACCGCACCCACCACCCGTATGTCGGAGGTAAAGCCGATGTTTGGTCCCTCGGCTGCGTCCTGTTCGAGATGATAGACGGGTTTCTCCCTTACTCCCTGCCTGGTATAAAAAGAAAAAAGAAAAAGAAAAAAAAAACTCTGGGTAAGGCGACGGTTGAGGAGAGACGTTTGGAACCGTTTAAGAAGAAGACAAGGAGCTCTTGAGACTTGCCTCTTGGGAGAAGAGACCATCGAGGAGTCTCAGAGGCGGGATCTTGCCCGGATTCTTTGAGCCATGTTGAACCCTGAAGCGGAGACCAAAGCCGACACCTGGCAGGTGCGACAGACGATTTGAAATCCGTGGAAGGAGGAAACGGGGAAAGATTGAAGACTCCCGGAAGACGTTTCGTCATCCGCCAAAGAAGGGAACCCCAAAAGTGTGCACTGATGAAGACGAATACACATGGCAAGGGTCCGTATCACGGTAGGCACGTTATTTTTGTTATTGCGGATTCGTTTGAGATATCTCGTATGTGTAAAAGGAGAGGGATAGAAATTCAGAGTTTTAGAATCTTGGGTTAATACGGGCTCGATAGCGTAGGGCATCGTATGCTTAAAACAAAGTCCAAAGCCCGACTTTGTTTTAAGCATTCGATGCCCTACGCTGTCGAGGCCGTATTAACCCAAGATTCTAAAACTCTGAAGTTCTATCCTTCTCCTTTTGCACATACGAGATATCTATTAATATCTCAAACGAATCTCCAATAACAAAAATAACGTGTCTATCGTGATACGGGCCTTTCTATGTGTATTCGTGTTCATCAGACCTACCTTGTACGATGCGGAGAGGCGCCATGTCCCGAACGATCTGGATTCCCTGCTTCCGTCTTTCCACTATTCACTATCATATTGTAATTTTGCAGACATCGCGTAAGTGATCAAATATTACATCATGTATAGATTAAGTCTACAAAGGGAACTAGCTTAATATTTGACTTTCCTATTCGTACTATGTGCCGACTTCTATAGGAATGACGACGGCTTTCGCGATCTGCTTTCTTGGCGCCCGGGCAGGATCAAAACGGTCAAATTTGATTGGTCGAAAATTATCTCGTGTTTTGACGTTGACGAATCACTGTATATATAAGTCGATATACATTTATATATATAATGGGGCCGCTATAGATGATAAAATCTATTGTTATTGTGGATTGACTTACCGTCACTGCAGGTTTCTTGACTTCTCCAATAAGGTAATAAAAGAACAAATTGAAAGGGGGAAGCCCTCCCCTTCCTCTGGATCCGCCACTGCCGGAGGAAGCTGATGTAGTGATCCTCAGATCACCTCAGGACTTTGGTGAGTCTTGAGGACATAACTCAGATTGAATACCTTTCCTACCCTCTGCGCCGTGGCCAGGGTTCGAACATACGCCCGAATTCCTTACGCGGTTACCAGGCACGCGCGCCACCATTGAGCCACGGCGTAACCCGAGGCAATGAAACTCTAGGGATCATGCCCCCATACTTTTGCACCTCCATCTCTTCAATGTCTACAAACTCTTTGCGAATCTCTCCATTCCTCCTCAACCGCCAACACCTCTCCACACATCAACTCTTCTCCCAAACACCATTTCTTCCTCAGATCCTCAATCACCAATTCCTCCCAAGTAACGCCTCTCTCCACCACCAACTCCTACTCCTCTCCACCACCAACTCCTCCTCCTCGTCCTCCTCTCTCTCCACCACCACCAACTACTCCTCCTCTCTCTCCCCAGCACCACCAACTACTACTCCTCCTACTCTAATAATTGTTAACGAAATAACTAATATTTCTTAAATGTTTTCCCAACCATACGGATAAAATGAGTCAAAATTTTGTTATTCATTTTATGTTTGTGTTTGTTTGTTTTTCAAAATAAAACATCCAAAGTATCTTACTTCTATTTTTCTTCACTACCTTTTCCATCTACTTTCCTAATCTAAATATTCTCCACGTAAAATTATATCTTTAGTCTTGAAGTTGTGTGATGCATTCACCATCGGTTTTTCAAATCATATCATCATTCCAGATTCCAGAAATAACAACAATGATAATAGCAAAGTTAGTACAGATATTATCTGATTCGAGAAACCCCGGGAAGTATCCTGAGTTGTTTCGTGAGAATGTGCGATGCAAAATCGTAGTTGTTGACTAGTCGTGGAAGCAAGGACTTATAGTATAAATGATACTATAATCAATGAATTGCACTTTCGCTTTTATGTTTAATTTTTTTCGGAAAATTTCACCCAGCATATTACTGATATTGCCAAACATGTATGACCTACGATGTCTTGGAATTTCCTTTCAAGGATGTGAAGA
>NC_134812.1:18038492-18050992 GCF_046742065.1 Oratosquilla oratoria
ACAGCTACCTTGTATTTTCTAATAGATACAATAAGCAAATTTTCTTAGAAATCTAAGAAGAGAGCATATGGAAAGATAAAGAAGATTTCGGATTCAGAATGAAACAGAATTGATTACGCGCTTCTATACGTCCCTTTGACATTATGAAGACAAATCACAAAAAAGCTGCTGAGTGGGCTGCTTATATCTAGACATGAACAAAAAACATGTGATATAGTATCTCAAAAGGGCTTATATTGCCATATGTTACGTATGCATACCCGGTATACATGTGTGTGTGTGTGTGTGTGTGTGTGTGTGTGTGTGTGTGTGTGTGTGTGTGTGTGTGTGTGTGTGTGTGTGTGTGTGTGTGTGTGTGTGTGTGTGTGTGTGTTTACCTAATTATAGTGTATAGCAAACGAGCACCGCTCGTGGGGTTCCGTGTACTCTTCAATTTATCATAACTAGCTTCAGATTCGTATGCGTGTCTACATTTTACGATTTTTGTCTTTTTCTAACTATTCCATAGACGATTTTATTCAGCTGATGGTAACCCCCTTTCCGCATGACATGACGAATGACAAACGTCATTCATGATCAGATCATTCTGCCAATGCTGTTGACGGAGTAACTTCCGGTATCAATAGTGATATATTTTTTCTTTGCATTGCACACTTTTGGGGTTCCCTTCTTTGGCGGATGACGAAACGTCTTCCGGGAGTCTTCAATATTTCCCCGTTTCCTCCTTCCGCGGATTTCAAATCGTCTGCCGCACCTGTCAGATGTCAGCTCTGGTCTCCGCATCAGGGTCCAACATGGCCCAAAGAATCTGGGCAAGATCCCGCTTCTGAGACTCCTCGAAGGTCTCTTCTCCCAAGAGCCAAGTTTCAAGAGCTCCTTGTCTTCTTCTTAAACGGTTCCAAACGTCTGTTCTCAACCGTCGCTTGACCCCGAGGTTTTTTATCCCAGGCACGGAATGAGGCTGGAACCCGGCTATCATCTCAGACAGAACGCAGCCGAGGAACCAAACATCGGCTTTACCTCCGGCATAAGGGTGCTGAGTGCGGTCTTGCACCTCGGGGGCCATGTACAATAGAATCCCCAGGACACCACCAATGTTTCGATCGTAAAGGTCCGATCTCCTGACGGGGAGGCCGAAGTCGATGAGTTTGAAGACCTCCTTGCCGGCGTCTAGGACGACCTTGTTGGACTCGATGTCGAGGTGACCGAAGTGGTGCTCGTGCATGAAGGCCAAGACTGCCACGAGCTGCCTCAAGAAGGGTCTTGACCCATCTGCTCCAGTCCCTGGAGTGCGAACTGGCGTGCCTTTGCATTAAGTCGAGCAGAGTTCCTTCGAGGCAGTACTAGGTGATGATAATTGTGCATCTTCCATCGTCGGGGACAACGTCCCCTAACCGAACGATGTTCGGGTGGACGAGCGCTCTGAGGGCCTCGATCTCACGGACGAAAGTTATCCTTGTGATGTCGTGGTTCCTTCGCTTGCGGATCTTGGTAACCCTGAAAAGACACGTGGCTCTGCTCGAGACCACCACGGTCTTGGCGAAGCTCCCTTTGTCGAGGCCGAGCAAGACGACGTACTTGTCGAGGAAGGGAGACTTTGTTGGCCCTCTCGAAGTCGAATTGGGCTCCTCTTAAGCAAATTCCCTTTTCAAGGGAGCTTCTTGGTGAGGTTTTTCAGAATCCTTTGCGTGTTCCACCCCACCAGTAGCAGAAGAGGTCGTTGTCTTTCCTTTCGCATTTGCTGTTCTAAAGAGTCCTTTGCACAGCAAGCGAAAAGCGAGAAAAGGCGCGCGTAAAAGCGAAGCGCACATTGGCGCACGCGCGTTCGGTCGTAACGGTGAGGTCGAACCTTTACGACGACTTCGTCCAAGTCGGCCGGTGAGGCTTTGTCGGCCAGCCTGTGAGTTAACGAAGTGGGGATTTGATAAAAGTATGTGTGTATGCCTGTGTGCGCGTGTACGTTCTTTTGCATAGTATTTGAGTCTGGTTTTGTGCAAATGTTCTTTGTGTACATGTGTGTGTGTAATCATGATATATATATATATATATATATATATATATATATATCTGTGTGTGTGTGTGTGTGTGTGTGTGTGTGTGTGTGTGTGTGTGTGTGTGTGTGTGTGTGTGTGTGTGTGTGTGTGTGTGTGTGTGTGTACAAGCCGCGGGCTGCGCAAACAGCGGCCTACGTTCGCAGCTTTTCGCGCTCTAAAACCTCGTTTTCCCCTTCGGCCTCGGCCTCGGGGCGGAACCCCAACACAGGATCCCCAGCACGAAGAAGAACGAGAAGAAGAACGCGAAGAAGAATGCGAGGAAGAAGAACGCGAAGAAGAACACGAAGTAGAACGCGAAGAAGAACGCGAAGAAGAACGCGAGGAAGAAAAACGCGAAGAAGAACGCGAAGAAGAACGCGAAGAAAAACGATAAGAAGAACGCGAGGAAGAAGAAGAAGAAGAAGAAGAAGAAGAACACGAAGAAGAAGAAAAAGAAGAAGAAGAAAAAGAAGAAGAAGAAGAAGAACGCGAAGACGAAGAAGAAGAAGAAGAACGCGAAGAAGAAGAAGAACGCGAAGAAGAAGAAGAAGAAGAAGAAGAAGAAGAAGAAGAAGAAGAAGAAGAAGAAGAAGAACGCGAAGAAGAAGAAGAAGAAGAAGAAGAATACCACCTGACCCCGACTTACCCAAGCGCTTTTTCAAGAATATTTTTAGGACAAAGTGTCACCGTAATACCACCTGTCCCCGACTTCCACAGCGTTTTTTAAAAGAATAGTTTTATTTAGACTTAGAAATATATATATATATATATATATATATATATATATATATATATATATATAGACACGTACATGTATACGAGTATATATATATATATATATATATACATATGATGTAAGCGGAATATGAAACACAGGAGTCTTGGTCTTGAGTTTATTCCTGACTAGTTTCGCAGGTATGCTTTTTCAAAGGAATATGTGTACAAACGGGCTGTGGGCATTATATACATGGGGTGGAACTCACCACCTCTCCGAGTTACCATAGTTGGTGGCGAATGTGAACATCACATTGTGGCTCACGTAACAATGAAGACATTTTTTACAATTAAATATGATAACACTAATACTATCATTTTTGTTAATATTATTATTTAAATATTTATCTTCATCGTTATCATTACTATTGTTACATTTTCTATTATTAATTTCTTTGGTATTAGTGTTATCATATTTAATTGTAAAAATGTCTTCATTGTTACGTGAGCCACAATGTGATGTTCACATTCGCCACCAACTATGGTAACTCGGAGGTGTGGTAGGTCCACCCCATGTATATAAGGCCCACAGCCCGTTTGTACACATATTCCTTTGAAAAAGCATACCTGCGAAACTAGTCAGGAATAAACTCAAGACTAAGACTCCTGTGTTTCCTATTCCGCTTACATCAACCTGTCAGAATGTCTCAACAATATACATATATATATATATATATATATACATGCATATACACAAACACACACACACACACACACATACACACACACACACACACGTACATATATAATATATATATATATATATATATACATATATATATATATATATATATTACATATATATATATGTATATATATATATATATATATATATATATATATGTATATATACAATATATTGTATATATCGACACGATTTCTATTTTTAAGATCAGCGAAATAGTCTTTAGACAAATATGTACAATATTCTTTGGACGAGTACTCCTTTGACCAATACACTTAGGCCAACGCTCTTTTGACGAAAAGTCTATCTTAAACTCTTCTTGGAACCCGGTGGGGTGTCATGAAAGAACATAAGAACATAAGAATGAAGGAGACTGCAAGAGACCATAAGACCTACACAAGGCAGCTCCATATCCATCACCACCTGTCATCCCCATCCATAAAGTTGTCTAATAGTTTCTTAAAACAACTGATAGTTTCAGCGCTCACAACATGGTTCTAAGGCTTTTCCATTCGTTGACCACCCTATTAGTAAACCAATTCTTGCCTATTTCCTTCTTAAATCTAAATTTTTCCAGTTTAAATCCATTACTGCGAGTCCTGCCCTGTTGTTTTAATATGATGACCTTGTTTGCATCACCCTTGTTAAAGCCTTTGAACTACTTGAACACCTCTATTAGATCACCCCGCACTCTGCGTCTTTCCAAAGAGTGTAAGTTAAGGTGCCTAAGCCTCTCTTCGTAAGGCAAATTTCCGAGTGCATGTATCATTTTGGTCATTCTTCTCTTTACTGATTCTAGTGAATTGATGTCCATTCTATAGGACGGAGACCAAAACTGTACCGCGTAGTCAAGGATGGGTCTAACTATCACTAGATAGAGTTTGATAATTACTTTTGTACTTCTATTCGTTACCGTTCTAGCAATGAAACCTAATGCTCTGATAGCTTTATTCCTGGCACTAATGCACTGTTTCCTGGTTTTAAGGTCCGGACTCAATAGAACTCCCAAGTCCCTCTCGCACTCAGTTTTCTCCAAAAACGTGTTATCTAAGCTGTATCTATTTGCGGGGATTCGTAGCCCTACGTTTAATACGCTACACTTGGAGATATTGAAAGTCATTTGCCATTTCACCGACTATGTGAACAATTTGTTAAGATCACCCTGCAGAATGAATAACTTCAACGTTCCACACGCGTTTTACTGAATATATACGTAATAATACATAAAACATAAAACATGCATACATAATACATAAAACATAAACATATATACATAATAATACATAAAACATAAAACATACATACATAATGCATAAAACATACATAATTTCTACTGAATACTGCCGCCAACAATTTCCATCCTGCCTTATTATTAATTATATCTTGACATTATTATGCACTGAAGGAGTTAATCGAGTGTAGTTATCCTCTTCAACTTGAGGGAGGGTATTCTCACAAAAGCTTCAACCTTCATATTATTAAGACAGGAGGGCAGGAATCGTAGTGAATTATTTAAATTGGACAAATTTAGGTTTAAGAAGGAAATAGACAAGAACTGGTTTACCAACAGAGTAGTTAAAGAAAGGAATAGACTCAGTAACCATGTAGTGAGCAATGAAACTATCGGTTGTTTTAGGAGAAGATAACTCTATGGATAGGGGTGACAGGTGATAAGGGGCATGGAACTGCCTAGTGTAGGCCTTGTGGTCTCTTATAGTCTCCTTCATTTTTATGTTCTTTTGCTCACGCAACCGATGACGTAGAATGATGATGATAATGAAATATTGGTGATGTAATAGTGTAGTAATGATTATTATGATATTAATAGTTATGATAATAATGATGACAATAATGGTAATAATGTAACACGAAAAACAAAACAAAACAGAAAAGCTCCAATTCCTAATGCTTCAGATGGCTGGATGGATTCTGTGCTGCTGTCATCTGAGGTAGAACCATCGTAGTGGTCATATTTGCGATTCCTTCGTGTCTGTCGTGAAATGTCCTTGCGGTAGTGATTACAATCATTAAAAAAAAATTCCTGATCTTCAAAAGCTGTGAAAAGTTGGTCGAAGGGCTTCAACATAACCTCGTAAAGATTCGTACAATGCACAAGCAGAATTAAGCCCTGATCTGATGACTGCAAGGAAACACTGGTTTTCTGAAATATTTCCAGCATCTGATCTCACAGTATGATCATAAGTCCTGTCTCCAATGTTTTCATAGTTACCAAGACTCCTTTAGCCAGTTGTCTGCATTCAGGCTTGACATCAGTATCCCCAGCAATGTCTTCCAACACATTCATCTGCTCGAGCAGACAAACTAGCATCAGAAATCCCTTTGGTCAGTGGAAAGGGAGAGTAACTATCTGATAGTGCCTTTGCGAGGAGGCCCCACCGATGAGTAGAAACAGAAAAGTATGCGTACACATAAAAAAAAAAAAAAAAAAAAAAAAAAAAAAACACTGCTTCTGGGCAACATTCTACAGCAAATTTTCCTACCAAGTTAGGGGAATGGACAAAACTTGGAATACTGTATACACCTCAAATTTATACTTTTCCTTGATGATGGCCTGTAGTCCGTTGTATTTGCCACTCATGTTACTAGCTTTGCCATAAATCTTGCCTATACTATCTTTGATGTTGATCTTTTTTTCTTAAAAGAAGTCTAGTAAGCTGCCAGCAAGATTTGCAGAACTATGTCCTTTCATCTCTAATGACTTGATAAATATTTCTACTGGTCCAGGAGACAACACGTATCGCACAATCAAAGTGAGTTTGTGAATGTGTGCTATATCTGGTATTGAATCCAGTGAAATTGTTTCACTAGGACATCAAGGAAAGGGAGAGATCCATTTTCACTGTTTTCGATGGTAAAGTTGAGGCCTGAGGCTTCTATGAGTCGCTGTTGTAGGGCTGCGATTTGCTCGTTATTTTCCGCTTTTACAAAAATATCATCTATGTATCGACCATCGAAAACAGTGAAAATGGATCTCTCCCTTTCCTTGATGTCCTAGTGAAACAGGGAGAAGGATCATTTCGTGCTTCAGTTTACACCAAAGCGAGTAACTCCGGACATTGCCTTAACGGACTGAGTGACTGCCCCCAAAGGTATAAGATCTCAACAATTAGTGCATATGTACGAAGATCCATTAGCCATTGTAGTAGCTGGAAAAATGTACACCTACAGATGAAATTACTGACTCAACCACGGTCTTCGACGAGTAAAGCTCTTGGTAAAATTCTTCTACTCTTTTTACTATTTTGCCTCTACATTTGATTATTTCTCAATTTCTATCTTTCAAACATATCATTTGCTGTCTTTCTAAAGCATGTCTGCGCTCGATCACTTGAATACTTTTACCTTTCCGAATAGTTTCCTCTGTTTCATCCATGTTTCTCTTTGTTTTCTCTGATCTCTGCCTTTTGTTGATAAGCTTGTTTAGTTCTACTCTTTCTATTCCGTCTCTCCTGCTTTTAATCTGCATCGCCATTCTTCTTTTAATTAGGTCATTTGTAGCTTTGGAGTACACACACACACACACACACACACATACACAAAACTCCTTGCCCACTAGGTGTGTGTTCAATCAATCAGTCAGCCATTCCGAGTCCACTGCTGAACAAAGGCCTCTTTCATAGCATTTCATGACTAGTACAGTGACTGCACCAACTGCCACGTTCACACCTGCATACTTCTCTTTCTCGTTTCTCCACCTTCTCTCTGATCTACCTCTTACACGCTTCCCATCTCGCGGTATCCAGTCAGTAACGCACTTGCTCCGTCGACCATCATTCTTTCGTGCTAACTTTCATGCCCAATTCCAGTTCCTCTCTTTTACAGCCTCCACAATATCATTCCCTCCAGTCTCCTCTCTCGCCTAACCTGCCCTCTTCATTCTTTTCTGTGCACCACTTAGCTTCGTCTCCAATGCCTTCGTGGGTTTCCAAGTCTCTCAGTGTAGACAGCAGAATGTAGAGATGTGAATATTCATAACTACACAGAACAATGAAGCTTTATGATAGATATTCAAGGAACAAAGAAAATAAATTGTAGATAAATGTAAGCATATAGAATTTATAGATATTATGCTTAGAAATTTTGCTACCCACGATGCATACACGGGTGAAAGGATACTAAGATATAATTATATCTGTTTCAACTAAGGACCTATGCGAATGACATTGTGACCTCCTCACGCCATATAACCATACGACTGATTACGCATCAGTTGCTTTCTCTCACAGCTACCTTGTATTTTCTAATAGAACAAAAAGCAAATTTTCTTAGAAATCTAAGAAGAGAGCATAAGGAAAGATAAAAAAGATTTTAGATTCAGAATGAAACAGAATTGATTACGCGCTTCGATACGTCCCTTTGACATTATGAAGACAAATCACAAAAAAAAAAGCTGCTGAGTGGGCTGCTTATAACTAGACATGAACAAAAAACATGTGATATAGTATCTCATAAGGGCCTATATTGCCAAATGTTACATATGCATACCCGGTATACATGTGTGTGTGTGTGTGTGTGTGTGTGTGTGTGTGTGTGTGTGTGTGTGTGTGTGTGTGTGTGTGTGTGTGTGTGTGCGTGTGTGTGTGTGTCTGTATGTGTGTGTGTGTGTGTTTACCTAATTATAGTGTATAGGAAAGGAGCGGTGCTCGTGGGATTCCGTGTACTCTTCAATTTATTATAACTAGCTTCAGATTCGTATGTGTGTCTACATTTTACGATTTGTGTCTTTTTCTAACTATTCCACAGACTATTTCATTCAGCTGATGGTAATCCCCTTTCCGCATGACGATTGACAAACGTCATTCATGATCAGATCATTCTGCCAATGCTGTTGACGGAGTAACTTCCGGTATCAATAGTGATATATTTTTTCTTTGCAGTGCACACTTTTGAGGTTCCCTTCTTTGGCGGGTGACGAAACGTCTTCAGGGAGTCTTCAATCATTCCCCGTTTCCTCCTTCCGCGGACTTCAAATCGTCTGCCGCACCTGCCAGATATCGGCTCTGGTCTCCGCTTCAGGGTCCAACATGGCCCAAAGAATCCGGGCAAGATCACGCCTCTGAGACTCCTCGAAGGTCTCTTCTCCCAAGAGGAAAGTCTCGGGAGCTCCTGGTCTTCTTCTTAAACGGCTCCAAACGTCTCTTCTCAACCGTCGCCTGACCCCGAGGTTTTTTATCCTAGGCACGGAATGAGGCTGGAACCCGTCTATCATCTCAGACAGAACGCAGCCCGAGAATCAAACATCGGCTTTACCTCCGGCATACGGGTGCTGGGTGCGGTCTTGCACCTCGGGGGCCATGTACAATAGAATCCCCAGGACACCACCAATGTTTCGATCGTAAAGGTCCGAGCTCCTGACGGGGAGGCCGAAGTCGATGTTGTTGGACTCGATGTCGAGGTGACCGAAGTGGCGCTCGTGCATGAAGGCCACGGCTGCCACGAGCTGCATCAAGAAGGTCTTGACCCATCTGCTCCAGTCCCTGGAGTGCGAACTGGCGTGCCTTTGCATTAAGTCGAGCAGAGGTCCTCCGAGGTAGTACTCGGTGATGATAATTGTGCATCTTACATCGTCGGGGGCAACGTCCGCTAACCGAACGATGTTCGGGTGGACGAGTGCTCTGAGGGCCTCGATCTCACGGACGAAAGTTATCCTTGTGATGTCGTGGTTCCAGTTTAAATCCATTACTGCGAGTCCTGCCCTGTTGTCTTGATATGGTGACCTTGTTTGGGTCACCCTTGTTAAAGCCTTTGATCTACTTAAACACCTCTATTAGACCATCCCACACTCTGTGTCTTTCCAGAGAGTGTAAGTTCAGGTGCCTAAGCCTATTTTCGTAAGGCATATTTCTCAGCCCATGTATCATTTTGGTTATTCTCTCATGTACTGATTCTAGTGAATTGATGTCCATTCTATATGACGGAGACCAAAACTGTACCGCATAGTCAAGGATGAGTCTAACCAACGCTAGATAGAGTTTGATAATTACTTCTGTACTTCTATTCGTAAACGTCCTAGCAATGAATCCTAGTGCTCTGTTAGCTTTATTCCTGGCACTAATGCAATGTTTCCTGGATTTAAGGTCAGGACTCACTAGAACTCCCAAGTCTCTCTCGCACTCAATTTTCTCTAAAAACGTGTTATCTAAGCTGTATTTATTTTCGGGGTTGAGTAGCCCTACGTTTAACACGCTACACTTAGAGATATTGAAAGTCATTTGCCATTTCACCGACTAGTGAACAATTTGTTAAGATCATCCTGCAGAATGAATAACTTCAACGTTCCACACACGTTTTACTGAATATATACGTAATAATACATAAAACATAAAACATGCATACATAGTACATAAAACATAAAACATATATACATAATAATACATAAAACATAAAACATACATATTATTTACATAATACATAAAACATACATAATTTTCTACTGAATACTGCCGCCAACAATTTCCATCCTGCCTTATTATTAATTATATCTTGACATTATTATGCATTGAAGGAGTTAATTGAGTGTAGCTATCCTCTTCAACTTGAGGGAGGGTATTCTCACAAAAGCTTCGACCTTCATATTATGAAGACAGTAGGGCATGATTCATAGTGAATTATTTAAGTTGGACAAATTTAGGTTTAAGAAGGAAATAGGCAAGAACTGGTCCACCAACAGAGTAGTTAACGAAAGGAATAGACTCAGTAACCATGAAGAGAACTCTATGGATAGGGGTGACAGGTGGTAAGGGACATGGAACTGCCTAGTGTAGGTATTGCGGTCTCTTACAGTCTCCTTCATTTTTATGTTGTTGTGCTCACACAACCGATGACGTAGAATGATGATGATAATGAAATATTGGTGATGTAATAGTGTAGTAATGATTATTATGATATTATTAATATTTATGATGATAATGATGACAATAATTGTAATAATGTAACACAAAAAACAAAACAAAATAGAAAAGCTCCAATTCCTAATGATTCAGATGGCTGGATGGATTCTGTAATGCTATCATCTGTGGTAGAACCATCGTAGTGGTCATATTTGGGATTCCTTCGTGTTTGTCGTGAAATGTCCTTGCGGTAGTGATTGCAATCATTAAAAAAAATTTTGTCCTGATCTTCAAAAGCTGTGAAAAGTGGGTCGAAGAGCTTCAACATAACCTCGTAAAGATTCGTACAACGCACAAGCAGAATTTAGGTCCTGATCTGATGACTGCAAAGAAACACTGGTTTTCTTAAATCTTTCCAGAATCTGATCCCACATTATGATCATAAGGCCTGTCTCCAATGTTTTCATAGTTACCAAAAGTCCTTTAGCTTGTTGTCTGCATTCAGGCTTGACATCAGTATCCTCAGCAATGTCTCCCAACAAATTCATCTGCTCGAGCAAACCAGCATCAGAAATCCCTTCGGTCAGTGGAAAGAGAGAGTAACTATCTGATAGTGTCTTTGCGAGGAGGTCCCATCGATGAGTAGAAGCAGAAAAGTATGCGTACGCATAAAAAAAAATATATATATATAATATATATATATATATATATAGAAATATATATATATATATATATATATATATATATAAAACTGCCTCTGGGCAACATTCTGCAGCAAATTTTCCTACCAAGTTAGGGGAATGGACAAAACTTGGAATACTGTATACACCTCAAATTTATACTTTTCCTTGATGATGGCCTGTAGTCCGTTGTATTTGCCACTCATGTTACTAGCTTTGCCATAAATCTTGCCTATACTATCTTTGATGTTGATCTTTTTTTCTTAAAAGAAGTCTAGTAAGCTGCCAGCAAGATTTGCAGAACTATGTCCTTTCATCTCTAATGACTTGATAAATATTTCTACTGGTCCAGGAGACAACACGTATCGCACAATCAAAGTGAGTTTGTGAATGTGTGCTATATCTGGTATTGAATCCAGTGAAATTGTTTCACTAGGACATCAAGGAAAGGGAGAGATCCATTTTCACTGTTTTCGATGGTAAAGTTGAGGCCTGAGGCTTCTATGAGTCGCTGTTGTAGGGCTGCGATTTGCTCGTTATTTTCCGCTTTTACAAAAATATCATCTATGTATCGACCATCGAAAACAGTGAAAATGGATCTCTCCCTTTCCTTGATGTCCTAGTGAAACAGGGAGAAGGATCATTTCGTGCTTCAGTTTACACCAAAGCGAGTAACTCCGGACATTGCCTTAACGGACTGAGTGACTGCCCCCAAAGGTATAAGATCTCAACAATTAGTGCATATGTACGAAGATCCATTAGCCATTGTAGTAGCTGGAAAAATGTACACCTACAGATGAAATTACTGACTCAACCACGGTCTTCGACGAGTAAAGCTCTTGGTAAAATTCTTCTACTCTTTTTACTATTTTGCCTCTACATTTGATTATTTCTCAATTTCTATCTTTCAAACATATCATTTGCTGTCTTTCTAAAGCATGTCTGCGCTCGATCACTTGAATACTTTTACCTTTCCGAATAGTTTCCTCTATTACATACACGTTTCTCTTTGTTTTCTTTAATTTCTACTTTTTGTTGATAAGCTCGTTTAGTTCTATTATTTCTATTTCGTCACTCCTGCATGGTCATTCTTCTTTCAATTAGGTCATTTGTAGTTTTGGAGTACACACACACACACACACACACACACACACACAGCTCCTTCCTCACTTGGTGTTTGTGTCTTCAATCAATCAGTCAGCCATTCCGAGTCCACTGCTGAACAAAGGCCTCTTTCATAGCATTTCATGACTCGCACAACGACTGCGCCAACCTCTGTCACGTCACACCTTCACACTTCTCTTTCTCGTTTCTCCACCTTCTGTCTGATCTCCCTCTAACAAGCCTCCCATCTCGCGGTTTCCAGTCAGTAACGCACTTGCTCCGTCGACCATCATTCTTTCGTGCTAATTTTCATGCCCAATTCAATTCCTTTCTTTCAGAACTTCCACAATATCATTCCCTCCAGTCTTCTTTC
>NC_134812.1:18055992-18068492 GCF_046742065.1 Oratosquilla oratoria
TCGGCTTCACTAAGAAGAGTTATCGTATTCATGAACCTTTTCATATCAGTGACGCACTATATGGTAGTGCCAGACGATTTAGCTAGTGGGGCGACTTTGGGTAAAATGATTGGTAATTTTGCATGACGCTTGTTACAGCAGAGCAACACAGGACACCAAGATATTGAAAGTGTTATGAATATCATTTCCTCCCATATTCACACAAAATTAAATGGGGATTATGTACAGTTAAATGAATAGAGAAATTAATTAGAGGACATTGTAAAAAGAAGCGATAAGAAGGGCAAGAAAAACAAAGAAAATATTAGAGATCAAAAGGCGATGGATAAAGAAGCTTGAGGAGGAAAAAGTCCAGTTTAACGATAGAAATGAATGGCAAAGGAGAAAAAAAGGGAAGGTGTGGAAAAGGAGGTGATAACACTGACAAGAGAGGTCATAGACCAACTTAAATGTGTTACTGTAGTTGGATGACAAGAGGTCCATTTACCAACAAGAATATAGAGAAAGGTCAATGATAAGCAGAAATAAAGAGAAATTGTGAACTTAATCAATGACGGTGAAGAAGAGATAAAGGACATGAAGAAATAGAAGACGTATTTAGGTTAGGCAGATATGCACAAGGATGTCTTAGGCCAATGATGATGAGGATTCGGTTTAACGTCACGAAACTCGCCCTATCAGGGGGCTAGGACGTTGTCCCTTACAGAGGACTTTAGCGTGGAATTTAATGAACCATGCCATTGGTCCAACGCGCCGGATGCAGGGGCTCGAACTGGATGATTTTATTTGTGTGAGGGAGGGAACCCGGGATTGAGTGACAGCTTGAACGTTCAAGACCCATTTTTGTCACAAGTCCACCAGCTCACCTGAGTGAAACTGTCTGACGCCGGACAGGATACACACACACACACACACACACACACACACACACATATATATATATATATATATATATATATATATATATATAAATATATATATATATGTTATATTTATACTGTATATAATATATATATATGTTATATATATACTGTATATACTATATATATATATATATATACATATACATATACATATACATATACATATACATATAAATACATATATACATACAACGTGCCATCTACAAGCTGGTGCCCCGAAGAAGCATTTTTTGCAAAAACTCAACTCCTCCCTGACTAGAAAGATCCTGGTGGAGAACACAAAGATCATCGACTCCGCACACAACTTTCATCGTTTGGAGCTCCTGGAGGGCCTCCATATTCGAGAGAAGGCTCCTACCATAAATGTACAGGGTGGTACAACCTCCGTGGCTCCAGCTTCCCTGGGTGGACAAATGGCCATTCCAGCACCCCACGGAGAGCCATGGACATAAACCCCTCATTAGATGTTTGATCTCTCATCACTGTTTTGTGTGGGCTTTCCCAATTCACCTGTTGTCATATATATATATATTGTCTCTATTATCGTTAAAATGTACTTGAAAATACTCTAAGAAGATCGAAACGTCGTAATATACATTATGAACTTCGGCAATCTTTTGTTCCGACTTAATGAAGAACAAAGATCCACTGTTGAATCATTTAACAAGAAGCTTATTCTTGCACAAGCAGTGGTCAAATTTAATTCTATATATATATATATATATATATATATATATATATATATATATATATATATATATATATAAATATATATATAGGTTGAAGGATTTTATAGCCTCGATAGCGTGGTTGGTAGAAGCATAGACTTGCTAACATACAAGACCTGGGTTCGAGTCCGGGGACAACTGTCGGAATTATGTGATTGACATCGTCGTCATTGGCGATTCTATTCAGGTATTACAACGACGAAAGTCCATCAAGGATATGTACCTGCTTCACCACTACCTATAGGTCGGCTTGGTCCTTCGTGAAATTGAGATTAGGACGGCAGTTAGCAGTCGACACAAATCCTGCGGGTGTAAATCAACCCCGAGGTTGGAGGATTTTAGAGCCTCGATAGCGTGGTTGGTAGAAGTATAGACTTGCTATCATATAAGTCCTGGGTTCGAGTCCGGGGACAACTGTCAGAATTATGTGATATATATATATATATATATATATATATATATATATATATGTATATATATATATATATATATATATATATATATGTATATATATATATATATATATATATGTATATATATATATATATATATGTACATATGTATACGCATGTATATATATACACATATATATATACATATATATATATATATATATGTGTGTGTGTGTGTGTGTGTGTATATATACATCCGTATATATATGTATATATATATATATACATATATATATATGTGTGTATATATATATATACATATATATACGCATGTATATATATTCATACATATATGTATACATATATATATATACATATATATATATATATATACATATATATACGCATATATATATATATATGGAATGCGTTATTGTATAAAAAGGACAAAATATGAACAAGGAATAAATAAATCGACCAGCTCCTGATGAATGGAGTAGTGCTTCAAGAATTCAAACCACATAAACGAGAAAAGCCCTCCTATGCTGAATAGAATCGTCTCTCAACCTGGGGTTCACGTACAACATAGACCCCCCCACCCCCACCCCGGAGTGGGGGGCTGTAGACTTTTCCAAGCGTTTCCACTAATCGAAAACTATGTGTAGTGCGTGGACGCCTGAAGATCATATTTCGTGTTAGGATAGTCTTCAGGATACAAGAGGCACTAGTTAACTCGTAATTTTGAGTGATAGTCAAGATAGCTGAGTATAGTTTAACCCAGAAAACCAAAAAAGTGTTCTATAAACTGAATAGGATCATCTGACAGAACAAAATCCTCAAAGTATTATGCCATAAATGATTAATCGAGATGACTTTAGTATAATTAAACTCATATAAGCATTGAGATGTGTCTGTGAACTAAATGGATGTTTGATGTTAGCCAGAATAAAAATCTTACAATGGCCTGGCAGAGCGAGCCCTCGGGGGAGGGGGCGGTTCCAACTTGCTGTTGGTCTCAACCCCAGCAATACCTCGGAGGAGCAGGGGGTGGGGGGGTAGGGGTGGATGGGAAGCGAGTGATGACATCGAGCAAGGAGGTCCCAATGCGGTCCCTTGGGAAATCACGCGGGCTCCACTCCTTTGTCCCTCCACACCTTTGATACGCTAGAGAGGGAGAGAGAGAGAGAGGAAGGGGAAAGAGTGGGAGGTAATATGTGGGGAAAGGGCGGGAGAGTGGAGGGGGAGGGAGGGGGGTCTCTTGAAGGTGAAGGGAATAGGTGGTGGAATAGTGTGTGTTAGGAGGTTGCTGCTTAGGTGGTCAGTGGAGAAGTAAGTAATAGATAATAGCTAGGAAGAGATCTGGATGTGACATAAAAGAGGAATAGAGCGCCTACGAAAGCGAGGGCGAAGGATATTGGAGGAAGAGATAAGTGGAAAGAGAAGAAGTAAAGAATGTGAAGAATAAGGGAGTAAGAGCGTAGACGGGGTCTCAAGGAGAGAAACGAATGCAGAAGGGAAGGACTCTCGCGGAAAAAAGGTGGGGAATGAAGACAAAGGAAGATGAATAAGGAAATGTTGATCACGAATGTCACAAGGGACGTCAAGGGCGTGGTTAGCTTCTTCATTGCGGTGGCATAATGCCCTGAGTCTATTTTGGACTTGATGGTTCTCTTTTCTTAAGGGGGCACCCAAATAATCTTAAGAATCGGGTTTTTTCCTGGGTTGGTGTCTTCACAGAATTAAATCGAATGGTATTAGAACGACGAACATATCTAGAGAATTCATGAGCAAGTTGAAATTACAAAAAAAAGAAGATCAAAGAAAAGTAAATTGGAAGAGTTACTGTGAAAGATTAAAGTATAAGAACGAAAAAAAAACCTTAGTAGCGGACGGTAAAAAAGAGGAATAGGAGGATGCACAAGGGCAATGAAAGGTTATGCTAAAGTTAGAGAGAGAGAGACGTATCTGTGAACTAAATTGATTCGTCTGGTATTAGCCAGAATAAAGTCTTCACAATAGACGAATTGCCTGACAGAGTGAGCCCTCAAGAGCCGGTTCATCGTGCTGCTGATCGCAACCCCAGCAATACCTTGGAATAATACAAAATAGAGAGAGAGAGAGAGAGGCATAGAGAGGGGGAGAGAGAGAGAGAGAGAGTCGGGTGATGTAGATAAAGGGTTAGAAATGAGGCTTCAGAGAGAATAGATCCATGCAGAGGTTGTGGTGAGTTCGAAGGGAAGAACCTTGGCAGACTTCAAAGAAAATATCCTCCGGGAAGTTTGAAGGCAAGTAGAGGTCGTGATGAGTTTGGAAAGAAAATTCTAAAGAGAGTTTGAGTAAAAGAGACCGTGGTGAGTTCAGAAAAAAGAAGTCTGGATATTTTGAGACGAAGGTTCTCCAGTGACTTGGGAGAAAAGGGCCTTTGATAAGTTGGCTGTGATGCTTTCAGCTCAAAGAGTCTTCGCAGACTTCGAGGTGGTGAAGACTCTTTGGTAATCTCGGAAAACAAAAAAGTGTTCGGTGAGTTCGAGAAGTCTGCGGCGAGTTTATAAAAAAGAAAAAGGACGACTGTGAGTTCAAAGAGAAGAAGAATTTCTTCGTGCCTTCAGAGAAACGAGGCTGTAGAAACTTGGAAGAGATAGTAGAGGCTTCGTGTAATGCAAATGATGTTGGAGGTCAAAAAGGAAAAGAGGTGCAAGACAGATAATGATTCATTGGCTTGAGGGGTAGTGGGCAAGGAAAACTCGTATGAGATGACACTTAGTAGCAATGAGCTTGGATAAAGAGAAACAAAGACCATGCTTAGAAAAGACAGTGGGAATAATTGAAATAGAGTATCAACGTTTATATATCAAGTTCATGGGGGTATATTCATTTAGGATAGAGATTTATCAATCCATAATCCCGGGGAAAGGAGAAGAAAGCATGCAATGGGGATTAAACTACCAAGAGAAGCTCAATAGCAAGTTGGTAGAGCAGCGTGCTGCTGAGCAGGAGGTCGCCTGCTCAAAGTCCGCTTGGCCAACCGGTCGCTCTAAAATGCTCACATGGTGTTCCCATAGTGCAGTTTCCCTTGTGGCTGTGTGTCTGTAGAAGTGCTGTGAATTTCATGGCCCCTTCAGGGTACGGCTGTAAACCAATGTACCCTGTTCCACATATGAGCCACATCCAGCCACATCGGTGATTCCAAGATAGCTTACTGAGCGACATCGGCCCCTACGTAAAGAAGGGAAAAGGAAAGTGAAAAAAAGAGAAGAAAAAGAAAAGAATAATTTAAGGCTCCGCCTACCTACGGCTGACGTAAAGCCCAAAAGCTGCCGTGATTGGCTATCGTAATTATTCATAATCAATCACGGCGGATTATTTTTCTTGTCATCAGGAGGTAGGACGGTGGGGGAGCTCGCGGGGTCACGACTGACTAAGTAATTTGATTTCATTATAATTACCAGCCCTATCCAGTGACTGGGTCTACGCTAGACTCGGTCATTATGCCCTTATGACTGCGAGTTCCGAGCGTGGAATCTACTCGGTAGGCGAACCTCACACAGGTTTTAGGGGAATGCGTGCCTGGTACACGGGGTGATAGTATAAAGGCTTACGTAAGGCAAAATTATTTTTTTGTTTATTTCTTCATTCATCCGCTTACCTATTTACTTATTTGTTTATCTATTCAAATATTGATTGACTGATCTATGTTTATTTATTCATTGCTTTGTTTATTTATTTATATGTCTACTTATCTATTTGTTTATTCGGAAATTATTTTTATTAATTCATTTTAATTATTTATCTATTCATTTATCTATTCATTATTTTTATACGATAATCTTAGGACCCATCCTCAGTGATTAATGTTAAATTTAGCTGCCCTATGGGTAGTGGAAAAATAGAACTGACGCGGAGTTTTCGGTTAGGAAATGTATGTAAAACGCGAGTTTCCAAGAGGAATTAATCTTGTCCAGATGAGGGCCGCTGGATATTCCGCAAATGAGGTCCACTCTCGGCATTGTGGACGTAATGAAAACATGGAAATATGTGCAGCACTGATTTTACGATATTGTATGTGCCTGTATTTACCTATTTGTAATATACAGGATAATAACCAAGTCCGTGTGTGTATGTATGTATGTATGTATGCAAATGTGTGTGTGTGTGTGTGTGTGTGTGTGTGTGTGTGTGTGTGTGTGTGTGTGTGTGTGTGTGTGTGTGTGTGTGTGTGTGTGTGTGTGTGTGTGTGTGTGTGTGTGTGTGTGTGTTTGGCTGTGTGTATGTGTGTGTATCACTGTGTGTTTGTCTGGCTGTTTGCATGTGTGTATGTTTGCGTGTGTGTGTGTTTCTGTGTGTTTGGCTGTGTGCATAAGTGTGTGTCTGGCTGTGTCCGTGTGTGTATGTTTGTGTGTGCGTATGTGCATGCGTATGTGTGTGCATGCGCGAAAGATTTGAAACATTTCATTCTAGCTAACCCCTGACGTTAGTACTGAGCCTAGGGACCTCGTCTTATCTTTGAACCTTCCAACCCGATGTCGCGGTTTCCATATCTTGTTCTAGTTAACGCGAGGCGATCTTATTCTTCCGGGGAGGAGACTCAAGACGAATTTGTTCAGTGATGCTCATCCTTGAATGCCTCACGTAATTAATCGAAATGAGCTATAATCTCTTCCCACGCGACGGGGACTCCACACGGAGGGACGAATGAAATACCCTGACGGCAGCCAGAATAAGTAGAAAAGTGACCCCGCCAGAGGTTAAGGAGAGCAAGGGTCAGACTAACGAGGTAAGCTACATGACAAAACAGGCCGACGAAATTGAAACTGGTTAATGAAGATGAACATGTACTCCCATGGACATTCTCTCTCTCTCTCTCTCTCTCTCTCTCTCTCTCTCTCTCTCTCTCTCTCTCTCTCTCTCTCTCTCTCTCTCTCTCTCTCTCTCTCTCTCTCTCTCTCTCTCTCTGTCTGTCTGTCTATCTATCTATCTTCGACTGGCCCTTGTTAGTCTAACTGCATCTTCTGCCTGTCTAGTTCCTCTCCTCGCAGCCAGATAATTATATTCAGAAGTTGGAAAATTATCTGCCAATTGAATATTTTCTTCTGTTTATTTCATGGGACTACTTGGATGTTTGTTTGCTTCTTTATTATCATTTATTATTATCATTATAATTTTGCAGTGACCTATGCTTGGACAGCCAGGGTGAATGGTGGCCATGCTTAGCCGTAGCGATCGAATCTGAGTACAACGTAGCTGCGAAGCGAGTTCATACCCAACGCTCTACAAGGACGAGGGATAAATCACGTACTAGAACGGCCCGTGGGCGGCAAGCTATTTCATTTGTCTCAGGAAAACTTTCATTGAGTCGTTTGGTGTAAACATAGCAATAACAGTGCTGTTACGATAGCAGTAGTCGAAGGATATCAACAGCAGTAGAATGACAATAACAACACTAGTATTGACACGAAGAGTATAGAAAAGAACAAAGATATATATAAGAGAGGTTAAAACGAAATTGTACAAATATGAAAGATGATCCGCAAGCAAGCAACAACAGAAAACATGACAAAGACGCAATGCAAGTATCAACGCAGAAACACAGATTGCCAGTGGTACCACTGCAAAGACAATAACAACGAAAGCAACGGCGATGGCAACAATGAAGACGACGACAACACAGACAACAACGATTTTTACAAAAACGAAGACGACCAACACAACGACAGGGACCACGACTACACCGACGACAGCGATTTCTACAACGTCAAAGACGACAATTGTGACGACAACAACGGGACAGCGACAGCGATCACAGAGACCGCGATAATGGCAAAAATAGTGTAATAACAACAATGACGACGATGACGCCACGGCAACAGCAACAATAGCAACTACAAATAGACAATGATGTTGATGACGACACCGAGGACAACAGTATCAAAACGACGACGAATGTCAAAATAACAACAAAGGAGATGACGGCAAAAACATCAACAACAACAACACTGAGACGACAACAACGATGATCACAAGAGAACAAGAACAACGATGGCAACGAAGGCGAAGACGACAACAGAGCTAAGCGAGCACTCGTGTTCGTTCGTCTCTTGCCGAAAATACCGCAGCTGACATCAAGGTCCTTCTTGGTCCAACTTGGCTAATTAGTCCGTTCCGGTGCCGAGAGCAAAGAGCGAGTCTTATTATACCAATCCACTCCCCACCATATTAACGTAATCATTCTTGCATCCACCCGTCGACTCTATCCAGGTGAAGGAAACCCTTAAATCTCGAGCTTGCCTCAATTCTGTTTGGATCAAGTCGCACTACTGAATCTGTCCTAAGTAACGTACTTGTTGCTAAGCAATTTTGTCCACTTGGGAGAAACCCTTACCACTTCACACTCATCCCAATTAAACTCGCCTCTCTTAACCCTGCCGAGTTTAACCCACACCCATGAACTTGTGCCAAGCAGCTACTTTTTGTTGCCGCCAAGTAATTTTACTTCGTTTAAAGAAACCTCAGGTATATATTTTACATCATGTTTTGCCTTCATCTCCTGTGCCTTATCTACCATTCCTCCGTAGAAAAGGCATAAGATATACAATTGTTTTATAATTTTATTCCTATTTATACTATCTACTATCATGTATCAAATGCTGAGTGTTGTATTAAGTCTTCTATTTATATATTCAAATAACCTGTATTTGGTCCTGTAATACGTTTTCCTATATACCTATCCTCAGACTATATTCTTTTCGACATTTCTCTGCAGCACCTGGAATGTTCAAGTAGAATGTTACAATACGAGGTTAACATGTTTTTGGAATTAATTTAAATACTTCAAACTTTGGGAATCGGGGAAGGTGGCTTTGGCCCAGTGAGTGCGTACTACGTGAACACTAGAAGCTCCAAACCGTTCCAATGTCTCATATGTTTTGCTGTATGTTTATTGCTGGGCGGTGAGTTCTTGTTAATACCACCTTCAAGCATTATAATTTTCTCATACAATTATTTTTGGTCATAATAGTTGGTCGTTACAGGTTATTTCTATTTTGTGACGTTCTGCAGGTGAAAATTAGAATTTTGTGTTTGTGTTTGTGTACCCTATGTATTCATCATGCATGAGCATTTGTATTAAATATTTCTTTGTTTCTGTTTGTCTTTCATGTCTGGCAGATTGTTTATCATAACAAATGTCGATGGTCTTGGGCTTCTGTGGTAAATAATTAATCAAAAGGTGTTCTTCTGGGTTTGCAGTTCCTGTGAATAATGCCACGCCGTTTTTTTTTTTTTTTTTTTTTTTTTTTTTTTTGCGAAAGACAAGGTGTTCTCATAGTATATAATGATGCTGTTTTATCGTGACTTCTTGATTTTTCTATCAATAACTGTCAAAAAGAAGCTATTGTTCATGAAATATGTCGTATTCGCTCTAGTGACAAACTTTGAATGCTCTAATAACATATGGCCGGATCACATTAATTTTATATTTCACTAAGCATTTGCTGGTTCCACTTAAGCCCTTTGATAGATATTGATAACAAAATTGAAAATGAGTTAGACAAATAAATATCCATAATAGAGACCCTGGAATCAACCAAGAACAACATCAATATATACTATCAGAACACCTTATCTTCCTCATACAATAAGAAAGAGGAACAAGTTTTGTAAGACATTATTTACAGGAACTGCAAACCCAGTGGCGAGGAGCAAACCCTAAAAATAATACATATGCAAATACTTATGTATATACATGTACATGTGCGTGTACATGTACACTGCATAAACATACATACATGTACATGTACACGTATATTTACATATACATATGCATATACATATACACATACACATACATATACATTTATATATACATATATATACATATATATATACATATACATATACATATACATATACATATACATATACAATGCATATATGTAAACATATACGTAAATTTTAGGGGCAAATTTTCTTGATGAGACATGTGGAAAGAGAGAGAGAGAGAGAGAGAGAGAGAGAGAGAGAGAGAGAGGGAGAGAGGAGGGGGAAGGTCTTCCGACGAAGTAAATATGTTGGAGGGGATCAAGTATCGACTCCATCCACCTGGTTTCCTTCGAGTTTGTAGCAAAAGAAAAAATAGAATAAAAACGAAGACAACGAAGCGACGTCTTCGCTGAGATCGGTTTCGTAAAAGTGCAACAACCTGGACTGATTCATGCGAAGTTGGATGATGGCTGGTCGGTGCGGGCAGGTTGGAACAACCGTGTGGCGGATTCCACACCAACGGACTTGAACGAGTTTTATTGAAATCCGGGCAGGGGTTAGTCTGACGGTTTGCTCCCGCGCTCCGAGCTTCTTGATTGGATCTTAACCCTTTGTTAGTGGGGACCAGTTGATTTCTTTTTTCTTCTCCTTTCATTTAATGCATTTTATTTTGTTGTTTAATTTGGCCCGACCAGTCTTGGGATGAGGTACAGACTTTGGTCGAGTTTGTTTTATTGTTTGATAGCACATTATAGCGACATCTCAATTTACATGAAATTTATAGGAAGGTGGATAAGGCCTGTATATGAACCCATCGCAATTCCAGAGTAATCGGGTCAAGATCAAGGTCAAGGACACCGAATATTGTCTGGAATACTTGAAAGTAATATGAGCATTGTCTTTATCCTATTTCTCAATTATAGAATTATAGCCCCCAAAAGTTTTGAGGCTCACAGTCACCGTTGCACTAAACTAACTGCTCCCAGGTGAGGTTAATTATGACAGGCACTAATTGTGTGTGAGTTGAGGTTTTCTATCTCGTTTCTGTTTAAAAGATTTACGTGTTTTTGGCAATGTTAATTTCAGTCGCGCTTTTTTCTTTTGTTAGCAACTTCAATCAAAATGTTATGAACGCTGAGTCGAAACATTATCCATGAACATTCTCCACTCACATCTATTACAAAGGATTACAAAGGCGGAGCATGCCGACAGAAGACCTTTTGTTCCATATCTAGGTCGGATGCGAAAAAAATCATAATAATGATAAGTAAATAGATTAATAGATAAAAACTATAATAATGTAAATAATAAATAAAATACATAAATAAATGCATAGGTATAATTAAATAACAAACAAACAGGTAAATAGTAAATAATAATGAATTGACATATAACTAATAATAAATGAGAATCAAGCAATTAGTAATAAACAAACGGACAAATGATAACAAATCAATAAATAATATAAAATGGCAGGCATTACAGCATCTTGCTTAGGTATTTATCTAAATGATTCTTAAAGCTTCGAACTGAACTACATTGCACTGTCTCTGCAGGAAGTTTATTCCATTCATTAACTACACGGTTGGCGAAGTTGTTTCTACCCACTTCCAAATTAAATATATTTCCGTGCAGTTTGAGACCATTGTTTCTTGTTTGATTCTCATTCAGTGTGAATCCTACCCTTTCCCTTCTCTGCTCAACAGATATTCACCTCATCCATCTATTTTACTCTTGGTCGTACCCTCAAGTTCACATCATCCACCTCTGATTTCCACACCTTTTTTTTTTTTTTTTTTTTTTTTTTTTTTTTTTTTTTTTTTTTTTTTTTTTTTTTTTTTTTTTTTTTTTTTTTTTTTTTTTCCTGCTAGTCTTTGTATACTCATTCTTTCCATGTGCCTAAACTGACCCAGTATTCCTTCATCAGCCCTATCTGCTAGCTCCCTTTTCACCCCTGCTCTACTCCAAACCTCCTCATTTCTCATTCTATTCAACCTAGTAACCTCCACCATACTTCTCAGACACTTCATCTCAAATACATTTAAAGCTTTCTTTTCTACCTCTCTTAAATTCCAAGTCTCTGCCCCATACAGTGTCGCAGGCACAATCTCCCCTTCATATAGTGTTCTCTTTGCATCCATTCCCAAACGCCTATTCCTCATGATACTCTTCAATCCCCCAAGACATTTGCTATCACTGCAGTTTACCTTCACCACCACTCCATTTCCTCCCACATGCGACCCCAAATACCTAAAACTATTCACTTCTTCCGGCCTCTCACCTTCAAGACTTACTTCCAACTCGCTGCTATCCTCTCCTCTTGTACATCTCATCACCTTACTATTACCCACATTTTCTTTCAACCTCCTCCTATCGCATACCTTCCCAGAATCCGTCACTAACTGCCTTAGACCCTCCTCTGCAATTGTAGAAAAAGTAGTTGAATCCACTCTTATCAAACAGCTACCGAATTTTAATACTTCTGAAGGACAATGGTCCCCTGATGCCAGTATAGCTGTGAACAACCTCATTTTCAAAGTTCTTCAACCAGACCTGACGCCATCCTCAACCAAGGCTCAAACCTGACCACATGTAGTATGGTTGCCTTCCAACGTCCACACTATCCTCCATCAGAGTATAATTATATACTCTACCATTATCTACAGCTTCGCCCATCATATCTACACGCGGGAAGTAAA
>NC_134812.1:18073492-18075992 GCF_046742065.1 Oratosquilla oratoria
ATTAACAAGCTATATGAATCGTTAGTTCGTCCACATTTGGAATATGCTGTTTCCGTATGGTCATCGAATCTCATTAAAGACATTGACAGATTAGAAAAATTACAACCGCGTGTCACAAAACTGATTCCAAATGCCAAAAATAAATCATACGAAAATCGACTAAAACATATGAATATGTTTTACCTAAAAAAGCGTAGACTCAGAAATAACTTAATACAGGTCTTTAAGATTCTAAAGGGAATTGACAACATCAAAAGTGACAAAATTTTCTCACTGAATGAGAATCAGACAAGAAATAATGGTCTCAAACTGTCAGGAAATAAATTTAGTTTGGACGTGGGTAGAAACAACTTCGCCAACCGTGTAGTTAATGAATGGAATAAGCTTCCTGCAGAGATAGTGCAATGTAGTTCAGTTCGAAACTTTAAGATTCGTTTAGATAAGCACCTAAGCAAGATGTTGTAATGCCTGCCATTTATTTTATATTATTTGTTTATTTGTTTGTTATTAATTTTTGTTTATTATTATTTGCTTGATTTTCGTTTATTATTATTCATCATTCAATTTATCATAATTTACTTTTCACCTGTTTGTTTATTATTTAACTATACCTATGCATTTATTTTATTTGTTATCATTTATATTATTATAATTTTTATTTATTATTCTTTTATTTATCTATCATTATTATAATTTTTCCGTATCCGACCTAGTTATGGACCAAAAGGTCTCCTGTCAGCATGCTCCTCCTACATATACATATACATATTTTGCAGTAATTCACAAGGCATACGTGAAATATATACACGTATGTATGTATATAAAATCAAATTGGCGTTCTGTGAGTGCCATTCATCGATTATACGAGGTTTTGATGATCATTTTTTCATTACTCCCTTGAATAGGAATGATTTTTCTTTCATCTTTGAAATTATCCCATATGATGATGCCAGAATAAATACACAAGACGATGTCATTCTATCTTTTATGATTGAGGATGACAGGTGGTAATGGACATAGAACTGCCTAGTGTAAGCCTTATGGTCTCTTATGGTCTCATCTATTGTGTTCTTAAATAGATAAGCGGGTCACATGCAAAGTGGTACTCCTTGTCAGGGAAATTGTTCATCGGTGGTATTAAGGAAGACAAGGCAGTGTGTGTCCCTGGAACGCCTCTTCAAGTGTCTCCAGAGGTACGTGTACCCCAGTTTGAGATCCGCAACTGTATCCCCTGTCTAGGTTTTCCCAGCAAAAGAATCGGCCCTTGGAAGATTCTCGAAAAAGCTATCGTATTTGTTGTGGAAACTGTCTGCACGAAGGTTGCGTAGTCTCAAGCCCCGCGTTGGAGCAGGAAGGAAGAGGGAGGAAGAGGGAAGGAGAGTTGGGAGAGGGATGAGGTTGCTTATGGACTCTGTTGCTGAAGGTAAGAATTATACAGAAGGGACGCTGAAGTTGGGAAACTTGCTGGACTCTATCAACTCGCGGATGGTTTTTCTTCTTCTTGTGTGATGCCCAAGGGGAGATGAAGTCTTCTGAAGGTTCCCACCGCGGCGTCGCCTTCGGTGCGACAGGAAGGAAAAGTTATGGAGGTGAAGAGAAGAAAAAAAGGTAGAAAAATGTTTATCAAGCACGGGTAGTGGGAGGAAGAGGAGGGGGAGGAAATAAAGGAAGGAGGGAGGAAGGATGTGAAGAGGAGAGATGCGTAGGGAAGAAAATAGACGGAGAAAGAAAAGGAGGAAATAAAGTTTATCAAGAAAGGTATGGGTGAAAAAGGGAGAGGAAAGGTGCGTAGGGAAGAAAATAGAAGGAGAAAGAAAAGGAGAAAATAAAGTTTAACAAGAAAGATATGGGTGAAAAAAGGGAGAGGAAAGATGCTTAGGAAGAAAATAGAAGGAGAAAGAAAAGGAAGAAATAAAGTTTCTCAAGAAAGGTATGGGTCAAAAAAGGGAGAGAAAAGTTCGTAGGGAAGAAAAGGAGGAGACAAAGTTTATCAAGAAAGGGATGAGTGAAGAGGGGAAGAGGAAAAATACCAAGGGAAAGAAAAGGAGAGGAGGGAAGAGGGAAGGGAAAACAACAGATGAGGGAGGAGAATAGAGGCAAGGTGTCAAGAGGAGCTAAGAAAAAGTGAGGTAAAATGAAGTAGGGAAAGAGAACGAAGGAAACAGTTGATGGAAAGGAAAGTGAGTCAAGTCGAGGGTAGAGGAAAGAGGAGAGAGACAGAAGACAAGATGGAAGGGAAAAGAAAGAAACGATGAGAGAAGAGAATGGGAGAAAAAGGAGAGGGAAAAATAGTTAAGGGAAGAGAAGAATTAGGAAAAAAAAGTAATGTACCGATAGGGGCAAAGAAAATGAAAAAGGGAAGTGGATGAAAGAAAATAGGAGGAATACTAGGGGAAGGGAAATGGGTTTAAAAAGAAAGAGGAGAATGAAGGGAGGAGGAAAGGAACAGGTAAAAAATAATCTAAAAGGAAAAGTCAACATGAAAGCTGGGCTCGGAAGA
>NC_134812.1:18078492-18113492 GCF_046742065.1 Oratosquilla oratoria
GCTGATGTAAAAGGTCCTAAAAACATTACTGGTGGCTCTGGTTTCTCCGGTTGCCAAGGACCTCATGATGTTGATCCTTGCAAGGGCCCTTTACCTGACGTAAGCCACTTCTATCTTAAATGACAACCTGGAGTCGATCCACACTCCAAGGTACATTTACGCGCTTACCCACTCTTCTTCATGGCTTTGTAACAGTAGCCTGTCCATTGGGGACACTTTACCTTCAAAGTACATGGCTTTGGTCTCGAGCGGTGATATTTTAAGACCAAGCTCATCGCATCGGACAGATATCCCTTCTAAGCATTTTTACACTCTCCTGGCCTTAGCTTCCCTTCCTTTCACCACCATGGCGACATCATCCGAGAGGATGTCAGAAGATATCCTGTAGGTAACGGGGAGGCAAGCAGTTCTGCCTTTAGTACGTTAAACAGAGTGGAACTTATCACCCCACCCTGTGGTGTACCATTTTCCAGGGAATGGTTGCTGGACTCCGCTCCATGCAGTCGGACTCTGGCTTTTCTGTTGGATAGGTAATCCACTATCCGCTGCAGGAGCCCCCCACCCCCTGAATTCCCCTGGTGGCAAGACCTTCCAGTATTGCAGCGGGACTGGCCAATTCAAATAGTTTCCCCAGGTCAAAGAAGACAACTGTCCTGTGACCTTGCTCCACGTGACTCAGTAGCTTTGCAATGTTATGAGCCGTCCTTATCCCTCTAGTGAGAACGAAGAGATTCTCTGGGGGTGGCCCCAGTTTCCACTGCAATCTTCATAGGACCATCCTCTCCATGGTTTTCCCTAGACAGCTCGTTAAGGAGATAGAGCGGTATTTTCCAGGCTTTTTGGTCTTGGGGATAGGGACGATGTCGACCTGTTTCCAATTGGATGGAATTTTCCCCGCCAGCCAACTGGAGTTCACTATATGAAGAAACGCTTTCTCACCTGTGCCCCCCAGGTGTGCAATCATAGAATAGGTCACTAGGTCGCTGCCAGGAGCAGTGTCAGAGGATTTCTTGTAGGAGGACTGCAGATGGTGGGTACCGGCTATGCACTGCGAGAGGTCGCATTACTTGAGCTGTGATCCCTATCTTCGCGTACCCGAAAGTAGCAAAGTTTTTGTGGATCGCAAAATCGGCCTTTATTGGTTGGTTTGATTTCGTCGGTTACTTGGGATTATGGTTATGGGTACGATTTGGATGTTGACAGATGGTTTCTCCTTGCAAATGTTCAGAAATTTGGTCATCTTGAGTCAAAGGGGGTTGTGCGCTTTGTTGATAATTCTGGTGTTTTCGTTTAGTTTTGGTCTAGTGATGGTGCTGTTGTTTGTTTTCCATTTGTTTCTTCATGGTGCTATTCTGGAGATGGCATGACAGCCTTTTGGAGAAAGTCATGTAAGTCATGCCGACATACGAGGAAGTGCGGTGCAGATACTCACTGACGGGACAATCAAATCTGTATGCGACACTGATGGAGAGGTGGGAGGCTAGTTTTTTTTTTTATCAATATGTGTGTGTGTGTGTGTGTGTGTGTGTGTGTGTGTGTGTGTGTGTGTGTGTGTGTGTGTGTGTGTGTGTGTGTGTGTGTGTGTGTGTGTGTGTGTGTGTGTGTGTGTGTGTTTTGGGGGGGCGGGTTGCAGAGTATGATGAGGCGTATCTTGGTGTTGGCGTTGGTGGGTCGGACGTTACGCGAAATGATTCGTCGTAGGACTTTTCCGTCCTCCTTGTAACAGATGTTCATATATCCTTGTGGAAGGTAGAAAGGGAAAGAAAAATGGGGAGAAAATGTATTGACATTTTTTTTGGCTGAGTGAAATTGCCAGGAAATGTTTTATAGGAAGGGTGTGGGCTTGGTATTCCACAAAACATCAACTGACAATGTCTACATAATATGCACTAGTCGAAATTTGCACCAACTAATTGGGATCTTTTCGTAGCAATTAGGTTCTCTGAAGTGCTATAGAGTTTAACATAAATGTGTAAACATCTAGATTGATTTCAACCACAGGATACATCAAAAGTGACAATTTTTTTCACAAAATGAGAATCAGACAAGAAATAATGGTCTCAAACTATCAGGAAATAGATTTAACTTGGAAGTGGGTAGAAACAACTTCGCCAACCGTGTAGTTAATGAATGGAATAAATTTCTTGCAGAGGCAGTGCAATGTAGTTCAGTTTGAAGCTTTAAGATTCGTTTAGATAAACACCTAAGCAAGATGCTGTAATGCCTGCCATTTATTCTATATTATTTATTGATTTGTTATTATTTGTCTGTTTGTTTATCATTATTTCCTTGATTATCATTTATTATTATCTATCTGTCAATTTATTATTATTTACCATCCTGTTTGTTTATCATCTAACTTTACCTATTTATCTATTTACTCATTACTTATATTATTATAAATTATATTTATTTGTTTGTATATTTATTTATTTATTTATTTATCATTATTATCTTTTTTCAATCCGACCTAGTTATGGACCAAAATGTCATCTGTCGGCATGCTCCTCCTTTGTAATCCTTCGTTATTCTTTATACAGGAATCCTATATCACTTTGAAACCCAGCGACATCCACCAACTGGATCCAAATATATCTCACTCGAGAGACTGGGACCGGTCTAGGAATCGAGTGCTGGCCCACAGGGCTGATAATGAATAAAGGTCAAACTGATGTTTTCAGGACTTTGCAATAACCCCAAATGGGCCTCGACTATTCATCTATTGAAGTCTCCAGAATTAAAGATGGGAGGTTTAATCCAATCATAGCGAAACTGAGACAATAGAAGACAGGCGAGAGGAGAGGATGGATGGGGATGAGAATGAAGGGAAGGGCCCTTTAAAGGGGCAGTAACGAGTGGAAGGGAAAGGGAAAGAAAAACCAGACTTAAAGACACAAAGCAAAAAAAAAAGTGATGGAGATCCGGGTGAGGAGGTCGGATGAAAGAGGGAAAAAAAGGTAGGTGGAGGGAGGGAGGGGGAGGAGAAGAGCTGGATCTAAGGGACGGGTGGAGAGGAGAAGAAAAGAGGCAGGGGGTCAAGGGAAAGGTGTGAGTGTAAAGAGTAGAGCTGATGAAAAATGGGGAAGAGGGGAGATGAGTAAGAGGGGGATGCAAAGTCAACAAGGATGAAAGCGGAACTTTGCGCTGGGGACAGGATTTGCCCTTTCTGCATAGTGGTATACTATATGGATTTTCTTTTTGAAAATATTGTGTCTGTGTGTGAGTGTGCGTGTGTGTGTGTGTGTGTGTGTGTGTGTGTGTGTGTGTGTGTGTGTGTGTGTGTGTGTGTGTGCGTGTGTGCGCGAGCGTGTGTGTGTATTACTCAAGGGGTGAGTGGATCACGGGTCAGCTAGGTCAGACCATTCGCTTTCGCGAGATCGATTTTTGTGTATAAAAGGGGGGTATTGCAAGTGAGCGCGTTTTGAGGATACTTTATTGAGTTCTATATCGTGGATCAGCAGGCATGTGGAAAGAGGCAGGAGGATCGGGACTCGCGTCTATATGAACCAACGAAAGCGAGGAAAAGGGCCGGAGACGTAGTTGCAGAGAAAGACAGAAAGACGGAGAAATTTAGTGAGATTAAAACTGAAATGAGGAGATGCAGCCTGAGAGAAAGTTATGAATGAAGTGAATTTTTATATAAGAAAAAACATGTGTTTGTACTTGGGGAAGTATTGTCGTTCGCGTGAAGTGTGTTTGTATTTTCTACGGGAGGTGAGTTGATATCACAGTGATTATCATAATGAAGAATATTCACATGGTTGTACACAACTTCTCGCGTTTACTGGTGGATTAGAGACGAAGAAGACAAATAGTTTGTGCGGCGAGGTCTGGGTGTTGTGTCGAATTAGATTTTCGTGTATGGTGTGCAGCCTTTCTACATACATACATACATATACTAAAGGCTTTTTCCCCCAGCACGGGGGGTAGCCAAAAAGAAAAAGGCATAGAAACCACTCCCACCCATTCCATCCCCTAATACTCCACTCCCCTCCACCCTCCTCCCTCCCTCTTATCTTGGCACCTTCTGGATGACGGGTCTTTCTAGATGTCTGAAATGTAGCTTATGTTTATGTTGGTTGAGTGGACAGATGTTGGCAGCTTGGTGTAGAGTGTCAGAAGTTCTAAAGTTACATCATACTGAACCTGTGATGAATTGAACTTCCACATTCTGAACCTTCTGGTGGGGGTAGTTGTTTGTGGGGGCATGCCATCTGGGTCGATCCCGGGGACTGGCAGAGTTACGACCTGACCAGCCCTCGGTACAGTCGAGGTTTAGTGGATAGTGTCGTGGCTTTGAAGCGTTTTATCCTACCCATCTCAGTCTTAGCCCTCGCTCCCTTCACCCCTTCTATCCATCTCGTTATCCGCCTTCCACTTAAGTTTGCTCAACTTACCTCATCCTTCTACACTTGTTTTGATTGTCTTTATTAACTAAAATTTTCCACATGCCCAAACTATCTCTATATACCTTTATCAACCCTATTTTCCAGCTCCCTTTCCAACCCTGCTCCCTTTACCTCCTCCTTTCTCACTTTATCCAAAGACTGCATCTCGAATACATTTGGATTTCTCCTTTCTGCCTCTCTTACATTACAATTCTCCGCCCCCACAGTGCCCTAGGCACAATCACTCCATATAGTCTTTCTTTCTGCGTCCATCCCATGATACCTACCTCCCACGACATTTTTCATTCCCCCGAGATATTTACTTGCTTCCCTAACTCAGGAGTTCATCTCCACTTCCACGCCTCCATTCCCTGCCACATGCAACCCTAAATACTTAGAACTATTCGCCTCCTCTAGCCTCGCTCATTTAAGACTTACTTCACACTCACTGCCACCCTCACCACTTGTACATCTCACCACCTTACTTTTACCTACATTTACTTTCAACTTCCTCCTATCACAAACCCGAAAATCAAGCAACCAAGTTTGTAGATAATCTTATTATCAACAGCAGGTTTTAGCGTCGTGTTATCTACTTATTCTAGCTGATGCTATACAAGTTCATTCAGATAAATGCGAACTCCTTCACTACCCGAAGGCTCAAAACCTATTTCGAACAACCTGCTTAAGGCGGCATCATCTAATCTATTTTGTTGACTGTCACTAGTTGATTTTATTCAACTAAGGGACCCTCCACTCTTACAGCCGAAAGGATGATTATCATTGTTTTTCTTTCAATATTTCAATATTTCCTTTTCAATATTTCCTTTTCAATATTTCCTTTCAATATTTCCTTTTGTCCTATTCCCCTTTCCCTGCATTATTTCGTATTTTCCATTCTCCTTTACCTAAGCCATTTCTTCTTGACCTGATTTTTCCCATCTTTTCATCCATTTCTCTCCTTTTTCCCACACCCTTCCTCCTCTTCGTCCCTAAGATTCCCCGCCTCACCCTCTCCTCCGGCCCCATGGACTTCCGCCTTATATTTTCTTAATTCCCTCTTTCTTCTATTTCCTCCCCATTCCTTCCGCCATGGCCCCAATCTCTTCACACTTTTTGCTCCTTCCACTTTCAACCTTTCGTTGTTTTTTTTCCACTTTTTTCTTCGTCTCACTCTTCTCTCCTGTTCCACTTTGTTTACACGCGTATTCTACTCCTCAGTCCCCACTTCCTGACGTTGAACAAATTTCTTTCCTTCCCCTCGCTTTTCCCTCCGTCTTTCCTTTCCTCTTCCAAGCCTCCCGCCCCCTTCGGGAGTCTGCCCTTCCCTTTTTTTCACTTTTGCCTTTCCCATCTTTTCTTATTCTCCCCCCTCACTCCCCCCCGTCCCTCTGCCGCTATGACCTCTGCCCTCGCTATTATCAGTTTTCACAGCCCTCCTGAGCACACAACTGTCCACTGCTCTCTCTGCCCCACATTTATTGTTTTGCCTTTTTTTCCTCTTTCTACCCTTTGTGTGTGTGTGTGTGTGTGTGTGTGTGTGTGTGTGTGTGTGTGTGTGTGTGTGTGTGTGTGTGTGTGTGTGTGTGTGTGTGTGTGTGTGTGTGTGTGTGTGTGTGTGTGTGTGTGTGTGTGTGTGTGTGTGTATGCATGTGTGTGTATGCATGTGTGTGTGTGTGTGTGTCTGTGTGTATGCATGTGTGTGTGTCTGTGTGTATGCATGTGTGTGTATGCGTGTGTGTGTGTGTGTGTGTGTGTGTGTGTGTGTGTGTGTGTGTGTGTGTGTGTGTGTGTGTGTGTGTGTGTGTGTGTGTGTGTATGTGTGTGTGTGTGTGTGTGTGTGTGTCACAATTTTCAAATCTCGGTGCTCTTGTCTCATTCCCTTCGTTTCGGAGCGTGTGCTACAGAGACAAATAGAACAACCTAACAGCAAACAGATTAGAAGGAAAAGTGTCACCCAGCACGGCAAGATTTATTCGAGATGAGCTAAAAGCCTTCACTAGCGAGAAGGGTCCCACGAAGATAAATAAGATAGCCTGACGGCAATCAAATGAAGACAAAAACGCTGCCCGTCACAGAAGGCGTTAAACACGTCTCAGTGTCCATAATGTCTTCAAGTCCCCTGCAGATAGGCAGCGCCTAATAAAATACGTCCCAGTCCCCCTGTAGATCAAGTTATTGACGGCCTGCAGAATATGTTTGTATAATATAATGATAATAATAATAATTGCTGTTTTTGCTTGATCTCGTTTGGACCCGGGGAATTTTGTGAGCCCTTTTGCGACCCAGCGCCTTCTGCCGGGCTCGGTTGATAACTGGAAGAATTTAACAAACCTAACCGTGAGGGCGCGCCAAAGTCAACGACTCAAAAATAAATAAAAACGTGCTCAAGTAGACGACGAGACATCCCCCAGTCACCTTCATCCCCATCTCTTCTCGTCTCAGCCCAAAGAAATGAGTAATCTTAAAGGTCGATCACACTTTTCCCTGGATGATCATTAAGGGGATTTGACTCATTTCTTTATGTAATTTGTAATAAAGATTTGGGATTGTCGAGAAGTAAAAATCAGTTGCTTGCATGTATAGATTATAGTGACTTCTTTGGCAAGTTGTTTTTCTTGCTTAACCTCTCCCTCCGCCCACTCCTTCCGTTCCGTCCCCTGACCTTCCCTCCCTTCCCCCTCCCCTCCGACAGCCTCCTCCCCTCTCTCATACACTCTGCTCCTTTCCCTCTCCCCCCTCCCCTCCCCTCCCTTCCTTTTCCTTTTCCTGCCCTCCTGTCCCTTCCCATTCCTTCCCATTTCTTTTTCCCCTCCACCTTGCTCTCTCTCCCTTCCTTCCCCACGCTTCCGCTTCCCTCCCCTCCCCTTCATCCACTCGTTTCCCATCCCCTTCCCACCCCTTCCATCCTTCCCCCTCCTGTTCCCTGATCCTCCCTTCCCGTCCCCTGCTCCCCCTCCTGTTCCCTACCCTGCCCTGTCCCCCCCCTCCTTTCCCCTTCCCTTCCCTCCCGTTCTCTCCCCGATCCTCCCTTCCCGTCCCATGCCCTCCCCTCCCCTCCCCTCCCTTACCCATCTCTCCTCTCTCCTCTCCTGTCCCCTACCCTACCCTCCCCTGCCCTCACCTCCCCTCTCTTCTTCCTTCCCCTACCCTTCCCTTCCTCCCTTTCCCTTTCACTTCCCTCCACTCCCTTTCTCTCTCCTCCCCTTCACTCCCTTTCTCCCCTCCGCCCTTCCTTTCCCTCCCGTACCCTCCCCTTTCCTAACCTCCCCCGACTCCTCCTTCCCTCCCCTTCCCTGCTCCTCTTCTCACCTTCCATCGTCTTCTCTCACCTCCCCTCCCCTACTCTCTTCCCACTCTTTTCCTCACCTGTAGTCCCCTCACCTCACCTCTTCCCCTATCCTCCTCATCCTCTCTCCGGCTCCTCCTATTCTCCGCCCACGTCCCCTCCCTGCCCTACTCTCACCTCCTCTACCCTCCCCTCCCTTCCCTTCCTCTCCTTTCCCCGCCCCTCCTCGTCTCCCCGCCCACCTACTCCCCGGTCCCCGTTCCTCCCCGAACTTTCTCCTCCTGTCCTCCCCTCGCCTTCCCTCTCCTACCCTCCTCCCCTCACTCCTACTCTTCGCTCCCTTCTTCTTCCCTTTCCTTCTCTATCTTCTTCCACCCTCTTTTCCTTTCATTCCCCATTCCCTTCCCTTCCCTCCCAACCCCTCCTCTCCTCTCCTCTCCCCTCCCTTCCCCCTTTTTTCTCTCTCCTCCCTCTTCTTCCCTCACCTCCCCTCTTCTTCCCTCACCTCCCTTTTCCTTCCGTCCCTTTCTTTCTTATTCCTTCCCCCTCTTCCCTGCTCCCTTCCTCTCCCCTCCCCCTCTTCTCCCCATGCCAGTGCCCCCTAGTCTCATCATTTCCCCTCTTTCCTCTTCCAACCTCTCCCCTCCTCACTCCTCCCCCTCTCCTCCTCTCTCCTCTTCTTTCCTCCCCTCCAATACCTTCCCCTCCCAATCGACATATCTCATGACTCTTAGGGAGTTTAAAGAATAGTCACTCAGATCTTTTGACCGCCACTGTATTGTAAAATTAATAGATAGATAAATTAGTAAGCAAATAAATAAATAGATAAATAGATAAATAAGGTCTTTCATTCATTCATTCGTTCGTTCGTTCGTTCGTTCATTCATTCATTCATCAATTGATTATTCATTCAGTTGATGATTCATTCCTTCATCAATTAATAGATCAATGAATAAATAAACGAACGAATATATAGATAAGTAATGAATAAAGAGATAGAATATTGAAATAGATTAAGAAAGCAAAAAACATTTCTATCATTGTGCCTCACAGTATGACACGCCGAAGAAGAAAAATTGTGACTGAAAATATTCTGCGCCTTTCTATGAATCCCTTCCTTTCGTTCCCTCCGCTCTAATGGCGGCGACTCGCTTTCGATTCTCTTCTGTTTTTGCCGACGCCAAGCGAATTCATTGGTCTGAGAGACCTATGGCCGCCGTAGCGAAGGGGTTTGCATCGTATGGCCAGGAACTTCCCAAAATGTCTAATCACAACATGTTTACTCCCAGAATGTACACTCCCAAAATGTCTACTCCTAGAATTTCTACTCACAAAATATCTACAACATTTTCCCAAAACGTGTACCACAAAAATTTTTGGATTCCCAAAATATATCCGAACATTTTGTATATATAATTCCTGATTTTTTTTTTCTATAATACACTGACAATGATTTATTGCTCTGGTCTTTATTATCTTAAGAGGGAGCTTAATTGCTAAGTTAATTGTATATAAACCCTCTAATCATTCTTCATTACTTAGTATACAGGGTATATAACCGCCGTAACTGTCCCTTGTGAATAACCTCTGTAACCATTCCTCATGTTACTCGCTGTTTTCTATTACGGAGTTCACATCTACTCAGAACGGTGGTGAATCCAAGTGTCCTGTAAACAGAAAAAGTCTATCTGTCTGTCTATTTATCCATCTATCTGTCTACCTATCTATATATCAAAGGCTTCTTCCATCTTATAAGAGAGATATCCAGCCAAGGCGTGCACCCACTCCCATCCGGCACCCATTCACTTCCCTTACACCTTTAGTCCTCGTGGATGGAAGATTATCCTTATCTCACGCCCACTGCCTGGGTCATAAGTAATGCAGCAAGGCACAGCATATCTACAGTAGGGTCACACCGTTTCATTTACGCGGCGACCATCCCTCCTTCTCCTCTCATGCGAAATTTAAAGAAGACAAGGCGAATCCCTTCGGGTCGCGTCAATTCATATTCCATTCACAACCATCCTCCACTCACACCCATCTCTTGCCTTCTCTATTCCCTGTTCAACAGATATTCCCCTTTTACTGAAGGCCCTTTCACCCCATCCATCCATCTCATCCTCGGCCTTCCTCTCAAGAGTGCTGGAAAAGGTTTATGACAGGGTAGACAGGAAGGCATTGTGAGAGGTATTGTAGATTTATGGGATGGGGGAAAGATGTGGAAGGAAGGCAAAAGATTTTATATGAGTAGTAGAGCTTGTATTATAGGTAGAAAGGGTGAAAGTGAGTGGCGAATAGTCTTCAGTATTTAGGGTCACATGTACCAGAGCATGGAAGAGTGAGTGTAGAGGTAAACTTTAGAGACAGAGAAGCAAATAAACGTTTTGGGGAAATGAAAAGTGTCATAGGAAATAAGTATCTTAGGATGAACGCAAAAAAGAAGACAATATGGGGGTGATTGTGCCTACGACACTGTAAAGGGACAAAGACTTGGAATCTAAGGGAGTCGGAAAGTAGAAAATAAAAGTATTCAAGATGAAGTGTCTGAGAAATACGGTGGGTGTTAAAAGGATGGATAGAACGAGAAATGAGGAGGTGAGGAGGAAAGTGGGGATGGAAAGGAAGCTGGCAGATAGGGCTTATGAAAAAATACTGGGATGTTTTTTTTTTCTTATCATTTGTCTGTTTGATTCTCATTTATTATTAGTTATATGTCAATTTATCATTATTTACTATTTACCTGTTTGTTTATCATTTAACTATACCTATACATTTATTTATGTATTTTATTTGTTATTTACATTATTATAGTTTTTATTCATTTTTTTTTCTCATCCGATCTAGATATGGACCAAAAGGTCTCCTGTCGGCATGCTTATCCTTTGTAATCCTTTGTTAATTTTGGGCACATGAAAATAATGAATGAGGAAAAGCTGACAAAAATAGTGTGGAATGCAGAGGTGGATGGAGTGACCTTGAGGAGAAAACCAACAATGAGATGAATGGATGTGGTGAAAGAGGCCTCGGATAAAAGGGGAATGTCTGTTGAGTAGGGAATGGAGAAGACAAGAGATAGGTTTGAGTGGAGGATGGTTGTGAATGGAATATGAATTGACGCTACCCGAAGGGATTTCTCCTCGTCTTCTCTATTTACGCTTAAGGGGACAAGAAGTAAGAATCGCCAAGTAAATGAAGCGATGGATCCCTGCTGTGGATGTGCTGTGCCTTGCTGCCTTGCTGCAAACCTGGGCAATGGGCAGGAGACGGGGATGATGAAAGAATACTAGGATAGTTTGGGTCCATGGGAAAAAATGAGTGAAAATTTATTATTAAAAAAATGTGGAAGGCAGAGGATGAAATGAACATGAGAGGAAGACAGAGATTGAGATGGATAGATGGGATGAAGGGGGCTTAGGGTAAAAGGGGAATGTCTGTTGATCTGGGAATGGAAAAGGCAATAGACAGATCATAGTATATATAAATGATATAGACCATGGACTAAAATCTACTGTTTCCAAATTTGCTGATGATACAAAAATGTGCGGAGTGGCAAATGATCACTCAAACCAATTAGATATTCAAGAAGATTTAGATCAATTACAGCAATGGTCTGAAAAGTGGCTAATGAAATTTAACACAAGTAAATGCAAGGTAATGCACATAGGTAAAAATAACAGTAAGTACGATTACAAGTTATTTGGAAATTCGTTAACAAAAGTGGATAGTGAAAAAGATCTCGGCGTAATTATCAGTAATGACCTCAAATCATCCAAGCAGTGTATTTCAGCCTCTGAGAAAGCAAATAAGATTCTAGAAGGTGATTGCACGATCTTTTGATTTCAGAAGTCCATCACTCGTTAACAAGCTATATAAACCATTAGTTCGTCCATGTTTAGAATATACTGTTTCCGTATGGTCACCGAATCTCATCATAGACATTGACAAACTTGAAAAAGTACAACGGCGAGCCACAAAGCTGATTCCAAATATCAAAAATAAATCATACGAAAATCGACTAAGACATATGAATCTGTTTTCCCTAAAAAAGCGTAGACTCAGAAGTGACTTGATACAGGTCTTTAAAATTCTAAAGGGAATTGACAACATCAAAAGTGACCAAATTTTCTCAAACTGTCCGGAAATAGATTCAATTTGGAAGTAGGTGGAAACAACTTTGCCAACCGTGTAGTTAATGAATGGAATAAACTTCCTGCACAGGTAGTGCAATGTAGTTCAGTTCGAAGCTTTAAGAATCATTTAGATAAACACCTAAGCAAGATGCTGTAATGATTATAATTTATCTTATATTATTTGTTTTTGTTTTGTTATCATTTGTCTGTCTGATTTTCATTTATCATTAGTTATATATCAATTTATTATTATTTACTATTTACCTGTATGTTTATTATTTAACTATACCTATGCATTCATTTATGTATTTCATGTATTATTTACATTATTATAGTTTTTTTCTATTATTCTATTATTATTATGATTTTTTTCGCATCCGACCTAGATATGGACCAAAAGGTCTCCTGTCGGTATGCTCCGCCTTTGTAATCCTTTGTAATGTGTCCTTATATTTCCTTTTATATCATGCTAATCTCTCCCCCCTCTAAAAAGTGACAACATCTCTTCTGTACACCGTCAATGTTTCCTCTTGGAGAACAGGTTCATATTTGTCCCTGGAAAACATGTCAATTTTCCACCTGTGACATATGCCAAGATTATCCTCCGTAAAATGTGCCACTTATTCTACCTATAAGATATATCATCTACTCCCCCAACACTGTAAGACTTATCAGTTTTCCGCATCAAAACACTCCAGACATGTAAATTAGCTTCTTCTATAAAACTCAACAATATTATTCCCAGTAAGCCATGCCAAAAATTTCCCATGCCCCTGTACAAGGTACCAATATTTTCCCTTTAAATGTACCAACAAATTTCCATGACCAGTGACCCAACCCAATGTTATCTGCTCCTTTACCCAAGCTTCCTAATAAGATTGGCGTCAACCGTCCAGCAATCCTTAAAGTCGGTCGTCAGCATCAATCTCGAACAAATGGAAGTCACATTTTTTTTAGTAAATTTTATCTCATTTTTCAGTTTCATTTATTTTTCGTTTATTTACTTATTTGTGTATCATCCGATTGATTTTTTGCGATTATTCATTTCTTTACTGATATGTAATTCATTTTGTATTACATTCTATTTCATTTTCATTTAGTCGTTAACTATCTATTCAAAAATATATTTTCCATAAAGTTATGCAACAGAGATCTAACTACGAGAGCCATTTTTCGCAAACTGTCCAAACAAACAAACTTCTACCTCAGATGGCTTCAATCCACCACCCCCTCCAACCCAATTTGTCTCCATACATTCTATGCCTGATGGAGATTGTTGTAGTATAAGCTACCTAAAACAGAAACTACAATATAGAATACTCTTTCAATATATCATCAATCACCGAACGAGAACCAAGGAAACCTACGAGTCTCCCACATCGCTCCCTGACCTCACCAAATAATCCTTCTTCCAACTTACTACGAATAACCATATAAGAAAATGGGAACCTTGAGTGTGTGTGTGGGGGGGGGGTCACCATGGTCTTGGATCACTTGTTGGACTCGTGAACGACAGCTACTACCCTCCTCCCGGATGAGAGCTCAGAGTTCATATATGACCGATCTATGGGTAATGTTGTGACCTTACACACACGCACACACCCAACTCCCCGCCCACGTGTGTATGTGTGTGTGTGTGCGCACACGTATGTACACTCCTGTAGGTACATTTGTGTGTGTCTTATGCTATCATATATCACGTTAATGAGGTTTAAGGGTGAATTTATGGAACAGTAACTCATATACAATTCTTTAACCAACATTATTGTTTTGGTCCCATCGCAACATATCAACTTTTTTGGGGGGAAAGGGAGGGGAGAGGAGGGGAGGGGAGGGGAAAGGAGGGATGGGGAAATGGGTAACTTCGTACCCAGCGACAAGAAATTGTCGATTCGTAACAATGCTGACCTCTTTCTTTTCGCACATTATCTTGTTCTTGGATATTTTACTTCCTATAGTACGTGTGTTTGTATTGGGTGATCCTAACAAAACTTCACACGGCATAGACTGACCTAGAAATTATGGAAAATAGATTGTAATTTATCTTTATTTCCACCATATGGCAACACGGGGCTTGTGCTCAGGAAATGCTAGGGGCTGTTTAGAGCTAATGTGCTTTGTATTCTATATGATGTATTATGATGTTTTTCACAAGTGAAAAAGTCATTTCAAAGACGATAACTTAATGCCCCCAGTCCCACTGAGATGACCAATTAAAGCCCAGTTGACCGTTTGCGTGAAAATGAAGTTGGCACACAAGGAAATTGATGAGGATGACCACCTGTGCCGACTGACGAAGCGATCGAGGATGTGCAGGTGCAAGGAGCAAGATCTCCAAGGAAAGCCCTCAGACAACTTGCATCACTTAAAGGCACAGATATGTTAGTAAATAATTCATCACACTTCTTGAAGAGAATGAACATAAGCAATATCCCCATCTACCCCCGCTCCTCTGCCTCATCGCTCTTCCGTCTACCGGCCTTCCTCACTCCCTATCCCCACTCCCCTGTAGCGAATGCATGAGTGATAGTATAACATCACCAAGGTCTATGACCTTGAACATCACGTAGAAGTTATCGTCCAAAATAGTAAAACCGTATTCATATATGGTCATTTCCTAAGATTTTTTTAAAGGATTCGCTCATCCAAATTTCATGAGTAGTCAATAAGGTCCATGCATTGCTTCAGCACTTATCTATTCAAACATTTTATGCTGCTTTTTCATATTTTTTAAGCAATGGCGGGAGCGGAAACTCCAAAAACGTCTAATTAAGAGCGCATGTAGCGCCAATTTTAACGCTGTACACACTCACGTCAATTAGCAGCTTTTTCAGCTCGGGGAGTAAAAATATAAAAGAAAAAATGTTTCAAGACTGTTATAATAATTTTTAAGCTGCATCATTTTGTTGAGAAAGTGTCCTAATCTCAGGGGATTCAAGACAGAACTGTTTTGCCGAGATTCATTCCCCGTTTTCTTACATTGGCCAACTGCGCTTTTCAAAGACTTAAGCTTGTGCATTCAAATGCAATAGCTACCCCAGACATATGCAACGGGGTTCCAGTAATATTTCAAAGGAAATAAAAAACACCAAGACCATAAAGTAGTGCGACTTGGAGGGGGTTTATACGATCTAACGGTTTGTCGAACGCGGTTCGACAGACACGTGTATAAAATGATGTGTGAACGTGTGAACGGGGTATTTGGTTGTCGAACAACGTACAACCAAATACCCCGTTCACACATTCACACATCACTTTAAACACTCCCTTCAATTCGATGACGCTCTCTACAGATTTTGTTCTGGTTGACTTCAGACGATTTTATTCAGCTGAAGTGGACATGGTCGCAACAAAATTAGGACCATCACTGACTGAAACACTCTTTTCTCCCAGATCCGCCCCACAGCTCAAATCTCTTCAGATTTTGTTCTGGTTAACTTCAGACGATTTTATTCAGCTGCAGTGGACATGGTCGCAACAAAATTAGGACCATCACTGACTGAAACACTCTTTCCTCCCAGATCCGCCCCACAGCTCAAATCTCATTTGAAACCGGCTGGGAAAAAGTCCATTGGAATAAATTGCCACAAGGTGGATCATCACTCAGCTGAATGAAATCGCCTTACCGACACGTTGAAGGGAATAGAGGAGAATGAAACATTAAGGTTAGGGGACAAAGATTATTCAAGAATGAGCTAGGAAATATATACAAATCTTAATGTGAAGAAAAATTAAAATGAAAAGCGTAAGAGACTTCTTGGTATCTTTAAACTTTCTGTATCGACATTTAAAGAAATGCAGATACTTGCCCAAATAAAACGAAGTTGAAGTTATTCACAATGGCTTCAAAAAGAAAATGAGAAAATCTGTTGAAGCTGGATTTATTTGTCTGGGAAAAGGGGAGCATAGGGCATTTTGCCCACTGCCAAACGTCCACCGCACAGGTGACATAACTTGACGGAAGATCATCTCGCCACGGACATACACGTGTGATCCATACAGACAGCTCTCTGAGGAAGCCCACGTTGGTCGCAACGCCAGAACAGTAAGCTGTTCCCAATCCATCTTTGTTCACCCTTCCCCGCCTACGCCCTCTCATTTGTCTTTGAACGCTTTAGAGATAAGAGGGATTACTGCAGAATACGACGGATTACAAGCTATATACTCCGGAGAGAACTTCCCCCGAATTGCTTTCCGAGGTCAGCCCCAGAACAACTAAGAGGTGACGAACACCACCGATAATGTTAACACATAATTAGAAGAAACTTGCGAGACCTTCTGGATAAAATCAGCGATGAGAGAAATAAAGTAGCATTGCCTAACTGTAATAAGTAGCTTTAACAGTACAAAGTGATAAACTCTCGGAGGTTACATTAGTTGTGTGTCAATAGTGATTGGAATAAGACAAGCTAGGAAGACTTAGTGACTAACCTTTCATACATATAGCTGAGAGCTAGCACTATCTCTTGGACTAAAATTTGATATCGGAAGCAGGGACAGAGGTTATAGTGAAGGTGTAAACAGTAATTATAGACAGACTACAAACAAGGTCGATAAAGACTTCATCCAAGGAGTAGTCACATGCTGTCAAGCTTTAGTCAATTCATCGATTATGTCGACTGCTATTCACAGAAGGTTTAGAAAACCCTCCAACCCTCAGCCATAGATGACAGCATTTCAATAGGTTGATAGAGTTGTTATATTGAACTGGGTTGATTATGTGGACGGAATGTCAAACCTTTTGGAAGATGTACATACAGTATATGAGTATGTACATGTAAATTTATCCACATAGGTATATGTGTATGTATACCTGTATCTGTATGTATATGTATATGTAAATTTATATATGTATATATATATATATATGTATATATATATATATATATATATATATATATATATATGTATACGTATATGTGTGTGTATGTATATGTTTACGTACATGTTTATGAACAGAATACTTCCATTTCAGGGGTCACTTTTACCTTTAGTCTTTCTGCCACTATACCGGCGCATTCATCTCCATGGCACCTCACGATGGAAATCATGGTAAACAACTTACCAAACGCTATAGGAAAAGAAAAAATCATTCGTCCTAAAAAAAAAAAAATCTAGGTCATGTGCGGTGTATATGGTGTCAAATATACCCGAGTGAACCTGTCATGCGTTTGTTGAACTAAAAAATATATATCGGTACTGTGTGACAGCCAATCTCTGAAAAGGAAAAAGACAAAAAAAAAATAGAAAAAATGGGAGTAGAAGTTGCGCGCTTCGAGAACATCACAGTCGTCGCCCGGTCGTGGTGTCAGGAAAGTCCGGAAGGACACGTCTCTTGCGTATTCAAAACTTTTGGACAGTGTCGCGCTGACGGGGTCAGGCAAAAGAATCAGAACTGACAGGGTGGTATGGCAGCAAATCTGACAAACCAAGTGCTCCCTATGTCCGAGATGGGGGAAGAGAATTTTTTTTTTTTTTTTTTTTTTAAGGTAAAATTGGGTTGGAGATTCATTCAGCTGCGAACTTTAACTATGTATCTATATATAAATCAAATCAGCCATCCTGAGTCCACTGCTGAACAAATGCCTCCTTCATAGCATTCCATGATTCACACGACCGCGCCAACCTTTGCCACGTCACTCCTGCAAACTTCTCAAGCTCGTCTCTCCACCTTCTGTCTGGTCTCCCTCTTCCACGCTTCCTATCTCGCGGTGTCCACTCAGTAACATACTTGCTCCATCGTTCATTAGTCTTTCGCACTAACTTACCTGCCCAATTCCACTTCCTCTCTTTCACCGCCTCCACAATATCTTTCACTCTAGTCTGTTCTCTCACCCAACTTGCTCTTTTTCGGTCTCTCAGCGTTATTCCCATCATTGATCTCTCCATTCTCCTCTGTGCAGTCCTTAACTTTGTTTCCATCGCCTTCGTCAGTTTCCAAGTCTCACACCCGTAGAGTATTGCTGGCAGAATGCATTGATTGTAAACTTTACGTTTCAAAAATAGAGGAAGAGAGCCTCTCAGGATTTTATTATACTTACCAAACACTTTCCAACCAATTCTAATGTGTATTTTTATTTCATTATCATGATCTTTTGTCATTTCACCATCTGGCCTAAATAATCATACTCTTCAACTACTTCAAGACTCTCACCATCGATTATAATCTCTTTATTTTGAACTTTTTACAAGGGAAAAGGGACAAGTGTGAATGTAGTCATTTCAGAGGGATTAGCCTGTTGAGTGTAGTAGGGAAGGCTTATGGGAGAATCCTAATTGAGAGGATTAGGAGAGGAACAGAAGGAGTAATTGGTGAGGAACAGTGTGGTTTTAGGACGGGTAGAGGTTGTGTAGATCAGATCTTTGTGGTAAGACAGATATGTGAGAAAGCTATAGGAAAGGGGAAGGATGTTTTTTGGGCTTTTATGGATCTGGAAAAGGCTTATGATAGGGTAGACAGAAAGGCACTGTGGGAGGTTATGCAGATTTATGGGATAGGAGGAAAGCTTTTGGGAGCTGTCAAGAGTTTTTATGAGAGTAGTAGAGCTTGTGTCAGGATTAGAAATGGAGAGAGTGAGTGGTTTGAAGTAAAGGTGGGACTTCGTCAAGGATGCGTTATGTCGCCCTGGCTGTTCAACTTATACATGGATGGGGTGGTGCGAGAGGTGAATGCTAGGGTAGTGAGTCAGGGATTGGAGATGGTTAAAGAAAATGGAGAAAAGTGGGAGGTGAGCCAGCTGTTGTTTGCGGACGACACTGCGCTTGTAGCAGGGTCAGAGGAGGGATTGAGGAAGCTGGTGGCAGAGTTTGGGAGAGTATGTGATAGAAGAAAGCTAAAGATAAATGTGGGTAAAAGTAAGGTGATGAGATGTACAAGGGGTGAAAGTGGCAGTAGACTGGAAGTAAGCATTAAGGGAGAGCGACTGGAGGAAGTGGATAGTTTTAGATACTTGGGTGCAAGTGTAGCAGGAAAAGGTGGAGTGAAGGTGGAGGTAGAATGTAGATTGAGAGAAGCGAGTAAATGCCTTGGTGGTTTAAAGAGTGTAATGAGAAATAGACATTTGGGAATGGATGCGAAGAGGAGACTGTATGAAGGAGTGATTGTGCCAACAGCACTGTATGGGGCAGAAACGTGGAACATAAGAGAAGAAGAGAGAAGGAGTTTGAATGTGTTTGAGATGAGGTGTCTGAGAAGTATGGTGGGGGTTACTAGGCTAGATAGAGTGAGAAATGAGGAGGTGAGGAGGAGAACAGGGGTGAAAAAGGATTTGGGAGAGAGGGTTGATGAAAGAATATTAGGATGGTTTGGACACATGGAAAGAATGAGTGAAGAAAGACTAGTAAAAGAGGTATGGAAGGCAGATGTAGAGGGAGTGAACATGAGGGGACGTCCTAGGATGAGGTGGATGGATGGGGTGAAGGGGGCTTTGGGGAAGAGGGGAATGTCTGTTGAGGAAGGAAGGGAGAGGACGGAAGACAGAGGTGAGTGGAGAATGGTTGTATATGGATGATGTTGTGACTGCATGAGGAGGAATGGGCGGGGACGTGGGGGGTGGGGTAGTATGTGTGAGTAAATTTTGACGCAGCCCGAAGGGATTTCTCCTCTATTTCATCTATGTCTCTAATTCTTTTTTCTGATCTCTGCCTTTTGTTGATAAGCTTGTTTAGTTCTACTCTTTCTATTTCGTCTCTCCTGCTTTTAATCTACATGGTCCTCCTTCTTTTAATTAGGTTATTTGTAGCTTTGGAATATTTGTTTTCTCCAATACTTTTTGTATTTCCTACTTTCACTGCTGCTTCCCTAATAATATTCACTAAATTCAAATTCATGTCTTCCACGGTGTCCTCGTTAGTTCTTAGAGCTTCGAATCTATTCTTAATTTCTAATTGAAATTCCTTCTTATCATCCTTAACTTTTGCAAGGCTTATTTTCTTTTTTAAAACTAGCTTATTTCTTTCGGCTCTGAAATTGAATTTAGCTGTGTAACCTAGCATTCTATGGTCACTACCTATGTTGACTTTTTTTATGACCGCAAAATTGCTAACGCTCTTGCTCTCATCTTCTATTATGAAGTCTACTTCGTTCTTTGTTGTTCCATTTGGACTTTTCCAGGTCCATTTACGACCTACACGCTTTTGGAAGAAAGTGCTCATTATACTCATGTTGTAGTTCTCTGCGAAATTGACTAACATCTCGCCTCTGTCATTTCTTTCACCTACTCCAGACTTACCAATGCACGACTTATCTCCCATCTTCTTACCCACTTTGGCATTAAAGTCGCCTATTACCAACGTATACTTACTTTTTTCTTGATCCATTACCTACCTTAAATCATCATAGAAGGATTCAATTTTATCGTCTGAACTCTGTGAAATTGGTGAATAAACCTGAACTATTTTTAGAGTGTATCTTTTACACAGCCTAATTACAATCCAAGCTACCCTGTCTGATAAACTACTGAACTTGACTACGTTACCAAGAATCCTACTCCACTAGATCTTTGTCCTTACCTCTATACTACGAGTATAACAGAATATAGATATTGTCATGTTTAGAGGTAAAAATATACTAAACTACTTTAAGTCAAGCGAAATTAATTGAAGTATATATTATTTAAGGGGGACAAACATGTATAAATGTCTTGAATGATTCAGCCTCTTTTGTGAATTTTTTCTTTGGTACATTTTGGTTGAACGGTATCCAGCAGCATTGGGCTGTTTCTTATGCTATACATACCAGTTTGTAGTCTGATATACTTGAAAACTGAATACTCTTGACATGTGAGCAAGAATATCATAAAACTAGTGTACCAAATTCCCATATTAGTATTTAGACTGAATATGTATGTCGAATAATCCGATTTTGTTAAATTTATTGTTCGTTATCTGTTGTTGTTGACAGAAAGTGTGAATTTAGCATTATTGTAAAACTGAATGAAAAAAGTTCTAATTGTGATTACATGAAGACTAATTACGACAGAATTAATCTTATTTGTTTGCAAGTCCTGTGCTCCAGACTTTTTGTAAAAGTCTGAGAAGTTAAATAGATTCTAGTTTATTATATCCACACACACACACACACACACACACACACACACACACACACACACACACACACACACACACACACACACACACACACACACACACACACACACACACACACACACACACACACACACACATACACACACACATACACACACACACACACACATACACACACACACACACACACACACACATACACACACACATACACATACACACGCACACATACACACACATACACACACACACACAGACACACACACACACACATACACACACATACACACACATACACATATAAACGGCGCATTAAGTGTGTGTCAGTGTAAGTGTGCATGCAGAAGTGTGTGTGTGTGTGTGTGTGTGTGTGTGTGTGTGTGTGTGTGTGTGTGTGTGTGTGTGTGTGTGTGTGTGTGTGTGTGTGTGTGTGTGTGTGTGTGTGTGTACATGTGTGTACATATCTAAGTGTATGTTATGTTTGCATGCCTAGTATATACATACACTAATATGGAAAGAAGGTTTTGTGTGTTTTTGTAAAGTGGAGAATTGTGTGAATATATGGGGAAGGAGCGCATTAACAATGTGATGCGAATGTACTCGGTAATGGAAGGGCAGTCTACGGTGAGATTATAAATGGAAGTAGGGATGGAGGAAATGAAGGTCTTGGGGGGTGGGGGGTTAGAGGGTGAGGGGACCAATGGAATATTATACGAGATTTAGATTGTGGAGGGAAGACCGGGAGGTAGGATGGATGTCGTTGTGCACAGGAGAGCCAGGAAACAAAGGAGGACGTGGAGGTAAACTAAGTTGGAGGAGATTGGCAGGTGCCTAGAATGAGATTTGGATTTAGAATTCAGATTGAAGAGGCGTATATGGAGGCTGAAGTAATGATAGAATTTCTTCCAAGTTGCTGGGCTAACGCCGACGGGATGAAACGAGATTTGGATTAACCTTTTTTTCTTCTATTTCGTTCTGGCTGCCGTCAGGTTATTTTATTCATTTCTGTGGCACCCGGCTTGCTGATGACTGGGAAATATCCTAGATTGACTATCCCCGGGTGGTCTACCAATTCGAAGCCAAAGTCACGTATTTTCCGTAGTTTCATGTGCTGTATGTGCTGGTGCATTGTCCTGCAAAAAGAGGACACCACGGCTCAGCTTTCCACGGTGTTTCCGCTTCAAAGCTTCACTCAGTTCGTCCAACATAGACATGTAGTATTCTGTGTTGATGGTGCAACCCTTTGGCAGGTATTTTATGAGGGGTACTCCATTTTTGACCCAAAACACTGAAGCCAGTACCTTTCCAGCTGACTTTTGGGTCCGAAACTTCTTGGGACGCGGTAAACCGCTGTGTCGCCACTCCATTGATTGCTGCTTGGTCAGGGGATCATAGTGATGAAGCCAAGTTTCATCCATGGTGACTAAACGAGCCATAAAATTGGCCATCCCTGCTGCAAACCGATCCAAAATCACCTTTGATGTTGTCACTCTGATGTACTTCTGATCTGCATTTCGGCACCCATTTTGCGGAAGGCCAGAATGTTGTGGATGATGTGGCCAACTCTTTCGCGAGAAACCCCTAGAGTCTCAGCTATGAATTTAGCTAAAATCCGGCGGTCCTCGAGAATCATGACGTGCATAGCGTCGGCTTTCTCCTCTGTGGTTGTGGAAGTTGGCCGTCCTGACCGGGGTTCATCTGTGACCTCGAAATGACCATTCCGAAACATTGACACCTACAATTTTACTGTAGAGTATGATGGGCAGTCATCCTTCAAGACGTCCTTCATTTCGTCGTGGATTTCCGCCGCCCCTTTGCCTTGCAAGAAGAGGAACTTCATGCCCGCCCGCGCTTCAATTTTACCAAAATCCACTGTAGGCGCTGCAATCATGCGCTCAACCTACAAAAAGGAAAAAGATATATTGTACACCATCATGTTTTTTTTGCCTATCTTCTAAATAGCTGTCTTACCTCCCCTGTAAAAGTAACAGCTCTACCCTTTCACGATACTTTTTTTTTCTAGATGCCGCTAGGAGGACATTTTATTCCCCTCAGCAATGGTTCCTCCTCGATGGCGAAGGAATCAGCTTAGTTCGACTGGTCACTTCTGTACCAAGTGGCTTTTGTTTTTGCTTTTTCCTGGCTGCCTTGCTGACCTTTATGGCATTCTTTACACACTTTCTTTTGGGCATCACCGGCTATTTGTTTCATCTCGGTAAGTCTGTAATTGTTGGTAGTATGACCGCCTATATGCACCACTCTACGAGATCGTCCTAAAGAATAGAAGCGCTGGTGAAATTCAGTCCTATTTACACCATGAGATCAGGGTTGGGTGGATGCAACAGTGTGCGCTGAAGATCAAGTAGATGCAAGTGTTCCTGGATAGAAACAGTTATATACATAAACAAATAAATAGATAAATAGAGAAATGAATAAGTAAATAATGTTCGCATGAGAAGTGTGCCAAAGACTGAGCGAGAGGTAAGGTGGTCCGTTGGTCAAAGTGACCGACACGTAGCCTAAGGGGTATTTAGACGGTCAAACGGTTTGACAAACCCGGTTTGTCAAACAAGTGTTTGAAGTGATGTTTGACCGTGTGAATAGGGTATTTCATTGTCAAACACGGTCAAACATCACTTCAAACACTTGTCTGACAAACCGGGTTTGTCAAACAGTTTGACCGTGTAAATGGCCCTTTAGGCTCGCGGGTTCGAATCCCCGAACTATGAGGAATTGCATCCCTTCCCTAACGCCCATTTGTCTTGGCCTCTTTCCTTCCGTGCGACACTTTTCCTTCCATTGCGGTTGTCACCAGGCTATTCCATTCATTCTCCACGCCCCCCCCTACTCCCTCCTCTTCCTCCTCAATTAAAATGTTCTGGAACTCGTCCTAACTATTCCCCGGCGCCAATTCGAGTTCCAAAACATTGCTTTTGAACACCCTGCATGGTACAATCGGTAGCGTCATTGCCTTGTGGTAAATAGTCGCACAACCAACGCCTCGAGTCCCAGTGGCGGATCTAGTTGATCCATTTGTCGAAACTAAACACACTTTGTGATACAATAGGGACATCTCCCTTCATTTCTTAATGGTGTAGGTTCGAATGTAGTGACATACATTTGAATACACTAAAGGTGGAGCATGCCGACAGGAGACCTTTTGATCCATATCTAGGTCGAATGAAAAAAAAAAATCATAATAATAAATTAAAACTATAATAATGTAAAAATAACAAATAAAAATACATAAATAAATGCATAGGTATAGTTGAATAACAAACAAAAAGGTAAATAGTAAATGATTATAAATTGACATATAACTAATAATAAATGAAAATCAGACAGACAAATGATAACAAAACAAAAACAAATAATATAACATAAATTATAATCATTACAGCATCTTACTTAGGTATTTATCTAAATGATTCTTAAAGCTTCGAACTGAACTACATTGCACTACCTGTGCAGGAAGTTTATTCCATTCATTAACTACACGGTTGGCAATGTTGTTTCTACCTACTTCCAAATTGAATCTATTTCCGGACAGTTTGAGACCATTGTTTCTTGTCTGATTCTCATTCAATGTGAAAATTTGGTCACTTTTGATGTTGTCAATTCCCTTTAAAATCTTAAAGACCTGTATCAAGTCACCTCTGAGTCTACGCTTTTTTAGGGAAAACAGATTCATGTGCTTAAGTCGATTTTCGTATGATTTATTTTTGATATTTGGAATCAGTTTTGTGGCTCGCCGTTGTACTTTTTCCAGTCTGTCAATGTCTTTAATGAGATTCGGTGACCATACGGAAACAGCATATTCCAAATGTGGACGAACTAACGATTTATATAGCTTGTTAATGAGTGATGGACTTTTGAAATCAAAAGATCGCGCAATCAATCCCAGAATCTTATTTGCTTTCTCAGAGGCTGAAATACACTGCTTGGATGATTTGAGGTCGTTACTGATAATTACGCCGAGATCTTTTTCACTATCCACTTTTGTTAACGAATTTCCAAATAACTTGTAATCGTACTTACTGTTATTTTTACCTATGTGCATTACCTTGCATTTACTTGTGTTAAATTTCATTAGCCACTTTTCAGACCATTGCTGTAATTGATCTAAATCTTCTTGAATATCTAATTGGTTTGAGTGATCATTTGCCACTCCGCACAGTTTTGTATCATCAGCAAATTTGGAAACAGTAGATTTTAGTCCATTGTCTATATCATTTATATATACTATGAATAGAAGTGGCCCAAGAACGGAACCCTGAGGAACTCCACTTGCAACATTTTTCCATCCAGAAGTTTTTCCATTTAAAACAACTCTCTGTTTTCGACCTTTCAACCAATTACTAGTCCAACCTAATAGGCTACCACTTATTCCATGCAAAGCTAATTTAGTAAGTAGTCTTTCGTGTGGGACGGTATCAAAAGCTTTTGCAAAGTCTAGATATATTAAATCTATATTGTTTCTTTTGTCATAATTCGAGATAACTGTGTTGTAGAATTCGAGTAAGTTAGTCACGCAAGAACGTTTCCGTCTGAAACCATGCTGGCTATCATTTATCAAACGGTTACTTTCTAAATGATATTCGATATCATCTCTGATGATAGTTTCCATTATTTTTCCTACGATCGAAGTCAAACTTATAGGCCTATAGTTATTTGGTTTCTTTTTGTCACCTTTTTTGAATATGGGAGTAACGTTAGCTAGCTTCCATTCTCTTGGGACATCTCCGGATATGATGGATTTCTTGAAAATAATTTCTAATGGAACAACAATCTCATTTTTCATTTCCTTTAAGATTCTTGGATGCCAACCGTCAGGCCCTGGTATTTTATTAACTTTGAGTTTGTCTATACACCTTTTAATTTTTTCTTTTGTTATATTTACCGTAGTGAGTAAGTTTACCCCAGACTTTTCACAGGTTTCAGTTTGGAATTCACTTTGAGGTGTTTCGTTTACGAATACCGAGCTAAAATAATTATTTAACATATCACACATTCCTTCATTTGAATATTCAAGTTGACCGTCAGCAGATAATAGTGGACCAATGTGATTCCTAACAACCTTTTTATCTCTAATGTAACTATAGCATTCTTTGGGATTCTCTTTGGATTTATCAGCGATGTTCATTTCGTATTGTCGTTTTCTTTTTCTTATTGTCTTTTTTAAATCTCTCTGTATTGATACATAACTTTCATAGTCATTAGATGCACCCGAGCACTTATATTTCTTATAAGCCTGTCTCTTTTTAGCAATACTTTTTTCAGTTTCTTTGTCGAGCCACTTTGGGCGAGCCTGATTTGGGGGACGTCTGTCCTTAAAAGGAATGTAAGTTTGAATCATCTTAGTGAGCGTATTTTGAAATATTTCCCACATCTGATCTACAGGCCTTTCGTTTAATTTTGCCTCCCAATCTGTAAGCTGAAGCTCCTGACGTAGTTCTATGAACTGAGCTTTACTGAAATCGGGTATTTTAGAAGCACAAGTATCTATTCTAAAATTGTTTAGGAGTTTGAATCTGACTAAATTGTGATCGCTATTTGCAACAGATTCACCGACTTCTACATCAGTTACCATGCTTTCGCGGCTAGTGATCAATAAATCGAGCAAGTTTCCATATCTTGTGGGCTCTTTTACATGCTGAATTAAGTAATTGTCACCAAGAAAATCAATCAAGCGACTACCTATATGGCCATGTTCAAGGGTCATCCAATCAATGTCAGTAAAATTGAAATCACCCATTATCAATAAATCCCGGTTGCAGAAACTAGACAGTTCTTGAAATAACAGTTTGTCGTCTGCTAATGATAATGTCTTTGGCCTATATATTACACCTATATTCATTTTTTGTCCATTTGTTAGGGTTAACTCAACCCACAAACTGTCATATGTATTCTGTTTCACTTTCTCTAAAACACAAGCATGAACATTGTTTTTAACGTACAATAGAACACCCCCACCTTTCTTGTGGTTTCTATCCTGATGAAAGTGTTTAAATCCCGCAATATTAAATTCAGCTTCGAACTCTGTACCATTTAACCATGTCTCAGTTATTCCTATCATATCGAGATTTTCGCTTTTGACATACGCCTGTATTTCTTGAAATTTGTTCCTAATACTACGAGCATTAAAGTACATAGTTTTAAGAAACTCGTGATTATTTCTTTTTGCCACATTTTGAGTTTCAGTATCATGTCTTATATTATCATTTTGTTTTTTATTTATGCCTTGCTCTATATTATTATTATTTGGTCCTTCATTGACATTCAATGCCTCATTAACATTTCTCCTATCAAAATTAAAATTTCCCCCATCACGGACATCTGGTCGATTACGGTCATCCGATCTATTTTGTACATTTTGTCCCCCTACGTCACCGTGATTCACGCCGGCCTCCCATCGTTCAGTGACATTATGTCCGGCATCCCTTTCTAAAATTATATTTTTTACTCCAGTGACATTATATCCTACCGTGATATTTTTTCCTCCACTATAATTACATCCCATCGTGATCTTTTGTCTTCCACTGTCATTACATCCTATCTTGATATTTTGGCCTTCATTGACATTCTGTCCGGTATCTCTTCCTAAAATTATATTTTGTCCTTCACTGACATTATATCCTACCGTGATATTTTCTCCTCCATTATCATTACATCCTATCGTGATATTTTGTTCTCCACTATCATTATTTCCCATCGTGATCTTTTGTCCTCCACTGTCATTACATCCCATTGTGACATTTTGTCCTATGACATTACATCCTAATGTGTCATATCGTCCTCTAGCGACATTACATTCTATCATGACATTTTGGCATTCATTGACATTCTGTCTTGTATCCCTTCCTAAAATTACATTTTGGCCTTCAATGACATTATATCCTACCGTGATATTTTCTCCTCCATTATCATTACATCCTATCGTGATATTTTGTTCTCCACTATCATTACTTCCCATCGTGATCTTTTGTCATCCACTGTCATTACATCCCATTGTGACATTTTGGCCTATGACATTATATCCTAATGTGACATTTCGTCCTCTAGCGACATTAAATCCTAAAATTATATTTTGTCCTATACTGGTACATTGTTCTACATTAATGCTATACTCTACACTGTTTTCCCAAGTACATTCTATTTCCCCTTCCCTTTGGCCTTCTACCCTAAAAAAGGAGCTAGTTCATTACAAACTCCCACAATGAGGTTTGTAAGAACATCTTTGCCTCTGCGGGTAAGGTGGATCCCATCAGAAGCGTAAAGGTCATGGCGCCTAGAAAAGAGATACCAAGGATCAAGAAAGTGGTATCCCAATTGTGTGCACAACTGCGATATTCTATCATTGATCCCTATGGCTCTACTGTTCCAACACGAACCTGCGTAGATCCTCGGGAGGATCCCACAGACTACGTGACGGCTCCCACGTTCCTTCATCTCCTGAAGGAGGACCTTGTAATTCCGAACAAGCTCCTCTGATCTCACCCTACCTACATCGTTACTTCCCGTATGAACAATCGTAACCGTGTTCTTCCGTCCTTGCTCCCTGATGGACCGGATACAATCAACGATCCCACGGCCCGGTTGACATACAAGCTTGCAACGTCGCTTAGTCTTTCGCTGCAGGATGTCGTCATAGCCTCGAACCATGGAGTCCCCCACCACCAAGAACTCCTGGTTTTCAGCCACTTCATCCTCCAGTAGAGCAAAACGATTGACTAGAGCCAGCGGTTGCTCCACAGGGCACACGTCTACCGAACGCGGGCTCGACAAACGGGACCCCACGGAGCGCCACTCGCTCATGGCAGTGACAGTAGGTGAAGAAGTGGAACGCTCTTTGGGTTGTGGGGAGGGTTCACTCTTCTCACGGAGCGCACTCCTGAGAAGCCGAATTTCCTCCTCACACATCCTGAGACGGACCTCTAGGTTCACGCAACCTTCACAAGCCATTTCGCTCCCCCTTTAGCAATAAAAACGGCAGAGAAAATACAAAAAAAAAAAAAAAATCAAAGCGGTCTCTAATAAACTAAATACGCGAAGCTTACTCTGCTTACCTTATACTATTTCTCCTACCTTTGGAGTACGGTAACAGAAAACTGTTTTGAAATTAAATAGAACCCTGCACTTTATATTATATCTGTAACTGTATAGCGCTATACGTATACAATTACAAAAACACAACACAATCACTTAACACTATTCGGAGATATAAAATTCACAGGTATTCGCTAGCTGGTGTCTGTGCAGAAAAACGAGGTCTCTAGATGAGGTCACGAGCGGAATGAGCTGAGGTCACGAGCGGACTAAAGTATATAAGGCGTCAGATAACAATGATAATTACGATATTATTTACCTTGACTTTAGCAAAGCGTTCGACAAGGTGCCACACCAGAGACTACTAAATAAAATCAAAGCCCATGGCATAGGAGGAAAAGTGTTAGAATAGATTAGAGCTTGGATTAGTAACAGAAAACAGCGGGTCACCATAAATTCAGTAAAATATAGGTGGGGCAATGTTGGTAGTGGGGCCCCCCAGGGCTCGGTTTTGGGTCCCTTGGTGTTCATTATGTACTTAGACGACGGGATAAATAGTGATGTTAGTAAGTTTGTGGACGACACTAAAATAGGACGCCTAATTAGGTCAGGAGACGACGCAGATATTCTGCAGGATGATCTTAACAAATTGTTCACATGGTCGGTGAAATGGCAAATGAACTTCAATATCTCTAAGTGTAGCGTGTTAAACGTAGGGCTACACAACCCCGAAAATAGATACAGCTTAGATAACACGCTTTTAGAGAAAACTAAGTGCGAGAGAGACTTGGGAGTTCTAGTGAGTCCGGACCTTAAAACCAGGAAACAGTGCATTAGCGCCAGGAATAAAGCTAACAGAGCATTAGGTTTCATTGCTAGGATGGTAATGAATAGAAGTGCAGTGGTAATTATTAAACTCTATCTAGCGATATTTAGACCCATCCTTGAATATGCGGTACAGTTTTGGTCTCCGTCCTACAGAATGGACATCAATTCACTAGAATCAGTATAGAGAAGAATGACCAAAATGATACATGGACTCAGAAATGTGCCTTACGAAGAGAGGCTTAGGCACCTTAACTTACACTCTCTGGAAAGACGCAGAGTGCGGGGTGATCTAATAGAGGTGTTCAAGGCTTTAAAATGGGTGATGTAAACAAGGTCATCAAATTAAAACATGGCAGGACTCACAGTAATGGTTATAAAAGGGACAAATTTAGATTTAAAAAGGAAATAGGCAAGAATTGGTTTACTAATAGGGTTGTCGACGAATGGAATTGAACTTAGTAACCATGTAGTAAGCGCTGAAACTATCAGTTGTTTTAAGAAACGATTAGACAACTTTATGGATGGGAATGACAGGTGGCGATGGATACGGAGCTGCCTAGTGTAGGCCTTATGGTCTCTTGCAGTCTCCTTCATTCTTATGTTCTTATGTTCTTATGTTCTTAATACTATTGGAAATAGTAGAATGAGAACGGATAATTTGGAATATATTAGATAGTGTGGGATACCGTGGTCATTGGGCTATAACGAAATATACTAGGACACGGGATGTCGTAGAATACATTGATATGTGCTGGAATACGATTGTATGCTAGAAACTAACGGGGTTCACTGAAAGAAATAGTAATACAAGTGAATATGACAATATATAAAATGCAATGTAGGAAAGTGACTAAAGGAATACAATAGATTGCATTGGAATGCAATGGAATGTATTAGAGTGTAATAATGTACTGTTAAAAAACAGGATGTTATTGATCTGGTCCTGAACCCGATGGATCTTTCCATAGATTTCACTGTAGATGGCGCCAGACGAGTTCTTCCGATTTGAGAGGACACTGCAGGGTTGGATTTTCAGCTGAATAAAATAGTATGATTCTCGTCATGATAAAGAATGTAAAGTGTGCCACCAGGTGCAAGGAGATAACATACTCGCATTTCCCTCCCCCTCCCCTCTCTCTCTCTCTCTCTTCCTCTCTATTCTTCACTGTCTTCCTTCTCTCTACATTTCATCACTTTCCCCCTCCTCGCGTTTTTCATCGACTCCCCTTCCTCCATATTTTATTACTTCCTTCAACGTTCACATTCTGTGCCTTTCCATTCCTGCTACGGTTTTATTACCTTTTATTACCTTTTATTACATTTTACACACACACAAACACACACACGAACACACACACACTCACAAATACATACAAACACACACACTCACAAACACACGCTCACATGCACACTCACAAACACATACTTACAAACACACACACGAACACACGTTCACATACACACGCACACACAGATACTCTCTCTCTCTCTCTCTCTCTCACACACACACACACACACACACACACACACACACACACACACACACACACACACACACACACACACACACACACACACACACACACACATACACACACACACACACACACACACACACACACACACACACACACACACACACACACACACACACACACACATACACACCCACACACACACAGAAACATACTCTCAGAAACACCCACCCACTCGCATACACACAAACACACACACACACAAACACATACACACACACAAACACATACACTCACAAATACACTCACACACACACACAAACTCACACACATACACACACACACACTCACACACAAACATACACAAACACACAATTACACACACAAACACACACATTCACACACAAACACGCACACACATACACGCACCCACATACACGCACACGAACACACACACTCACCTTCTGAAGGAAGTTTTTAGAGACATCAGTGGGTTAAGTTCTCCTCAGTATTATACCCTTTCGTTTCTATCTTAAACGCTTAATTTTTCCTAACTGCCGTCGGGTGATTTTATTCGGATAAAGAAAATTAAACCCATTTGCTCAGACAACGATTTTTTAGATTTTATTCTGGCTAACGCCGGATGCGTTTTCTTTTTTGTGACGTCATTTTTCGCTTACTCATCTATGTATTTGTCTTTGATGTTTATCTATTTTTCGCCCTCTATCAAGGATCTTAAGTATCCTAGCTGAAGAAATGAGTCTAGGGAACACCTTCGTGTAATTAAAGAAAATAATTTTTATTTTTTTTATACAGCGACAATTGTATCGCTTCAGCCAATGACCTAATTGTTTTTTAATCCCGTAACCGGCCTCAGCTAATCACTGGGCTCTCCTTCATAATAAAAACGAAATTGGACGGGCGCTAATTTAGTTTTGAATTGATTTGTGCCGAGTGTGGGAGTTTAGTCTAAAGATTTGTGTTTTTCTTTTTGTGTGTGTGAAAACTGGTGCCCATTGTGTGTTTTTAAAAGGATCACGGTGTCCTTCCAAATGATTATTTTGTGCCAATCGTGAGATGACTGCGAGTGTTGTTGTGTAAAGTGTTTTTTTTTTTCCAATCTGTGATGGATATGACTTGAGGGTTGGGGGGGAAGCGGGTAGGAGGGTGGGTACAGCGTATGGTACGTTTCTTAGTGTATATATATATATATATATATATATATATATATGTATATATATATATATATATATATATTTTTTTTTTTTTTTTTTTTTTTTTTTTTTTTTTTTGTATGTTCAGTTTCTTCACTAATGGAGACATAGTTTACTACGATTTTTTAACCCATATCGTGGGTGCAGCCTTCAGGCGAACACTACCTGGTTCATAAAATCAATTTCTTCCATAACTGGTTTTATACATATATAAAAACAAACAAACAAAGAATAAGATTCACCTTCGCTCGTCAGACTGCTGGATAAATCACTTCATACTGTACCTAAGATAAATTCTGATATGTTTCCTAGGTTTTTTGCTGCGGACTAGCTAGGTAGCCCACAGTGAAGTTAGGTTGGTTTAGGGCTAGAAGGCAACAAATGGGTAAGTCGTGCGATTTCTGCTTGGGTCCGACAGAGAACCCAGGCAGTGGAGCCCACTGGAAGGTCAGGCTAGGTCACGTAGCCCAGTCAACGGCGTAATCGACCAAACCCACCATTTTTTTTTTTTTTTTTTTCCTAGGGAATTTATGTAAAATTAATCTGATGCATCCATGGAAGTATCTATAAACCAATCATTTAATAATGATAGTAAAACAATGCGTACCGGAAGGGAATCTTTACAAGAAATTGCATTGGTCAGTTAACAGACCCTGTGACAGAGGAAATACCAGAAAAGGTGCCACCCAGTTAGGAAGGAGTTAACTCCTTCCATAGGATGACGCATACGTAGGCGTTATGAGGGGCGAACAGCGTTGGCGTCTTGATTATATTTATTTTGTAGTTGTAGTCGAGTTACCCCCATATTCTGTGAGCTGGATTGATCATATTTTCCGTTGTTATTAATATTCAGAGTGAAAGAAAACGAGCAATACAGTTGTGACTTTATATCTTATAATGCGAGTATTGTAATGTATAATCGAATTGTCGTACATCAGGCAGCTGATGCTGCCCGCGGAGAATTTGGCTCTTTTTGAAGAGTTTAAACGCCCTGCAGGATACAATTGGTAGTTTCGTTGCCTCGTGGTAACCAGCCTCACAGCCGATGGTTCGAGTCCCTGTAACGGGGTTAGTTAAAATATCACAAAACATTCAGTTATTCTATATCGCATTTCATTACATCACAGCGTGTTCAACTGCATTGCATAGATACTGGTCCACGTGCGAGACTGAGACAGAGGTAAACTGGAGATAGAGTTGGTTCTGGGAGGTAAGTGCGATGCTTAGAGGTATTTAAAAGTAAGAGGTACGGTCTCGATGCTAGAGAAGCAGTACATCACAACGAGGGGCTCAGTAGTAAGATGTAGGACGAAAAAGAGGGAGACAAAAACACAATAGTAAGCATAGGAAGAGAAGAGACATAGAGGGGAAAAGACAGGTGACCAGACAGACAGACAGAAAGACGGATGAACAGACGAACAGATAGGCTGTACGAAAAGAAAAATAGATAGACTCACCAATGGACAGACAGACAATCATGCAGACGAATAGACATACACATTTCAGCAGGACTGTGAGAGAGACATATGAACTACTGCAGAAGATTAAAGTGGTTATTCACTATATGGATGAAGAGATGGCGAAAATAAAAACTCCTAGAAACCCTAATCCATCCAAGATTAGAATATGCGTAAGTGATATGGTCCCTACACCGAAGGAAGGATATAAACAAGATCAAAAGAATACAAAGGGTAGCAATCAAATTTATTCGCAGTCTGGCAGGTAAACCATATAGGGAGAGACTTAAAGCACTGGATATACCAACACTGAAATGTCAAGGAGAAAGAGGTGATATGATCATAGTGTTCAGGTCGCTAAAAAGGATAGAATACATTGACAGAAGAAATATCTTGACTGGGGATAGAAAGACTTCAAGAGGTCATGGGGACAAATTGAGAAAAACTAAATGTCTGAAGGATGTTGTGTTCCCAAATATCCCTCATACTTGTGGAGTGAAATCTACCTCAAGTAAGAACAAATAAGAGAAACACGGAGTCAAAACACGACAATAATTGCCTCCATAACGTTTACTCAACAAATATATATAAGTATACTCATGAATTTAAAGCAAGCTATATAAAAACATGAAGATAATTAATCAAATTAAGTAGTATCAGCAAGAAGACATACAAGAACAGTAATTTAGCGTAACTCTCAAAGATTCCATACCTAATAGGGAACACCAGTAACACCTGGGTTCCTTCCTAACTCTACCATAACTTAATGAAGATACTATACCCAAATACCACGAGGGTATTTAAGAGACGGCTGCATTGCACCACCGTATGGATGGAGTGTCCTAACCAGAGAGGAAGAGTGCATGATCCTAGCTTGCCCGCGCTTGACCAGCTAGTTACCAATTAACATTAATCTGATGAGCTTTTCATTCACACTATTAGGCAAATTAACATGGTAACGATATGTTAGAAAAATAAATAATGTAAACATGAAAAGAGATAACTAACCTAACGTAACTAATAAGAAATAGATATAAAAATAATACAATTAAAATAATGTCCTACACACGCATGCGCAGAGCTGCCCTGGGTGAAGGACGGCCTACCCTACCACCCACGGCATGG
>NC_134812.1:18118492-18123492 GCF_046742065.1 Oratosquilla oratoria
CATAGAGGAACCTTAACCCAGTACCCAGGCCTCATAAGGAACCCCGCGTCCCCACAGATACTCCGGCCTCACAGAGGAAATCAGGGCCCCCACAGAAATCCGAACCCTCTAAAGGAACCCCGGGAACCACAGAGGTATCCCAAGCCCCACAGAAGAACCCAGGCCCCCAAATGAACCCCCCACCCCCAGAGGAACCGGAGGCCTCTGAATGAACTCCGACCCACAGATGAACCCCGGCCCCAAAAAGGAATTCTAGCCCTCATAGAGGATCCCGACACCCTTGAGAAACCCCACGCCCCTAGAGGAACCCCGTGCCTCTAGAGCAGTGGTTCCCAAACTTTTTTTGGCCGCGACCCAAATCCAGATCTGGTAAAGATGTGGCGACCCAAGCATCAAAAAGCAATTTCGAAAGTCTTCTTTTATGGAAAACACAATGAAATGAAAACACAATGGTACAAATATTTTTCTTCTAACAAGGTCTCGCGACCCATTCTTGAACACTTCACGACCCATGTTTGGGTCGCGACCCATAGTTTGGGTATCGCTGCTCTAGAGGAACCCCGGAACACCGGAGGAACCCAATCCCCTTAGAGGAACTGCAGGCCTCTGAATAAAATCCGACCTTAGTATGAACCCCGGGCATCTAGAGGAACCCCAAACCTCACAAGGGAACCAAGTCCCTCTAAAGACCCCCATGCCTCTGAATGAACCCCGACCCCCTTAGTATGAACCCCGGCCCCATAGAGGAACCCTAACATCCTGGAGGAACCCCGGGTCTATAGAGGAACCCCGGGCCCTAGAGGAATCCTGGACCTCTAAAAGAACCCCGGTCTCATAGAGAATTCCCAGCCTCTAAGGTCTCTCTGGGCCCCTAGAGGTCTCCCTGGGCCCCTAGAGAAACTCTGGGCCCCTATAAGAACCCCGGGCCCCTAGAGGAATCCCCGAGCATCAAGAAGAACTCTGGGCCTCTAAAAGGACCCAGACTCCCAACGAACCCAGTCCCCTAGAGCAGAGGTTTCCAAACTGGGGTCCGTGGACCAGAAGAATAGATGATATGGCCGAGGATGTCACTGTACAATTTTTGGAGCAAGTGAGAAATAGTGAATACTTTGCACTGCAGCTGGACGAGAGCACAGATGTCGCAAATGATCTTGGTATCTATTTCGAGGACGAGTCATGGATACTGAAGTTAGCATATCTATCAGACATATTCCAGCTTCTAAATGTACTAAACAAGAGCATGCAAGGCTTATGCATTTTGAATGTGCAGGAAAAGGACGGGCATTCTTGCAAAATATTTCCTTGTGGGAAAGCAAATGCCAGGAGGGAGTCACTGAGATGTTCCCACTTTATCATCAAGAATGTGTGACATCAAGTGGAGACGGCATCACCCCCATCATTGTGTCCCATCTAGCTCATCTACAAGGCTACTTCAGGGAATATTTCCCTGAACTTGAAAATTCCCACCTGATCTGGATTAGAGATCCTTTTGTAGCTGGGGTAGATGTACATCTTGATATGAAGTCGCAAGAGGAACTCACTGAAATATCAAATGATGGGAATATGAAAATTAAATTCTCTGCCCTTCCACTGTCAGAGTTTTGGATCTACTCAAGAACTGAATATCCTGCCCTGGCTGAGAAGACTCAAAAAATGCCTTTTACCATTTGCCATAACCTACTTGTGAGAATCAGGATTTTCTACATTGAAAGTACTCGAAACCAAGCACAGGGCACGCCTACAGGTGGACAACGATATGCGTCTGGCACTCACTAACAACAGGCCCGGCATTGATCAATTGTGCTAGAGCCATCAAGCCCATCCATCCCATTAGACAGGATATGCCTGACAGACTGATTTGTGTTTAGTTATACACTTTTTTATATGAAGGTACTTGGTTTATTTTGGTTTCGGTGGTGACAGTACATATTGTAATTATCTATCTATTATGGCAGTTTGTACTAAATTTACTTTGTATTGAACTTAAAAAAATAAAAGTATTGAAAATATTTTTATTTATGCGATGTGAAGCAATAAGTAAATAATAAATGCACTACGTTGTACTGGGTGATACTGGGTATCCCAGTATGGTATTGATAACTTTTGTTTAGTTGAGGGTCCTCAGCTGGGACTCATCGTGTCTGGGGGTCCTTGGTATGGTCAAGTTTAGGAACCTCTGCCCTAGAGGACCCCATCCCCCAAAAGAACCCTGGCCCCCCTAAGGATCTTCGGCCCTACTAAAGAACCTCTGTCCCCTTAAGAAACCCCGGGGCCCTCTGTGTGTGTGTTTGTGTGTGTGTGTGTGTGTGTGTGTGTGTGTGTGTGTGTGTGTGTGTGTGTGTGTGTGTGTGTGTGTGTGTGATTCACCTTGGTCTTTGGATCACGTGTTGCACTCGTGATCGACAGCTATTTCCCACCCGGAAGAGAGCTCAGAGCTCGTATGACCGATCTATGGGTAATGCTATGACCTTACACGCACACGCACACCCAACTCCCCGCCCACGAGAGTTAGAGTAACGACTTGAAGCGCAGCGGTACTGAAATAATTTCAGCCCTGGACAGGATTCGAAGCAGGTACCGCCGGCACCGCCGTACTGACAGTCGTTGCTCTTACCTAGTTGTAATATAGATATATAGAATAAGAGCTGTGGGGTACCATCTCTGAGTCTCCATAGACAAAAACTTGGTTTTATTTTATTTATTTGTTTTTTGTGTATTTATTCATTTTTATGTAACTGGACTGTTTCTTCTTTCGTGTCAAAAATTAATGCATCTATAGGATACTGTTCTTTTTAACATTTCTATTGTCACTGAGGCACTTTGCCTGTTTTACTTTATCTGATTAAGTTTCCTTTGATGCCCTCTGGTGTGATGATTACTTTTAAATTCTGCTACCCGTCCTTTCTGCCGCTCTGTTTGAATTTCTCCTCCTCGGTGCAATATTGTCCCTGAGGACAGAAGTGCTGGTCATTGGCGACGAAGTATAATGACGCTTTTTCTGTTCCACAATAAGAGATATTTGTCTTTGTCTAATACATTTGGCTGATTCTATTCTCTCTCTCTCTCTCTCTCTCTCTCTCTCTCTCTCTCTCTCTCTCTCTCTCTCTCTCTCTCTCTCTCTCTCTCTCTCTACCTCTCTTTCTTTCTATCTCTCTCTCTATCTCTATCTCTGCTGTCTCTCTCTCTATCTCTCTCTACAAACACACACACAGACACACACACACACATACACATATACATATTGTTACGATAGCAAGCCCGTCGTCCTTGAAAGACTAAGGACTTTACATACACACACACACATATATACTGTATATATATATATATATATATATATATATATATATATATATATATATATATATATACATATATATATATATATATATATAGATAGGTATAGATATATAGATAGATAGATATAAATATAGATAGATAGATAGACAGATAGATAGCGAATCTCTCTCTCTCTCTCTCTCTCTCTCTCTCTCTCTCTCACACACACACACACACACACACACACACACACACACACACACACACACACACACACATACACACACACATACACACATACAGGGTGTTAGGGATAAATTATATCTTCTTTTTTCTGTCATTTCAGAATTAATTGACGGTTTTAATAGCGGTAAAGTGCAACGAATAGCTGATTCTGTGTACTATTGGTGAGTGTGAGAGCTAGAGAGCATGGACGACTGGAAAGCACCGAAATATTGGAAAAGAGTGACCTGTATCATGATGATTCGCGCCGAATTAAAAAAATTGGAAATCTTAGCTGCAGCCCAATGTTTTTTGATACCGTGAAGGCCGTGAGATGTGAATTGGAGAATTGCAACAGAGATGTGGAAGCAGTGGTTTGCATGAAGGATCATAGAAGGCGTTCTGACTCTGTCCGCACAATGAAATTCGTCGAGAAGCTGAAAAAAGTGGGACTAGATCCAGGCAAGGCAATGTGGACCTTGGTGAGAGAGATGGGCGTAGGAGTGGCGACTATGAAGAAAGCGCTGAACGAGGATCTTCGCTACTCCTGATACAAGAGGTGCAAGGGCCAACTACTCACCGCCAAATCCCAATAGAACCGCCTTACGAAAACCAAGAAAATCCTCAACAAGGTCAAACACCCAGTCGAATCAGGGATGTTCTGGTTCTTCTCAGACGAGAAGAACTTCTGTAAGGACCAGTTGCACAACACGCAAAACAACAGGTGGCTAGCCTACAGTCAGCACGAAGACCAAGTTCTCTCAAACAGTGATGGTCTTTGGGTGTGTTTCCAGCGAAGGGCACGTCATTCCACCCCACATCTTTGAAGAGGGTCTCAGACTCACTTCAGATGGCTATACTGAGTTGGTGTTTACTCTTGCCAAGCGCTGGGTGGAGAGGGTGGCTGCGGGAAGACCATACGTGTAGCAGCAGGACTCAGCTCCGTGTCACACCTCCGGGAAAACCCAGAAGTGGTTGTCTGAGAAATACGACTTTACCAGTCCCAATATCTGCCCCCCCCCCCCAACTCGCCTGATTGCAACCTCATGGACTATTATCTGTGGGGTGGAGTTGAAAAAGACACCACTCGTACCACCTGCAACACCAAGGACGACCTGATTGCCAGGATCAAACTGGTGTTCAGGCGTCTCTCGGGTTTGGGTCCCGCCTGGAGGCCGTGATGGAGGCTCATGGCGGCTTCTTTGAGTGAGTTGTATTTGGCAAAATGTCCTATAAGAGATGCAGTTTGATTTTTAGAATACATAAATTTTTGGCCAAGATATGACTTTTTTTTTTTTTTTTTTCCTTTCCGAAAAGTGTCAAATTTATCCCGTATCTTGATGTGCCTTCGTGAGCCCATGCATTATGTCGAATACACTTTCCCACGAATTTTGGGATAGAAGATGATGATCTGTTGGTCTGTCTGTCAACCTGGGCGCAACTGCTAAGGCTGTACGAACACTATCCAAAAGTGGATATTATTTATTTGACTGTAGTTTCTA
>NC_134812.1:18128492-18280992 GCF_046742065.1 Oratosquilla oratoria
TGCTTGGAGAGATGTAACCTTTTTTCCAGGCACTTTAAGCAGTTACTCATGGGTGACCTTCTAAGTGGACAACTTCCCCTTGTATATTCCTTCCCAGTTTTATTTTTGAAAAAGTTCTTTTATTTTATCAAAGTTTGTTTTTTCATACATCATTCTTCCTTTTCTATATTGTTCATTTCTTTTCATGTATTTTTCATCATTTAGTTCCAGTTCAACCAATATGTGGTCGCTTTTACTTATTGGTGTTTTATATTCAATCTTTTCCACTATTCTAGGTTCAGATGTGATTATTAGATCTAGTCTCGATGGTTCTTCTTCATCTCTATACCTAGTGTTCTCTTGTATCAACTGTGTCATTGTATGGTCAATAATCATCTCGAGTAGAACATTTCCCCATGAGCCATCTCCACCCTTTACTGTCATCTCTTCCCAGCAGACTTCTTTGCAATTAAAGTCGCCCATCATAACTATTCTTCCTCCATCTTCCATTATCTTATCTAATGTTATCCTTGTGTCTTCTAACATACTTTTATGTTCTCTCTCTTCCCACGAGGCTGTTTTTAGAGGCACATAATTTATCACAAACTTTCTGTTCTTCTTATCTCTGTCTTTCACTTCGATCATAATAATCTCTACTGTATTCTTTCCATATGTGACACACCTCACGTTTATATCCTTCTTAGTCAGGAACATAACTCCACCCCCTTGTTTTGTCTCTCTGTTTCTAATCCAATAATTATATGCATCATGTCCTACACTGTTGGGTGGTAGTGGACCTTTTAATTTCGTTTCTACAATTCCCATTATGTCCGGTTCTTTTTCCTTCAGATAATCATTCAGCTCATTCAATCCTGTTATTAATCCATCTATATTTGTGTAAGACACTCTTAGTTTTCTGCCACTTCCATTGTATTCTCTGTTTCCCTTTTGTTTTTCTCTAGTATGTCGTATTTCCTTACTTTCATATTCACTACTCTCCAATCGAATTTCTCTTTTTCTGACTCTCTTCTCTTCTCGTTTTTTTCCTTAGCTTCATGTCTTTTCATTTTTCTTCCTCTCTTTCCTCTTTATTCATTTCTCTTTTTATCCATACCTTTTTATATTGTTCACTTGTTGCTAGTTTTCCTGTTTTTGCTAAGATATTCTCTGCCGTCGTTTGTGACCTGAATTTAATCTTAATTGGTCTGGTCTTATCTGTATTATACTTTCAGAGTCTATACATCTCTTTAATTTGTTTCATGATTTCAGGTTCATCTTCCTGAACTAATTCTAATAAACTGCTTACTTTTTCTTTTTCCTCATTGATTCTTGTGGTTCTATTTAGGTTATGTTTCTCTTCCATTCCTAATATAATCATACATTTCTTTTTATCTACTAAGTCTCTTACTATATTCTCCTGTCTTATCACTTTAATAACTGAGTCTTCAGTTTGTTGTTTCATTTGCTGTTTAACTATGTCAGTAAATGCAACTTTACTGTTTTATTGGATTTTTTTCCAACCCTGTGCTTCTTTTGCTATGGCCTCTTTGTTGTCTTTATTATTCCTCTTTAATTCTTTATTCTCCTCTTTTACTTCTTTTAAATGTCTTTTTAATTCTTCTATTTCATTAGTTAAGTTTTTGTTCACCTTCTCTAGTTCTTCCAATTTTTCAACTGTCTACGCAATCTTTACTATGTTACCGAACCTATTCTCCCAATGTTCGGTCATTTGTTCAAGTTTTTCCTCTAGTTTTGCTAATCGGGGGAGGTTGGTATCCGCCCCTCCCCCCTCATTAAATCCCTGGAAATTATTATCCTCACCTTCCATTGTGCTGCTCTTATCTATATTCTAATCTTTACATTTTTGTTAATCCCTTCACCAAAATCATCGGTCCTTCTCTTTACAAAGGATTACAAAGGCGGAGCATGCCGACAGGAGACCTTTTGATCCATATCTAGGTCGGATGCGAAAAAAAAATCATAATAATAAAACAATAGATAAAAACTATAATAATGTAAAATAACAAATAAAATACATAAATAAATGCATAGGTATAGTTAAATAATAAACAAACAGGTAAATAGTAAATAATAATAAATTGACATATAACTAATAATATAAAAAATGAAAATCAGACAGACAATGATAACAAAACAAAAACAAATAATATAAGATAAATTATAATCATTACAGCATCTTACTTAAGTATTTATCTAAATGATTCTTAAAGCTTCGAACTGAACTACATTGCACTACTTGTGCAGGAAGTTTATTCCATTCATTAACTACACGGTTGGTAAAGTTGTTTCTACCTACTTCCAAATTGAATCTATTTCCAGAGTTTGAGACCATTGTTTCTTGTTTACAAGACGCCTGGCCTCCTGGACCAAGTCCTCCCCGTCCTCAATTCCTTCCATTTCCCTCAGTAATCCCTCCCCTTCTCCTTTTTCCTCACTTTCCCACTACACCACGAGCTTTTCCCTTCCCTGTAAATACAATAAGGTACTTCCTTTGCGTTGAGATCCACGAATATTTCACTTTTTCTTCAGAACTCCAATCTTCGCCGTCCATCCGACGAAAGTGTGTGTGTGTGTGTGTGTGTGTGTGTGTGTGTGGATGACCTTACTACGGTAAATATAACAAAAGAAAATATTTAAAAATGTATAGAAAAACTCAGTTTTTGAAACACCAGAGACTGATGGTTTTCATCCAAGAATCTTAAAGGGAATGAAAAATGATGTTGTTGTTCCATTAGAAATTATTTTCAAGAAATCCATCATATCCGGAGATGTCCCAAGAGAATAGAAGCTAACTAACGTTACTCCCATATTCAAAAAGGGTGGCAAAAAGAAACCAAATAACTACACGCCTATAAGTTTCTCTTTAATCTTAGAAAAAATTATGGAAACTATCATCAGCATTGACATCGAACACCAATTAGAAAGTAACTGTTTGATGAATGATAGCCAACACTGATTCAGACGGAAACATTCTTACATGACTAACTCGAATTCTAGAACACAGTCATCCCGAATTATGACAAAAGAAACAATATAGATTTGATATATCTAGACTTTGCAAATGCTTTTGATACCGTCCCCCACGAAAGGCTACTAAGTTAACTGCACACGGAATAAGTGATAGCCTATAAAACAGAGTTGTTCTAAATGGCAAAACTTCTAGATGGAAAAATATTACAAGTGGAGTTTTTCAGGTGTCCGTTCTTGGGCCATTTCTATTCATAGTATATACAAATGATATAGACCACGGGCTGATGATGCAAAACTGTGCGGAATGGCAATCGATCACTTAAACCAATTAGATATTCAAGAAGATTTAGATAAACTACAGCAATGGTCTGAAAAGTGGCTAATGAAATTTAACACAAGTAAATGCAAGGTTATGGACATAGGTAAAAATAACAGTAAATACGATTGTAAGTTATTTGGAAATTCGTTAACAAAAGTGGATAGTGAAAAGGATCTCGGTGTAATTATCAGTAACGACATGAAATTATCTAAGCACTGTATTTCAGCCTCTGAGAAAGCAAATACGATCCTATGACTGACTGTGCGGTCTTTTGACTTCAAAAGTCCATTTGTCATGAACAAGCCATATGAATCGTTAGTTCGTCCACATTTGGAATATGCTGTTTCCGTGTGGTCACCAAACCTCATTAAAGACATTGACAGATTGGAAAAAGTACAACGGCGAGCCACAAAACTGATTCCAAATATCAAAAAATAAATTGTACAAAAGTCAACTAAAACATGTGAACCTATTTTCCCTAAAAAAGTGTAGACTCAGAGGTGACTTACACAGGTCTTTAAGATTCGAACGGTAATTGACATCAGAAGTGATAAAAAATTCACATTGAATGAGAATCCGACAAGAAATAATGGTCTCAAAGTGTCAGGCAATAGATTTCTTTTGGAAGTGGGTAGAAACAACTTTACCAACCGTGTAGTTAATGAATGATATAAACTTCCTGCAGAGGCAATGCAATGTAGTTCAGTTCGAATCTTTAAGATTCGTTTAGATAAACACCTAAGCAAGATGGTGTAATACTTGCTATTTATTTTATATTATTTGATTATTTGTTTGTTATTATTTGTCTTTTTGTTTATTATTATTTGTTTGATTATTTATTATTATCTACCTGTCCATTCATTATTATTTACTATTCACCTGTTTGTTTATTATCTAAATTTACCTATTTATTTATCTATTTACTTTATTTATTATTACTTATATTATTATTATTTTATTTATTCATTTATTTATTTATCATTATTATATTTTTTTCTCATCCGACCTAGTTATGGCCTATGTATGAAAGGTTGCAATTTTTTACAATCTTTACTCCCTTTCATATAAAGATTGCAACCTTTCATACATAGGCCAGACTGGAAGAGACAAGATTGAATAACAAGAGGTCGATCAAGTATGGCCAAGAAAATTCAGCCGTGTTTCAACACGTAAATAAATTTAATCGCCGGATGGACTGGGAGAAATCCGACCTTATTTATAAATCAGGTTGTGGGTTCGGGAGGAAAATGGTGGAATCCACATTAATTGAATATTTGCCCACGATGAATATTTCCAAGGGTCAATGGACCCCAGATATGATATCAGGATTATTCATCACCAAACAAATTGTCAACAAGTTTCCTCCCCCTCCCCCTGACCTGACTTCATGTCATCCTCAGGTCACATAGGGTTGGGGCAGTGACATTATTTTCCATGTTCCCTTTCTTTTGTAAGAGGTTGCTATTTAAGATAGCATTTTCCTTCCACCTTGTACTACTGAAGAGGACTGCAGTTAGCAATTGAAATATATAGTTTTCGCTTACTCAACTGTTTCTTTCGTCCGACTCTGGTGTTAGTTGTGATACATACATACATACATACATATATATATATATGTATATATATATATATATATATATATATATATATATATACTGTATATATATATATATATACTGTATATATATATATATATATATATATATATATATATATACTGTATATATATATATATATATATATATATATATATATATATATTCAGTACAGCACTATATAACGACCCTTTGAGGATGGATGAACTAGATTAGGTCCGCGTCGGCTGGAAGCCTCTTACTGCAGTGGCCAAGGGCATTGGGCCTATTGTGCCAAGAGAGTCAATCCTATGAGTTATAAGAACATAAGAATAAAGGAGACTGCAAGAGACCATAAGGCCTACACTAGGCAGCTCCGTATCCATCACCACCTGTCATCCCCATCCATAAAGTTGTCTAATCGTTTTTTTAACAACCGATAGTTTCAGCGCTTACTACATGGTTACTAAGTTTATTCCATTCAGTAACCATGTAGTAAATACGCCTTTCAGGGATACTTGAAGAAACTGAATTGCCCAGAGTTTTAATTGTAGTTTCCGTAACGAGTTTGTACAGTTGTAGTGATACTGTAATAATGTTAAGTTCAGTTCAGTTCAGTTCAAGAGTTTATTCAACAAAAGAAAACAAACATTTATACATACATATATACAAAATTTTACAAAATAACTTGTTGAAAAGGGAGAGCGTGAAGCAAAGCTTATGGGGAAATGCTCTCCCTTTAGGGAAAGAATTATCTTTATTTTTTTTTTTTTTACAAATTAGTATAATATATATATATATATTTTTTTTACAAATTAGTATGATATATATATATATATATATATATATATATATATATATATATATATATATATATATATATATATATATTTTTTTTTTTTTTTTTTTTTTTTTTTTTTTTTTACAATGAGATGAAATAACTTTCGAAGACATGTGACACAATGCCTGCTAACTTTGACCTCACGTGAGAATCAGGGTCACGTGTGGGCATCGCATCTTGTGGAGTTCAGGTGGAGTTCTGGTTTCGCGGTGGGGAGAGAGGTCAGGTCGATCATTGACAGGACGATAATTGCTCACTGCGCGGCACGGATCCGGGTCACATGTCACCGTCACCTGCAAGAACAAGAAAAAAAGAGCGGCAGACTTGGGCGGTACATGACAGTTTATCCATGAATACAATCATGAAATGGACCTAAAATGTTATACTAATACATTGTCAGTTTCTCTCAAAGCAAGGTATCTAGCCATATTTAGATTCTCCAGCACCAGTAAACCAATAGAAATATGCATAAATAATTTGATAGATAACTAGATAGATCAATAAATTAATAGACAAATATACACATAAATAAATATATCATTTATATGTTTATAAGTAAACAATTAACAGAAAACATGATTTAAACAATCGTCCTTATACACATCAGCGGCAGGTGCACTGCATAATTTATATTCATTTTTTATCGTTTGTAATTTTTTGTTGGAGTATTTTTTTGCTAAGAAGAAAATAGCTGGCTACGGCATTAGAGGCGACATATATAGATGTATATAATTTTTTTCTGGCTGCCCGAAAAAAAAACGAGTCAGTGTTAGAGGGATATATTCCGAATGGAAAACTATAGAGAATAGAGTTCCAATGGGTAGTGTATTGGGACCTATCCTCTTTGTTCTTTATGTTAACGATTTGGTTCCAGTATCTTCCTATTTGCGAATGGCACCAAGGTCTAAGAATAGACTCACAACAGGACCAGTTAGTATTGCAAAAAGACATCAATGTCCTACAGAATGGTCGGGTACGTCTGTTTCCATTTCACTCGGAAAAACGAACCCATTTCAAGATCTACGAGTATGGCGCCCGAAAGGTCACAATGGAAACTACCTGGACAGTACCTGGAAAAGGAGGGTACCTGTAGAACAGAGCAAAAATGTTATAAGAGTGAAGGATCTGGGAATTACTACCATTACATTTTTGACGTTTGAAGCACATGTCTCTGAAAAGGTTAATAAAGCTCACCAAATAATGGGCATGATAAGGCGTACGTTCACTACTCAAGTTCATACATCTTAATGTATATAAGTTAATGTCAATACTCCACCTGGAGTGTGCCCAATTTGTACGGCTTCTTAAATTCATATATATATATATATATATATATATATATATATATATATATATATATATATATATATATATATATATATATATATATATATATATATATGAATTTAAGAAGCCTTTTATATCCACACACACAAATACCAAGGCTTTTTCCCCCTTACAAGGGAGGTATCCAAAAAAAGAAAAGGCATAAAATCATTCCCACCCATTCCATCCCTGAATACACTCCACACCCCTCCACCCTTCCTCTTATCTGAGCACCTCCTGGATGACGGGTCATCCCTGCACCTTGTCCACTGCCCTGGGTCAGAAGCAGTGTCACAAGACACAGCACATCCACAGCAAGGCCGCTTCATTAAATCGGCGACCCCCCTCTCCGTCCCCCCATTGCATAAAAGGAGAGGACGGGGAGAAATCCCTTCGGGCTGCGTCAATTTTTTTTCACACATACTACCTCATCCCCCATCCACCTGCCCATTCCACCTCATGCAATCACAACATCATCCATATACAACCATTCTCCATTCACCCCTGTCTTCTGTCCTCTCCCGTCCTTCCTCAACAGACATTCCCCTCTTCCCCAAAGCCCCCTTCACCCCATCCATCCACCTCATCCTAGGACGTTCCCTCATGTTCACTCCCTCCACATCTGCCTTCCATACCTCTTTTACTAGTCTTTCTTCACTCATTCTTTCCATGTGTCCAAACCATCCTAATATTCTTTCATCAACCCTATCTCCCAACTCCCTTTCCACCCCTGTTCTCCTCCTCATTTCTCACTCTATCTAGCCTAGTAACCCCCATCATACTTCTCAGACACCTCATCTCAAACACATTCAAACTCCTTCTCTCTTCTTCTCTTATGTTCCATGTTTCTGCCCCATATAGTGCTGTTGGCACAATCACGCCTTCATACAGTCTCCTCTTAGCAACCATTCCCAAATGTCTATTCCTCATTACACTCTTTAATCCACCAAGGCATTTGCTCGCTTCTCTCAATCTACATTCTACCTCCACCTTCACTCCACCTTTTCCTACCACATTTGCACCCAAGTATCTAAAACTATCCACCCTCTCCAGCCGCTCTCCCTTAATGCTCATTTCCAGTTTACTGTCACTTTCACCCTTTGTACATCTCATCACCTTACTTTTACCCACATTTATCTTCAGCTTTCTTCTATCACATACTCTCCCAAACTCTGCCACCAGCTTCCTCAATCCCTCCTCCGATCCTGCCACAAGCGCAGTGTCGTCAGCAAACAACAGTTGGCTCACCTCCCACTTTTCTCCATTTTCTTTAACCATCTCCAATCCCTGACCCACTACCCTTGCATTTACCTCTCGCACTACCCCATCCATGTATAAGTTGAACAGTCAGGGCGACATAACGCATCCTTGACGAAGTCCCACCTTTACCTCGAACAACTCACTCTCTCCATTTCTAATCCTGACACAAGCTCTACTACTCTCATAAAAACTCTTGACAGCTCCTAGAAGCTTTCCTCCTATCCCGTATATCTGCATAACCTCCCAAAGTGCCTTTCTGTCTACCCTATCGTAAGCCTTTTCCAGATCCATAAAAACCCAAAAAACATCCTTCCCCTTTCCTATAGCTTTCTCACATATCTGTCTTACCACAAAGATCTGATCTACACAACCTCTACCTGTCCTACATCCACACTGTTCCTCACCAATTACTCCCTCTGTTCCTCTCCTAATCCTCTCAATCAAGATCCTCCCATAAGCCTTCCCAACTACACTTAACAAGCTAATCCCTCTGAAACTACTACATTCACACTTGTCCCCTTTTCCCTTGTAAAGTGGAACTATACAGGCACTCCTCCAGTCCTCCGGCACTCTACCCTCTCTCCAGTAAACATTAAATAACCTCACCAGCCAGTCCACCATCACTGTAGCTCCCTTTTTCAGACGTTCTGCATGGCATCTATCCAGACCAGGTGCCTTACCTGCTTTCATCATCTTAACAACTGCCTTCACTTCATCCTTCCCTATTTCTCCTCCATTTTCCTCACTCATCACTCTCATTTTCTTAGCATTTCTCACTGCAGCTATCTTTCCCTCCCTATCCTCCTTCACATTTAGCAACTCCCTAAAATATTCTGCCCATCTTCCCCTTACTGCCTTCTCTTCCATTATCATCTCTCCATCTGCACCTTTTACCTTTTTTCTCTACTTGATTCGCCTCCTCTTCTTTTCTTAATTTCTTTCCAAAATATCTTTTTATTACTTTCAAAATTTTCTGTCATACTCTTACCCCATTGCACATCTGCTCTCCTCTTTGCCTCCTTTACCTTTTGCTTTACTTCTCTTTTCTTTTCTTTGTACGTCTCATATGACTCCCTCGTCCTATTTTGTAACCAATCTGTGAAAGCTCGCTTCTTCTCTTCTACAACCTTCTTTGTTTCCTCATCCCACCATTCACTACCCTTCCTTCTATTTCCTCCTATCCTTGTTCCACACACCATCCTTGCACACTTTATGACTCCCTCCTTGAACCATCCCTATTCTTCCTCCACACCTAGCTCTGCTCTATCCTTCACTCCCCCCCACTCCTCCTTCAGCTTCTTCTTGTGCTCCTTCTCATTTTCCTTTTCATTTAAAGAGTTCACTCTAAGCACCTCCCTACCTTTTGTCCCTTTCCTCTTTCTCCATCTATCCTCCACTCTCAACTTACCTTCCACCACAAAATGATCTGATATTCCCCCACCCTCTCCCCTTAGCACATGTAAATCCTTAACTCTTCCTATCATAATCCTATTTACCACTACATAATCCATTAACGCTCTATCTACCACCCTTCCCTCCACCACCCTCTCCCATGTGTACTTATGCTTGACTTTCTTCCGAAACACTGTATTTGCTATCATCAACTCTCTTTCTGGACACATTTCCACCATCAACTCTCCACTACGATTCTTTCCTGGAACTCCACATTTCCCAACCACTCCATCGATTGGACCATTTCCTACCCTAGTATTAAGGTCTCCCAGTACTATTACATTGACATTTCTCCCTAAATCCTCTATGCACTCATTTAAATCTATCCAAAAGGCCTCCAGAACGATTAAGAAAAGCTGGAGATACCAACAATGACGAATAGAAGAATATGGAGGGATATGATTAAGACATGTAAAATATTCAATGGAAAATATGACAAGGGCATATTGACCTTGGGAGAAGTGGGGAATTAACGCATGGAATTAACTGGAAAATAAATATAGTGAGGTCCAGTACACAAGATATTTATGAGTTTCAAATTGAGAATCGTAGACACCTGAAATAGCCTTCCGAGTGATGTTATTAAGGCACTGAGCGTAAATCGTTAAGACAAGTTTTGGGCTACCCAACCAATTAAGTATAATTCTGAAGAAAAGTTGGTAGCCACTACCAATCAGATAGTGAGTATTAGTAGTGAAAACACTTAGAGACCTTGGCCTGCGTCTAGTAACTCCGTTAGTAAAGTAAAATAAGACAGTTTTCGAATTGTGTTCGACTCATCCAGAACTGTAATTTTCTTATGTATAAAAGCAAATATATATATATATATATGTATATATTGTAAGTACTTTTAATGTTCCAAAAAATTCAGTCATTTTGATGATACCCATATCTTATTCTGTTACAAATTTCCCAACCCAGCTGTATCCCCTTCGTTGCACCATGTGTCGGATGTAAACAGTGAATAGTGTTGTTGTCACATATATAGATACAGAAAGAAAGTGCAGAAGAATAAGGAACATTCTGGTTCTACTGTATCATGTAAGGCATTTCATAATAAGAAATATCATATCTAAATGCTTGAAATTACATGTGTACCTAGAATAAGTGTGATGTTTTGGCCACGAAGATTTTGTTTTGCTGAAAAATGGGAGTAGTGTTGCACTTAATAGTAGTTGACCAGCAAGCGTGACCGAAATATTGCTTAATGCTTTTGAGGTGTTGTATTATAACTACAGTATAACTGGGCATGCATGTTTTCATCGTAATATACAGTTGTGGTAAGAGTGATCTTTTAGCCCCGACAGTTTTGTTTAGCTGAAAGAGCGAGTGTTGACTGTTGTTTGGCACTGTGTTGTGTTACGAACTTGGTCTTGGGGTAATTTCGTCCTTCGGTATGTTCGTCATGTAATTAAGTAAAATCGTTCTTACGGTAGTTTTGTCCTGTATTTAAAGAAATTTGCCCACTTATTTATCAGTGTTGCCCTGGTGAGTGGTATGTATATTAAAAGAACTGGGCCCCCCTGGCTAAGAGAACTGGGCCGCTGTGTGAATATATATGAATATATCGATATTATATATATATATATATGGCAATATAACAATAGAAAATTAGATATTGGTTTTGTAATTTTTAATACATCAACATAAATTTATTATATAGGCATAGCCATAGGGTCAACTTGGCCCATCTACTAGACCAAGTTGTCCCACCACAGTTAGGTAGGTTAGAGTAGATGAATTTATCATAGTTTAATTTCGGTCAATTTATAGTTTCACCCAACTAACAATTTTCTGATGTGGTTTATGTGTTTCTGGTGAGAAATGTGTATTGATTGATGGTGTACATCATTTCTGTCGGAAATGTGTTTTCAAGTAATTAATATATAAAGTTATGCCTACCTCTCCTCCCCCAACGATCTTGGGGGAGATAAAAGAAATTAAAGACAATTTATAGTTTCACCCAACCAACAATTTCCTTATGTGGCTTATGTGTTTCTGGTGAGATATGTTGTGTATTGATTGATGGTGTACATAATAATCCCCCACCCAAAAACCCTGATTTCCCACAGGTCCCCCAAGATCATTGGGGAGGAGATGTGGGCATTTCGGGAGGAAAGGTAGACATATCTTTATAAATTAATTACTTGAAAACTACGCATTTGCAACGGAAATGATGTACACCATCAATCAATACACAACATATCTCACCAGAAACACATAAGCCACAAAAGGAAATCGTTGGTTGGGTGAAACGGTAAAATTTTACTTTCGACCTTTGTTGGAATATAGCAATACAAAATTAAATAGTAATTTTGTAAATTAAAATGTATGAACGTAATATGCAATTTTGTGTGCGGAAATGAAAATAAAAATAGTTGCTAAAACAGGTTTCTAAGTAACGAAGTCGTGTACGACGAATGGTACGCCATGTTTGTTATGGTAGATTCCGACGTCGGAGAAATGAAAGGACGATAAATTTGTCTAAACTTAACTAAACTAACCTAACCTAACCTGTGTTTAATAAATCATTACCTGCAAATTAGATATCATCCGGCTGGTCCTCGTCATCATCGTCGTGAGAGACGTTGGCGGGCTTTTCAATCACTCTCTATATTCCTCCAATGGTCGAAAGTAAAATTTTACCGGTTAGGTTAGGTTAGTTTAGTTTAGTTTACTTTAGTTTAGACAAATATTTCATCCTTTCATTTCTCCGACGGAATCTACCATAACAAACTTGGCATACCATTCGTAGTACACGACTTCGTTAATTATGAAATCTGTTTTAGCAACTATTTTTATTTTCATTTCCGCACACAAAATTGCATATTACGTTCATACATTTTAATTTACAAAATTACTATTTAATTTTGTATTGCTATATTCCAACAAAGGTCGAAAGTAAAATTTTACCGGTGAAACTATAAATTGTCTTTAATTTCTTTGACCTTTGCATTTATCAAAACAAAGATAGCATCTCAAGCAGCCTACTATGGGCTGAGTTGGTGATGGATATAGGTACGGCAGCCGTACTTCAAATTTTCATGGCTAGGAGTACGGCAGTATTATGAGCCATTGTAAATGCAATCTCACCACTTACATAATTGCCATATCCATAGCCAATCATAATAACAAATACTGTATTGTATCACTTGTGCCATATTTGCTATCGTGATCACCTTTTAACTTAGCCAAACCTACCCTAACCCTAAGCTAACCTACCTAACCAAACCTAGCCTAAACTAACCCACCATACAGCTTACAGTAAAGTTCTTGTTCATAGGTTTTAACTGCATTTTGCAACTCTTTAAGTGAAATAAATTTGGAATTAACTTCAAATTACACCAGGAGTGGCTCATCAGCTTTAGCCCTTTTGAATTTCTAACTTGAGATGGGTGGAGCCACAGAAATGGATCTCGGTTTGATCATGCATTGAAGTGTGCCATACTCCTAGCCATAAAAATTCAGAGTATGGCTGCTGTACCTCTAACCAGTTCATAACAAACAAACAAAATGCTAAAAGCAAGCACACTACCGAACAGAGCTGCAACTATAGGTTCAAGACACCATGTTCTCATCTGTCCAGTCTCGTCAATGTCAGTTTGATGATGGCTTTGACATTGTGTACCGGGTGATCTCCCACTCCTAGTGATGCTACATATTTTAAAACAGTGCTACAGAGCTGAGCTTCATGCATTTCTTCAGATGCCAAACCGGCCATCAACATCCTTGACAATGACAATGAATCTGATGACCTCTAGAATTGTAGGTACCACATTACCAAATGCAGGATAGGTGAGGTTAGACAAATTTATCATACTTTAATTTCTTCAACCTCTGCATCTATCAAAACAAAAATGGCATCTCAATCAGTTGTCACGGCTGCATTTGTTAATGTATCCCATTTAGCAACTTTTTCTATTATTGATTTCTGCCAGGAAAAATGTATATTACATTGATGTGTTATATTTACAAAATGAATATTTAATTTTCTATTGCTATATCACGTAGGTGTGCACTTTTAAAAGTTCCATTATGATACTTAATGGATATATATTGTACTTGTATTCAAAAGTTAGAATATTGGGGTCAAGCACCTTTGTTTGAGGGCATTTCTATATATTTTGTGTGTTTATACAGGGTGGGGCGCGGAAACTTCCCGATTTGAGGATTAAATAGTAAACTGTTTACACTTCACAATTCTTTATTCTAATCTTATGTCTATCACTCAACATGGGATATTTACTTTTACACTGTTTTAAAAACAATATCTTTTCAATGTCCACCTCCATTGTTAATACACTGATTCAGACGATTTCGGAAGCTTTGGTCTACTTTCTCTAGCATGGTGAGCGATATATTGACTATTTCAGTGCGGATGGCATTCTGTAGGTCTTCCAGGGTCTGCGGACGGTCGTTATAAACCAGGGATTTGAGATAACACCCCAGGAAATAATCACAGGGGGCTAAATCAGGCGAGCGCGTTGATTTCCCTGAGAGGAGCCTTAAACTGGCCAGCGCGCTCGCCTGATTTAGCCCCCTGTGATTATTTCCTGTGGGGTTATCTCAAATTCCTGGTTTATAACAACCATCCACAGACCCTGGAAGACCTACAGAATGCCATCCGCACTGAAATTGCCAACATACCGCTCACCATGCTAGAGAGAGTAGACCAAAGCTTTCGAAATCGTCTGAATCAGTGTATTGACAATGGAGGTGGACATTGAAAAGATATTCTTTTTAAAACTGTGTAAGTAAATATCCCATGTTGCTTGACAGGCATAAAATTATAATAAAGAATTTTGAAGTGTAAACAGTTTATTATTTAATCCTCAAATCGGGAAGTTTCCGCGCCCCACCCTGTACATTTAGAAAAGAATTATCAGAAATAATAGACAATCAGAATTGTGGTTTCAATTTCACTGTTGGTCAGTGCAGTAATGTGGGAGATGCTTTTGAGGAGGGTACTGGTTGTAAGCTCTCCATCACTGTACTGCTGCCAGAATCTGAAAAGTTTTCCCTGTGTTCATCAATCAGCTGCTGTTGGATGGGGATAAGTTGCTTCCTGGTTCAGCAACTGGATCAGGAAGTACATTTGAAGGTTCCCTCATTATGCACTAGAATTCAACCAGTTGTGCCACCCCTTGCAGCTGTTGTTGGTACAGATCACTTCCTTAAAGACACATCACTGTCAAGGGACCCATTGTTGTCTAGAGATTGTCACAGGTGTAAGTAATTAAAGGTTCTACTTGAAGTGTTGTAACAGCTGCCAGTAGATCAAATAATGGGATGATATGGTCTTCAGGGATGTAGGGAAGAGCAAACAGGAGCTTGATGTAGTTGTATATTGCTCCTTGTTTCCTGTATGTTTCTGCCAGCCCCAACTCCTGCACTTTCTTCCATAAAGCATTTCCCCAGTGGAAGCTACATCCTCAGCCTGTGGAAACACTAGCTGCAGCTGACTACATGGCAGCCCAAAGTCGATGATAACCCATGTGTGGTCTTAAGCTAGTCTTAAGATGTAAACAACTGTTAGTGACACTGCTTTGATTAGGATGAGTGATCTGACAATGTGAAACCTCCCCTGTGATCTTAATCTGCTCATGTCAATGACCTAACACCTAGTGAGTTATGCATGACACCTTAGATTTGATCTGTTTAAGTCATTCACACTTAAAGCCACACATTTGCCAATGACATGAGGTGTGAAAGTCCCTCTGTGATCTCCTTAATCTGTTTGTCAAGTGCTTAGCTCCTTTATGAGTTGTACTTGACACTTGTTTGGTTAGATTTGAGCCATTCACACCCTTTGAAATAAAAAATATAACAAATTATTAAGGCATTACTTCACTGATTTCCATCCTATAAAAATATTGATAGTGTATATTGCATTTTTTCTGTAGTTATTATGAAATTATATTAATTTCCTGGGGGGGTCCACTTCTCGGTATTCACATGTACCTAACAGGATATGAAGACGGTGTGATTGCAATTGTAAATAAAAAGAGGTAAAGTGTGTTTCCAAATTTTTCAGGACTGTGAGTACAGAAAAAATGGCTAGCAATTCTCCAAGTGCATCAGCTGGAAACAGTGAATCCAATGAGATGGAGGACTCTCCAAAGACTGCTCAGAAAAGAAAAGCAACCGAAGAAGATATGGAGACTGAGGTAAGGAAACAAAAATTTTAAGGAAAAAATCGTGTGTTTATATATACTGTATATATATATATTTTTTTTTCCCTCGAAGACAAAAGAAGAATTTTTTACACACAGAATTATTAATATATATTTATTAAATTAATTAGTCTGTGTGTAAATAGTATATATATATATATGAGGATGTGAGGAAGAGTCGGCAAAGATATGTTGGGAAACTTTATTGCTTCATTTTGACCAATGTGGTCATTGTTAGAAAGCTAATCCTACTATCACCTTGGATATGGTAGATAGTAGCAAGATTAGTCAGTATTATGCCGGGCTTACAGGTAGTTTGTTTGGCTTCAATGTGGTATTATGTGATCTATTTTTCTATATAGTTAGAATTTTAATGTAGAGCCAAAAGCAAAGTTAAAGATATCAGTTGAGTTTTTATTGAATTTGGGCTGCATTTTAAATGATGGAGGCAATGCTGTGGGGAGCCTGCCTGAGTCAATGCTGTTGCAAAGGAAGTCTCAAGATAAAAAGGCATCATCACATCAAGCAAGAACCTTTCTTACAAAGTCCACACCACATTCCCCACCCCCCACCAGGTGTTACCTGGAGAGTTTGTTACACAGTTTCCAGAACAGGCCCAAAATCTCTTAATTTCTCCTCCTCCTCCTCCTCTTGCCAGCAAAGCTTGCCATAGAAAGATTCATATAAAAGTTTCAAACTTTCCTTGGGATTAGTTGCCAAAGTTGGTTTTACCTAATTTCATGATTAATATATTAAGTATGGTTTATGGCTAGAATTTTTTTTCAATTTTACAGGGTGCAGCATCAGTCAAACCTTCTTTCCCACCTGCCAAAAAGGAAAAGCTCGTCACCGCAGAGTCGAGGAGAATTCTTGTACCACAGAATAGGTAATAGATTATGTGAAGTACTGGATTTTTATCTATTTATTGAATATGAATGGACTATATTGACATGACCCAAAGGGATTTCTTCTCTTTGCCTTGCTGCATTGCCTCTGGGCTGGGTAGGGGGCAAGGATGGTTGTATCCACAAAGAGCTATGATACATACATATACCAACTGCTTTTTCCCCCTTACAAGGGAGGTAGCCAAAGTCAAAGGCTAAATTCACTGCCACCCATTTCATCCCCACATACTCCACTCCTATTCATCACCCCTCCCTCCTTCTTTTCTTGGCTCCTTCTAGATGATGGGTCATCCCTGCATCTCACCCACTGCCCTGGGTGAGAAGCAGTGTAGCAAGACACCGCACATCCACAGCAAAGCTGCTTCATTTAATCAGCAAACCCCTCTCCATCCTCTCATGCAGAAAAAGAGCAAAGATGAAAGGGAAAAATAGCTGTTGGATAGGTGAAGAGGGTGTGCATGCCTTGACAGGCTGCATCCTCAGATAGAGGGCAAAGGGCCTCTTGGTAGGTAATGAATCATTTATTTTATTTTAGAACTAGGAGTGGAGGAGGAATGGGGGCGTTTCATGGAAGGAGTCACAAGGTGTGCAAAGATGGTGTGTGGAACAAGGAGGAAATAGAAGAAAGGATAGTGAGTAGTGGGATGAAGAAGAGTATGACAGAATTTTTTTTTAAAGTAATAAAAAAAAATTGGAAGAAAATTAAGAGAGGAAGAGGAACCAAATCAAGTAGAGAAGAAAAGGTAAATGGTACTGATGGAGAGGTGATAATGGAAGAGAGCAGTAAGAGGAAAATAGGCAGAGTATTTTAGGGAATTGTTAAATGTGAGAGAGGAATAGAGGAGGAGTTTGAATGTGTTTGAGATGAGGTACCTGAGAAGTATGAAAAGGGTTACTAGGCTGGATAGAGTGAGAAACGAGGTGAGGAGGAGAACGGGGTTGGAAAGGGAGTTGGGAAATAGGGTTGATGAAAGAGTATTGGGATGGTTTGAACATATGGAAAGAATGAGTGAAGAAAGATTAGTAAAAGAGGTGTGGAAGGCAGAGGTAGGAGTGAACATGAGGGGGCAACCAAGGTTGAGATGGATGGGGTAAAGGGGGCATTGGGAAAGAGGGGAATGTCTGTTGAGGAAGGACAGGAGAAGACAGAAAATATAAGTGAATGGAGAATGGTTGTGTATGGATGATCCTGTGATCCATGAAAGGGAGTGGGTAGGGGATGGGGGGTGAGTATGTGAAAAATAAATTGACACAGCCCAAAGGGATTTCTCACCATCTTCTCCATTTCTGCATGAGGGGACTGAGAGGGGGTGTTACCAATTTAATGAAGCTGTCTTGCAACATAAGAATGAAGGAGACTGCAGGAGACTAGGCAGCTCCATATCCATCACCACCTGTCATCCCCATCCATAAAGTTGTCTAATCATTTCTTAAAACAACTGATAGTTTCAGCGCTTACTACATGGATACTAAAATTATTCCATTCATCAACCACCCTATGAGTAAACCAATTATTGCCTATTTCCTTCATAAATCTAAATTTGTCCAGTTTATAACCATTATTGTGAGTCCTGCCCTGTTGTTTTAATATGATGACCTTGTTTGCATCACCTTTGATCCACTTGAATACCTCTATTAGATCACCCTGCACTGTGCATCTTTCCAGAGAGTGTAAGTTAAGGTGCCTAAGCCTCTCTTAGTAAGGGAAATTTCTGAGTCCATGTATCATTTTGGTCATTCTTCTCTGTACTGATTCTAGTGAATTAAATGTCCATTCTGTGGGACGGAGACCAAAACTGTACCGCATAGTCAAGGATGGGTCTAACTATCGCTAGAGTTTAATAATTACCTCTGCACTCCTATTCATTACCGTCCTAGCAATGAAACCTAATGCTCTGTTAACTTTATTCCTGGCGCTAAAGCACTGCTTCCTGGTTTTAAGGTCCGGACTCACTAGAACTCCCAAATCTCTCTCGCACTCAGTTTTCTCTAAAAGCATGTTATCTAAGCTGTATCTATTTTCGGGGTTGTGTAGCCCTACATTTAACACACTACAATATTGAAGTTCATTTGCCATTTCACCGACCATGTTAACAATTTGTTAAGATCATCCTGCAGAATATCTGCGTTGTCTCCTGACCTAATTAGGCGTCCTATTTTAGTGTTGTCCGCAAACTTACTAACCTCACTATCCCATCGTCTAAGTCGTTCATGTACATAATGAACAACAAGGGACCCAAAACTGAGCCCTGGGGGACCCCACCTAGATTATACTCCATTTATGGTGACCTGCTGTTTTCTGTTACTAATCCAAGCTCTAATCCATTCTAACACTTTTCCACCCATGCCATGGGCTTTGATTTTATTTAGTAGTCTCTGGTGTGGCGCCTTGTCGAACGCTTTGCTAAATCAAGGTAAATAACTTCGTGATTATCATTGTTATCTGACACCTTATATACTTTAGTGTAAAAGGATAGAAGATTAGTCACACATGACTTACCCTTGGAGAAACCATGCTGTGAATCACGAATTAAATTATGTCTTTCGATGTGTTCTCTGAGTCTATTTACTATTACTGATTCAAGCATTTTTCCTATAACCGATGTCAAACTGATTGGCCTGTAGTTGCATATAGACAATCTACCTCCCTTCTTAAAAACAGGAACAATGTTTGCCTGCCTCCAAGCAGTAGGCACAAAATCAGTGTGTACCGATATTTCAGTTAACTGGTCACAGATTTCAAATTTACACTCCTTAACCCCTTCCATACGGTGCCGCACACGTAGGCGTCATGGGGAGCGAGTGTATTCGCGAGGCTGCCATATCGGCGTCTTGATTATATTTATTGTAGTCGCCCCTCCATAATGACATTCTTTCTAATTCTTTTGTAATCGCATTTTCTATGGTTATCAAAATTCACGGGTGAAGAGAGAACGATCGATATAAGCGGTGACTATATTTTATGGTGCGAGTATTATTACGACACGTCGTACGGCTGGCATTGGCTGCTGCCACCGAGATCTAAGTCCATGACGCCTACGTGTGCGGCACCGTATGGAAGGGGTTAAGCATTCTCAGAAAAATTTCGTCTGGACCCATGGATTTTGTAGCTTTCAATCTGCTTGACTGCTTCTTCTTTACTAATGCTGATATTAGACTACTTTCTTCATCCCCCCTGAAAATCAGATCACAGTCAGGTACTTTATGTAACCTCTCATTAGTAAACACAGATAGAAAATAATTGTTAAACTCGACACTCATTTTTTCCTCTGATTCTATCATGACATTTTCATCGTTTTTAATTGGTCCTAGGGCAATGGGCGAGATGCAGGGATGACCTATCATCCAGGAGGTGCCAAGATAAGAGGGAGTGAAGAATGTGGGGATGGAAGAAATGGGAGTGGAATTATGCCTTTTTTTTGGCTACCTCCCTTATAAGGGGGAAAAAGCCTTTGGTATATGTATATACCTAGTTGTATTTTATGGGAAGAGAGCTATGCTTGTAGTGACTCACTTTTGTATCTTTCCGCATCCAGTTTGTTCTTAAAGTCATGTATAGTTTTAGCACTCACTGTTTCCTCTTTCAGTTTGTTCCAGATATCTATCACTCTGTGTGGGAAGCAATTCTTTTTCAGATCTCTTCTGTGACTCCTTCTTAAGTTTCTTCTCGTGTCCTCTTGTTAAGTCATCCCTATCAAGAATTTCCATCCCTTTCTTAATTCTGTAGATGGTTAGCAAATCACCTCATTTTCTTCTTTGTTCCAGGGTTGGTAGATTTAGTTTATCCAATCTTTGTTCGTATGTCAAATTGGAGAGTGTTGTTGCCATCTTTGTCGTTATTCTCTTTTATTTAGAACTAGGTGTCCATAGTGTTGCAGTGTACTCTAATTTTGGTCTTATCAGTGTAACTAGTAACTAGTATTTTCTTTACCATTTCTTCATGTAGTCAAAGGCTACTTTCATTGATCTTAATAAGTTAAAGGTTTCTCCAACTAATTTGTTGACATGTTTGTCTGGTGTCATTCTGAGTTTACTTTTTTTTACTTCCTTTGTATCAACTTTATATTGACATGATATTCTATTCTTGCTTTTCCAAAGTCCATTGTGCTACATTTCTTAATGTTGAAGTTCACTTCACACTTCTGACTCCATTTCCAGACTTTGTCCAGGTCTTCTTGAAAAGATTTGCAGTCTTCCTTTGTACTTACTCTCTCTAGTAGTTTTGCATCATCTGCAAAGAAGTTCATATAACATTCCACACCTTCATCTATATCATTTATATAAATAGCAAACATTGTCAGAGTCAATACAGAGCCTTGTGGGACTCCACTTATCATATCTTCCCAATTTGAGTGTATGTATGTATGTTAAATGTGAAGGTTAGGGAGGGAAAGTTAGTTGCACTGGGAAGCGCTAAGAAAATTCCAGTGATGAATGAGGAAAATGGAGGAGAAATAAGAAAAGAGGTGAAAGCAGTTATTAAAAGGATGAGAGCAGGTAAGGCACCTGGGTTCAATGGGTGTCATGCAGTGTCTAAAAAAAAGGGAGGTACAGTAACTCAATTGTAAAAATGAGTGGTCCTCTTATCATGGGAGGGGGACACCACCCTCCCAACCCCATCTCCACTTAGTTGTCATCGTCTTCTTTTTTTACATGCCTAATTATAATTAGGCATGTATTATTATTGTTATTTCCCTTTTAGCTTGGGGAAATAATGCTGCCACCATAATCCCATGTGATTCACCTTGGTCTTGAATCACATATTGGACTTGTGATCAGCAGCTCATACATACATACATACATATACCAAGGCTTTTTCTTGGAGGGAGTGAACATGAGGGGACGTCCTAGGATGAGGTGGATGGATGGGGTGAAGGGGGCTTTGGGGAAGAGGGGAATGTCTGTTGAGGAAGGATGGGAGAGGACTGAAGACAGGGGTGAATGGAGAATGGTTGTATATGGATGATGTTGTGATAGCATGAGGTGGAATGGGCGGGTGGATGCGGGGTGAGGTAGTATGTGTGAGCAAAATTTGACGCAGCCCGAAGGGATTTCTCCCCGTCCTCTCATTTTATGCAATGGGGGGACGGAGAGGGGGGGTCGCCGATTTAATGAAGCGGCCTTGCTGTGGATGTGCTGTGTCTTGCGACACTGCTTCTGACCCAGGGCAGTGGACAAGGTGCAGGGATGACCCGTCATCTAGGAGGTACTAAGATAAGAGGGAGGGTGGAGGGGTGTGGAGTGTATTCAGGGATGGAATGGGTGGGAATGATTTTATGCCTTTTTCTTTTTGGCTACCCCCCTTGTAAGGGGGAAAAAGCCTTGGTATATGTATGTATGTATGTTTTCCCCCTTACAAGGGAGGTAGCCAAAAAGGAAAAGGCATAAAATCATTCCCACCCATTCCATCCCTGAATACACTCCACACCCTTCCACCCTCCCTCTCATCTTAGCACCTCCTGGATGATGGGTCATCCCTGCACCTTGTCCACTACCCTGGGTCAGAAGCAGTGTCGCAAGACACAGCACATCCACAGCAAGGCCGCTTCATTAAATCGGCGACCCCCCCTCTCCGTCCCCCCATGCATAAAGGAGAAGACTGGGAGAAATCCCTTCGGGCTGCGTCAAAATTTGCCCACACATACTACCTCCTCCCCCTCCCCCTGCCCATTCCACCTCATGCATCACAACATCATCCATATACAACCATTCTCCATTCACCACTGTCTTCTGTCCTCTCCCGTCCTTCCTCAACAGACATTCCCCTCTTCCCCAAAGCCCCCTTCACCTCATCCTAGGACGTCCCTTCATGTTCACTCCCTCCACATCTGCCTTCCATCCTAATACTCTTTCATCAACACTATCTCCCAACTCCCTTTCCACCCCTGTTCTCCTCCTCGCCTCCTCATTTCTCACTCTATCTAGCCTAGTAACCCCCATCATACTTCTCAGACACCTCATCTCAAACTCATTCAAACTCCTTCGCTCTTCCTCTCTTATGTTCCATGTTTCTGCCCCATACAGTGCTATTGGCACAATCACTCCTTCATATAGTCTCCTCTTAGCATCCATTCCCAAATTTCTATTCCTCATTACACTTTTTAATCCACCAAGGCATTTACTCGCTTCTCTCAATCTACATTCTACCTCCACCTTCTCTCCACCTTTTCCTGCCACACTTGCACCCAAGTATCTAAAACTATCCACTTCCTCCAGTTGCTCTCCCTTAATGCTCATTTCCAGTCTACTGCCACTTTCACCCCTTGTACATCTCATCACCTTACTTTTACCCACATTTATCTTCAGTTTTCTTCTATCACACACTCTCCCAAACTCAGCAGCTCTTACCCTCCCAAATGAGAGTTCAGAGCTCGTATATAACTGATATATGGGTAATGCTATGACCTTACACAGACACACACACACCCAACTCCCCACCCATGAGAGTTGGAGTAATGGCTTGCAATGCAGCAATGTTGAAATTACTTCAGCTCTGGGTGGGATTCAAACTTGGACTGCTGGAGAAGCAGTTGCAAATGCTACCATTGTGCTATTGAGCTATATCATATGTTATTGATGGTGACTAAGGGTCCCCCACTCAGTTTCTCCTATAAGAAATCAAGACAAAAGAACCTGGGAGGACTCCAATCAGAACCCCTGTAATTGGATCATTAAATGTGTGTGGATGTGGTACAGATGAGAGTAGAAGGGAAGATTACTAGTCATCAGTGAAAGGAGTTAGTTTTGAGTTTGGGACCCAGTAAGGTGGGTGATATGCCAGAAGTGACAAAGGGGCAAGAGAGGGAAGGAGTGACACTTCTGATAAGTGATGAGGTAGATAAGTACATGATGGAGTGAAGGAAAGTGTCTTCGGAGATAATGTGGGCAACAGTGAACTTGGGATGGGAGGTAGTTTTTGTGAGTATACAGTCCTTGTAGTTGGAAAAGTGAAGAGGAAAGAGAGGCTTTTTTGATTTATTTGAATGAGTGTGGAGAGAGTTTTTGGAGAAATGTAAATGCAGTGCTTGAAAATCTCACTGCTTGAGTAGAAGATATGTACATCTCACCTTACTTTTACCCACATTTACCTTCAACTTTCTCCTATCACATAGCCTTCCCAAACTTCATTGCCGTCAGGATTTTCAAGGGGTAGCCTGGCTGAGGGTGAACAGATTTTAATTCAGAGTTGAAGTTGGACACCAGGAGTAATGTGGCCCACTGTAGTTACAAGAAGGGAGAGGGACAAGGGAGGTGACAAATATACTTTTCAAGTCATGTCCCAAGGCAGTTTGTTAGCAGAGAAGGAGGAGGCAGCGAGCTAGGCAGCTTACAGCATGATGCCCCAAGGCAATCTGAGCATCTTGCTGTGAGCATAGCTTGTGCCTCCATTGCTGCCTCCTCCTCCCCCTTCCCCCATTAGCAGGCAGCCTTGGGACACAACTTGAAACACATAGTCATCACCTCCCTGGTCATCTCACCCCCACTCCCACCTCCCTTCTTGCAACTAGAGCGAGCCATATTACTCCTGGTACCCAACTTCAGTTCTAAATAAAAACCTGTTCATTCTTGCATTGTTTACCTTCACCCAATGTGGAGCCCAACAAGAAATTGTCAAGGTAGTTGTTCTCGTCCAAGACATGACTGGGCCGGAACTTGAAGGCAACCTGACCAGACTGTGGGAGCTATAGCAGGTGGTGGTCCTTTTGTCACAAGGTAACAAGCCTCAGGGTGCTCAGCTGCTCCTGTGGGACTGGAGTTGTCCTTTATGTCTTGGATGACATTGAGGAAGTTGTTGTATCTTGTGAGGCTACTCAAAGGAACTCAAACCCAGAACACATCCTGGGATCACGTACAGTGGCATAAGTAGAATGGCTCTAGTGTCTGCCTGAAAAGATAGACACTTGAGAATGGTTGTGGTTAGTGGGTGAGGTGTTAGGCCACCCAGGGTATCATGGACCTTGACAGTCAAGATCGCTAGTCATTAGCTTTACCAGAGTTGAGGTGTGAGATCTTGTGATCTCCATTAAGAATGTGGGTGGGTCAAGGTGGGAATGCTCACAGCTCTAGTTTGCATAATGATCTAGTAGTGGTGATGGTAAGCCATGAAATGGTACACCTGTGACCCAGTATATAAGCGGGACAGAATCGCCAAAGATACAGATTATCTCGGAGCATCATGCTGCAAACCTAGCTTGCTGCCTCCATCACCATCTCCTCCTCCCCACTTCCCCACTAGCAGATCACCTTAGGACATGACTTGAAACACTAGTCATCACCTCCTTTGCTACACCTTGGTGGCTCGGTTGGTGGAGTCCCCGACTGTCACTACAGTGGTATTCAAATCCTGCCCAAGGCTGAAATAATTTCAGTATCACTGCACTTCGAGTCGTTACTCCAACTCTCGTGGGCAGGGAGCTGGGGAGGGTGGGTGCATGTAAGGTCACAGCATTACCCATACATTAGTCATACAAGCTCTGAGCTCTCTTTCAGGAGGGAAACAGCTGTTGAATCACAAGTCCAACACGTGATCCAAAGACCAAGGTGAAACCTCCTTCCCCCCTTCTCACAACTAGAGTGAGCCATATTACTCCTGGTGCCCAACTTCAACTCTAAATTAAAACCTGTTCACCCCCGCAGTGTTTACCCTCCAGCCAGGCTACCCCCTTGTAAATCGTGACATCCTCAAACAACAATTGGCTCACCTCCCACTTCTCTCCATTTTCTTTAACCATCTCCAGTCCCCTGCCCATTACCCTCACATTTACCTCCTGCATGTATATATTTAAATAATTTTGTCTCTTGCAGATATACTCCATTAAAGAATAACTGGACAAAGATCTACACACCTATTGTAGAACACTTGAAGCTGCAAATTAGATTCAATATCAAAACTAGGAATGTTGAAATCAAGGTAAGTCATTACACTGTTTTGAGAGAAGAATATACTATCCTTAACCCTGTGGTAGGAGAGAAAGAATAATGACACTGAGAGTTCCCACTTGAGTTATAAAAAGCTACAAAAATGGGACAGGGATAGGACCAGGTATCCTAATCTCTGTAGCCCCAAAGGGGACATTCCTAAACCAAGCAAAGGCATAAGAGGGTCTGGGAGAATTTTTCCAACTAGAACCCTAAGGTTTGGGTTTTTTAATGTGCATGGATGTGGTACAGATTAGAGGAAAAGGGAAGAGATGGATGTTTTGGCATTGAGTGAAAGTAAGTTGAAAGGGAGGGGTGAGTTAGAGTTTGGGAGGATGTCGGGAGTGAAGAGAGGATGAGGGAGAGAAGGGGTGGCTATACTAGTAAGTGAAGAGATAGGTAAATGTGGGGTGGACTGAAAGGAGGTTACTTCAAGGTTAATGTGGATGAAGGTGAAACTGGGAAGGGAGATGTGGGTCATTGTAAGTGCATGTAGGCCTGGTAGTGAGAAGAGTGTAGAGATAAGGGATGTTTTTGGATATATTTGAATGGGTACATAGGGTTTAGGGAGAAATGTCAGTGCACTGGTATTGGGAGATCTCAATGCTAGGGTAGGAGACAAACCAATAGACAAAGTGGTTGGAAAGTGTGGAGTGCCACGAAAAAATTGTAGTGGAGAGTTGATGGTGATGTGTCTAAGAAGTTTATGTGAGCGAATACAGTGTTTAGGAAGAAAGTCAAGCATAAGTAAACATGGGAGAGGGTGATGGATGGAAGGGTGGTAGATAGGGCTTTAATGAACTTTATATTATAGTGGTAACTAGAAGGGTAGGAAGAGTTTTAGATGTACATATTCTCAGAGGAGAGAGTGGGGGAATATCATAATTTTTTGGTGGAAGGTAAGTTGAGAGTGGTGTATAGATGGAGAAAGAGGAAAAAGGACAGAAGGTGGGGAGGTACTTTGAGTAAACTGCTTAAAGGAGAAAGAAAATGAAAATGAGTACAAGAAGAGGCTGAGAGAAGAGTGGGAGGGAGTGAAGGATAGGAACTAGGAATGGAGGGAATGGGGATGTTTCAAGGAGGGAGTCACAGTGTGTGCAAAGATGGTGTGTGGAACAAGGAGGACAGTGAGTGGTGGGATGATAAATCAAAGAAGGTTGTAGAAGAAAAGAAATGAGCATTCGCAGATTGGTTGCAAAATAGGATGATAAAATCATATGAGAGGTACAAAGAAAAGAAATGAGAAGTAAAGCACAAGATAAAGGAGACAAAGATGAGTGCAGATGTGAAATAGGGTAAGCATACATACATATACCAAGGCTTTTTCCCCCTTACAAGGGAGGTAACCAAAAAGGAAAAGGCATAAAATCATTCCCACCCATTCCATCCCTGAATATACTCCACACCCCTCCACCCTCCCTCTCATCTTAGCACCTCCCGGATGACAGGTCATCCCTGCACCTTGTCCACTGCCCTGGGTCAGAAGCAGTGTTGCAAGACACAGCACATCCACAGCAAGGCCACTTCATTAAATCGGCAACCCCCCCCCTCTCTGTCCCCCCATGCATAAAAGGAGAAGACAGGGAGAAATCCCTTCGGGCTGCATCAAATTTTGCTCACACACACTACCTCACCCCCCATCCCCCCGTCCATTCCACCTCATGCATCACAAACTCATCCATACACAACCATTCCCCATTCACCCATCTTCTGCCCTCTCCCGTCCTTCCTCGACAGACATTCCCCTCTTCCCCAAAGCCCCCTTCACCCCATCCATCCACCTCATCCTAGGACGTCCCCTCGTGTTCACTCCCTCCACGTCTGCCTTCCATACCTCTTTTACTAGTCTTTCTTCACTCATTCTTTCCAAGTGTCTAAACCATCCTAATACTCTTTCATCAACCCTATTTCCCAACTCCCTTTCCACCCCTGTTCTCCTCACCTCCTCATTTCTCACTCTATCTAGCCTAGTAACCCCCATCATACTTCTCAGACACCTCATTTCAAACACAGAGATGAGGTGTCTGAGAAGTATGATGGGGGTTAGAGGGTAAGAGTATGACAATTTTTTTAAAGTAATGAAAAGATGTTTTGGAAGGAAATTAAGGGAAGAAGAGGAGGCAAATCAAGTAGAGAAGAAAAGGTGCTGATGGAGAGATGATAATGGAAAAGACAGCAGTAAGAGGAAGATGGGCAGAGTGTTTTAAGGAATTGTTAAATGTGAAGGAGAATAGGGAGGGAAGATATTTGCAGTGGGAAGTGCTAAGAAAATGCTAGTGATGAATGATGAAAATGGAGGAGAAATAAGAAGAGATGAGGTGAAAGCAGTTATTAAAATGATGAGAGCAGGTAAGGCACCTGTGTTAGATGGGTGTCATGCAGTGTCTAAAAAAGGGAAGTGCAGTGCTGGTGGACTGGCTGGTGAGGTTTCTTAATAGTTATCTAAAAGAGAGTAGAGTGCTGGAGGAGTGCCTGTATAGTTCTGCCTTACAAGGGAAAAGGGGACAAGTGTGAGTAGTAATTTCAGAGGGATCAGTTTGTTAAGTGTAGTTGGGAAGGCTTATGGGAGGGTTTTGATTGAGAGGGCTAGGAGAGGAAGATAAGGAGTAATTGGTGAGAAACAGTATGGGTAGGGGTTGTGTGGATCAGATTTTTGTGGTAAGGTAATGATGTATTTTGGGCCTTAATGAAATTGAAGGCTTATGATAGGGTAGACAGGAAGGCACTGTGAGAGGCATTGTAGATATATGGGATAGGAAGAAAGCCATTAAGAGCAGTTTAGAGTTTTTATGAGAATAGTAGAGCCTGTGTTAGAGTTAGAAAGTAGAGAGTGAGTGGTTTGAGGTAAAGGTGGGACTTCATCAAGGATGTGTCATGTCACCATGGCTGTTCAGTTAATACATGGATGGGGTTGTGTAAGAGGTGAATGCAAGGGTAATGGGCCAGGGATTGGAGATGATTAAGGAAAATGGAGAAAAATGGGATATAAGCCAGTTATTTGTTGACAACACTGCACTTGTAGCAGGATCAGAGGAGGGATTAAGGAAGTTAGTGTGAAAGGTGTGTGAAAGAAGGAAGTTGAAGATAAATGTGGGTAAAAGTAAGATGATGAGATGTACAAGGGGAGAGGGGGGCAGCAAATTGGAAGTGAATATTAAAGAAGAAAGACCAGAGAATGTGGATAGTTTTAAATGCTTTGGGGCAAATGTGGCAGGAAAAGGAGGAGTTCAGGTGGAGGTGAAATATAGATTAAGAGATGCAAGTAAATGCCTTGGGGAATTAAAAAGTGTAATGACAAATATACATTTGGGAATGGATGCTAAGAAGAGGTTATATGAAGGGGTAATTGTGCTGACAGCACTGTATGGGGGCAGAAATGTGGAACATAAGAGAGGAATAGTTTAAATGTGTTTGAGATGAAATGCCTGAGAAGTATGGTAGGGATTACTAGGCTGAATAGAATAAAATACAAGGTGAGGAGGAGAGTGGGGATGGAAAAGGAATTGGAAGATAGGGTTGATAAAAGATTATTGGGATGGTTTGGACACATGGAAAGAATGAGTGAAGAAAGATTAGTAAAAGAAGTGTGGAAGGCAAAGGTGGAAGGAGTGAACATGAGGGGGCAACCTAGGATGGATGAGATAAAAGGGGTATTGGGAAAAGGGGGATGTCTGTTAAGGAAGGGAGAAGACAGAAGATAGGGGTGAGTGGAGAATCGTTGTGTATGGATGATGCTGTGATGCATGGAAGGGAGTGGGTGGGGGATTGAGGGGGGTGAGGGAGTATGTGTAAATATTTTGATGTAGCCCAAAGGGATTTCTCCCACATATCATCTTTTTATGCATGAGGTGAACAGAGAGGTGGGGGATGGGGGCACTGATTAAATGAAGCTGCCTTGCTGTGGATGTGTTGTGTCTTCCTACATTGCTTCTGACCTAGGGCACTGGGTGTGATGCAGGGGCAACCCGTCATGCGGGAGGAGCCAAGAAAAGAGGGATTGAGGGATGGTGAATGGGAGTGGAGTATATAGAGATAAGGTGGGTGAGAGTGAATTTTTGCCTTTGACTACCTCCCTTGTAAGGGGGAAAGGCCCTTGGTGTATGTATATATAAAAATCAAGGTAACTGAAATGCTTGATGCCAAATTCCAAGCTTTATTCAACAAATACCAGGCTATCATATCTGTAACAGAGACAGACAAAACGAAATAACTGCCGACAATCACACAACACGGCATTAACACAATACATAAGACAAAACAAAATAAATACAGACAATCAAACATAACACATAACTCAAAACAAAACATAAAAGAAACCCTCACACACATTAACAGTAGGAAGCAGTTTAGTATGCAGAACCTAGACCGACCATGTTGCCATTGTAAATAACAATACATAGCATAGCCAAATGTGAAAATGGCAGTGGTGGGCAGTGATGAATTTTGCGATAAAGCGATAAATTTTTCCGCTAAGTCCTATAACGATAAAGCGATAAATTTCCAAGATACCTTAAAGCGATAAGCGATAAATCCTGCGATAAATCCAAAAATACTCTATTTTTGCTACTTATGCATTTAAAAACCTTTTTTACACTTAAAACACCATATATTACTTTATAAAAGACTAAACGACCCGAAATTAACATTTTATTACTTTATAACAACATTTAATGAAGACAGATTAACAAAACTATCACAGCACATCACAAACTTAAATACAACAATTTAAAACATCTCATCCTCCTCATCCACCCCCCTTGGCACCTTGAACTTCTGCTTGAGGAGGTGGAGGTTTCCCTTCAGAAACACTAGGTGCTCAAAGTTGTCCTCACTGAGGCACGCCCTCTTTGGCCTGAGGACGTCCCCAGCTGTGCTGTGCTGATCACGTGGGACAACTTGTAATAGTTTGTCAGAGCGGCCATCTTGTCTTTGATGATCTGTAGCTCCTGGCTCGAAATACTGCAGCCACCCGCAATCACAACATCTCCCTGGTCACTGGCCTGGCTGCCAGGGTGGCTGTCCTCTGGCTCACTGCCCAGGGACATGAGGGAGCTCGAGCGGGAGATGGTGGGAATGTCCACAGATCCCGAACTCCCGGAAATGTTCCGCTCCCTTTCCTGAGTCACATCACTGCTGCTGGCCTCCACGTGGAAAAAGTCCTCCACTGCCTCTTGCCTGACATCTTGACACTCACTAATCACTAAATTCACTATTCTCAAACACAGAAGCGCACCCGCCGTGACACTAATTAATAACACAATATAAAACGCAAAAACCTAAACGATTTCCTGAAAAGGAAAAGTTAAAACACAAAATCATGCGACGTTCATATGAACGGGAGGCACGCGCGAGGCACACCTCAAAACGGAAAAAATATATAAAACTAATATATATTAATTAGATATTTAGAGGGCTTTGGATCGCTGGTAGCACAATGAAACACAGAGCTGAGATCAGATGCGTCCAGTTGGGGGGGCTATTCAAAGAAACAGTGACAACAGAAGCGCGGGCCGCAAGGCGCCTGGCCGCATCTGTTTGCCGCGTAACAATGAGCCTGTAACCTCCCGCCACAACGGTTTTTCGTCTTCTACTTTATCGCTGGATTTATCGCAGAAAATTTGAAAGCAATAAATATAAGCGATAAATTTTTCCGGTCTTGCAATAAACAATAAGCGATAAATTTTTGGTTAAAGCGATTTTATCGCTTTACTTATCGCAACGCCCACAACTGGAAAATAGTAGTGCTAATCAGTTGCCAACAACTAATTATTATCACAGTATCCATTGATTTTTAATACCAACAATTTTTCCCCCATTATAAGGGGGTTTCCATCAACCCTATCCTCTTCCTTTCAGGATAAGATAATCAACCACTAAAGGTTGGGTTGGCACCTGTTTATTAGTAAAAAGTGGCATAGTAAATAATTATAATAGAATGGTAAGAGAGATGAGATTAGTTGGTATTATATATATTTTTTTTTTCCAGACTGGAAAGGAGACTGAAGATCCAAATAGCATTCAGAAAGCTGCAGACTTTATCCAGGCTTTTATTTATGGATTTGAGGTGGACGATTCTCTTGCACTTCTTAGGTTGGATGATCTTTACCTGGAAACATTTGATGTCAAAGATGGTAAGGATTTTGATGTGTAACTATAATGTACATGTGTAGAACATGTTAATCAATACTGACTGCATAGTAGAGTTTACAAATGCTCTCCTTTCCCTCCTTCCTATATTCTCCTCTCCTTTTTTTCCCACATTTTCTCCCCACCCCACATTATGGGGAATTGACTCAATACTATATGCTGTCAATATTTTAGATATTTTGATGACTTCCTTATGGACGAGAGTTGTATACAGCCAACATTTTTCAATGAGTGGAGACAAATTTTCACCTAAAAAAATATATATATATTTTTTATCGTTCAACTTTTGCCACTGGGGGTTTTCAGTAAAAGGAAAATGTTTGTTGAACAGGGAAGGGCGAAGGCAAGGTGTGAGTGGAATATAAATTGATGCGTGTGACGGGAAGGGGGAAGATGCGTGTGGCTGGAGGGGAGGAGATGCGTATTGCGGGAGGGGGGAGATGCATGTGGCTGGAGGGGGGAGATGCGTGTAGCGAGAGGGGGGAGATGCGTGGTGTGGCGGGAGAAGGGGAGAGATGCGTGGTGTGGCGGGAGAAGGGGAGAGATGCGTGGTGTGGCGGGAGGGGGGGAGATGTGTGGCATCTCCCCCACTCCTGCCAGAGGCATCTCCCCCCTCCCGCCACACGCATCTCTCCCTCCCGCCACACCACGCATTTCCCCCCGCCACACGCGTCTCCCCCCTCCCGTCACACGCGTCTCCCCCCTCCCGTCACACGCGTCTCCCCCCTCCCGCCACATGCATCCCCCCTTCCCTCCACACGCATCCTCCCAGACCCCCTCTTCCAGCGACACGCATCTCCACCCTCCCGCCTTCCAGCCACACGCATCTCCCCCCTCTCGCCACACCATGCATCTTCCCCCTTCCCGCCACACCATGCATCTCCCCCCCTCCCGCCACACCATGCATCTCCCCCCCTCCCGCCACACCATGCATCTCCCCCCCTCCCGCCACACCATGCATCTCCCGCCACACCACGCATCTCCCCCCCGCCACACGCGTCTCCCCCCTCCCTGCGTGTGGCAGGAGGGGGGAGATGCGTGTGGCGGGAAAGGGGAAGATGCGTGTGACGGGAAGGGGGTAGATGCGTGTTGCTGGAGGGGGAAGATGCGTGTGGCTGGAGGGGAGAAGATGCGTATCGCGGGAGGGGGGAGATGCATGTGGCGGGAGGGGGAGATGTGTGGTGTGGCGGGAGGGGGGAGATGCGTGGTGTGGCGGGAGGGGGGAGATGCGTGGTGTGGCGGGAGGGGGGAGATGCGTGGTGTGGCGGGAAGGGGGAGATGCGTGGTGTGGCGGGAGGGGGGAGATGCGTGGTGTGGCGGGAGGGGGGAGATGCGTGGTGTGGCGGGAGGGGGGAGATGCGTGCTGTGGCGGGAGGGGGGAGATGCATCTCCCCCCTCCCGCCACACCATGCATCTCCCCCCTCCCTCCACACGCATCCTCCCAGACCCCCCTCTTCCAGCGACACGCATCTCCACCCTCCCGCCTTCCAGCCACACGCATCTCCCCACTCCCGCCACACGCATCTCCTCCATCCCGCCACACGCGGGAGGGGGAGATGCGTGTGGCAGGAGGGGGGAGATGCGTGTGACGGGAAGGGGGAAGATGCGTGTGGCTGGAGGGGAGAAGATGCGTATTGCGGGAGGGGGGAGATGCGTGTTGCGGGAGGGGGGAGATGCGTGTTGCGGGAGGGGGGAGATGCGTGTGGCTGGAAGGGGAGATGTGTGTGGCTGGAAGAGGGGGTTTCTGCGAGGATGCGTGTGGAGGGAAGGGGGGGATGCGTGTGGCGGGAGGGTGGAGATGTGTGTGGAGGGAGGGTGGAGATGTGTGGTGTGGCGGGAGGGGGGAGATGCATCTCCCCCTTCCCGCTACACTCGTCTCCCCCTTCCCGCTACACTCATCTCCCCCCTCCCGCCACACCACGCATCTTCCCCCCTCTCGCCAGACGCATCTCCCCCCCTCCCGCCACAGGCATCTCCCCAACTCCTGCCAGAGGCATCTCCCCCCTCCTGCCACACGCATCTCTCCCTCCTGCCACACGCATTCCCCCATCCCGCCACACGTATCTCCCCCCTCCTGCCACACGCATCTCCACCCTATCGCCACACGCACCTGCCCCCCTCCAGCCACAGACATCTCCCCACATCCCGCCACACCACGCATCTTCCCCCTTCCCGCCACACCATGCATCTCCCCCCTCCCGCCACACCACGCATCTCCCCCCGCCAAACGCGTGTAGCGAGAGGGGGGAGATGCGTGGTGTGGCGGGAGGTGCGGAGATGCGTGGTGTGGCGGGAGAAGGGGAGAGATGTGTGGTGTGGCGGGAGAAGGGGAGAGATGCGTGGTGTGGCGGGAGGGGGGGAGAGATGCGTGGTGTGGCGGGAGAAGGGGAGAGATGCGTGGTGTGGCGGGAGAAGGGGAGAGATGCGTGGTGTGGCGGGAGAAGGGGAGAGATGCGTGGTGTGGCGGGAGAAGGGGAGAGATGCGTGGTGTGGCGGGAGAAGGGGAGAGATGCGTGGTGTGGCGGGAGAAGGGGAGAGATGCGTGGTGTGGCGGGAGGGGGGGAGATGCGTGGTGTGGCGGGAGAAGGGGAGAGATGCGTGGTGTGGCGGGAGGGGGGAAGATGCGCATCTCCCCCCTCCGGCCACACGTATCTCCCCCCCTCCTGCCACGCACCTCCCCCCCCCCTGCAGCCACACCACGCATTTTCCCCTCCCCACCACACCACGCACCTCCCCCCTCCCGCCACACCAAGATAAAAGGAAAAACAAATGTGTGTAAAATGGGTGAAGGGTTGGTGCATGCCTTGGCCAGCTACCTCCCTTATATGGGGAAAGAAGCCTTTTAGTATACAGATACATGTTTCTCTACTAGCAAGTTATTTAACACTTTTAACAGCCATCAGTGTTTTCAAACCATTCATTATCTTCTTAACAGTCAAACAGACGTTGCAAGGTGACCATCTCTCACGTGCTATCGGTCGTGTTGCTGGAAAAGGAGGCAAGACTAGATTCACCATTGAAAATGCCACACGGACCCGGATCATCTTGGCAGACTCCCGAGTTCACATCCTTGGTTCCTTCCAAAACATACAGATTGCAAGGAGAGCTATTTGTAATCTTATCCTTGGTATGTACATCATTTGTATAAAATGAATTGTGTTATTTTTTGTTTAATATATAGGATGTATGATAGGAGTCCAGTGACAGATATCATGTGGTGCTTCTGCAAGATGGACAGCAAAGCTGCCTATTTTCAAAGTCTGTCAACCCCCTCACCTTTATCAGAAGGTGCATCCCTAAGGGGCTGACACTATCTCTGAATTGGGCCCAAGATCTGTCTTTATTAAGACCAACTGTATTTCTTACATTCTTTTGAATTTGGAAAGCTGACAACTTGTGACTGCTCTCCTACCACTGTCAGCCGATGACAGAAACAGTTCCACACAGATAGAAGACTGACAACAGTCCAAGGTTTCATTCTAGAGAGGTCTATGGGAGATTCCAAGGAAAGTTGGCAGCCACTGTAGGGCTGCTGGTTTTCCACTAAGCTGGGGAAATGAGAGAAGAGAGGGAGGTATAGATATGCTCAAATTGAGTTGAGGAGGCAAAAGAGATTGAATACCAAGTAAAACATATAGAAAGTAGTTAAAAATGGAAAGCATTGTTGTGCAAAATTAGTGTTAGGTATGACAAGAAAGATACTGGAGTAAGTGGATAGTTTTAGATACTTGGGTGTGAATGTGACAGGAAAGGGAGGAGTAGAAGTAGAATGTAGATTGAGAGAAGTGAGTAAATGCCTTGGTGGATTTAAAAGTGTAATGAGAAATAGACATTTGGGAGTGGATGGTAAGAGGAGATTGTATGGAGGAGTGATTGTGCTGACAGAAACATGGAACATAAGAGAGGAAGAGGGAAGGAGTTTGAATGTGTTTGAGATGAGGTGTCTGAGAAGTATGATAGGGGTTACTAGGCTGGATAGAGTGAGAAATAAGGTAAGTAGGAGAATGGGGGTGGAAAGGGAGTTGGGGGATAGGGTGGATGAAAGAAAATATTAGGATGGTTTGGACACATGGAAAGAATGAGTGAAGAAAAACTAGTAAAAGAGGTGTGGAAAGAGTGAACATGAGGGGGCAACCTAGGATGAGATGGATGGGTGGGGTAAAAGGGGCTTTAAGGAAGAGGGGAATGTCTGTTGAGGAAGGACAGAAGATGGGTAAATGGAGAATGGTTGTATATGGATGATGATGTGATCCATGAGGTGGAATGGGTAGGGGATGGGGGGTGAGGAAGTACTGTATGTGTGAGAAAAATTTGACGCAGCCCAAAGGGATTTCTCCATGTCTTCTTTTCTGCATGAGGGTACAGAGAGGGGGTGGTCGCCAATTTAATGAAGCTGCCTTGCTGTGGATGTGCTGTGTCTTGCAACACTGCTTCTGACCCAGGGTAGTGGACAAGATGCAGGGATAACCCGTCATCCAGGAGGTGCCAAGATAAGAGGGTGGAGTAGGGATGGAATGGGTGTTTTTTTTTTTTTTTTTTTTTGGGGGGGGGGCTATCTCCCTTATGAGGGGGAAAAAGCCTTTGGTATATGTATGTACATATGACAAGAATGGGTGGAAATAAAGGAAGAGAACACTTAGAAACACCAACTGCCACATGTGCAGATTTTTGGGCCCAAGGCATAAATTCACTTCAGGAGTTGGTGGTGTTTAATGTCCTGGCCTAATTCCCAAAGTGGGTTAATGTCCTGGGCCCAAATGTCCGCACAAGTGGTGATTGGTGTAAATGGTGGAGTGGTGAGGTGAGTACAGGAATGGCATGCACACACACACACCCCACACCCTCACCATAGGATTCTTCCCTCTTGTAAAGGATGTTTCCAGCCAAGGAATGCACTCCCATTTGTTTCGATTATCTTAGCTCCTTGTGGATAAAGGGCCATCCTTGTCTCCTACCCAGTGCTCTGGTCAGAAGCAATGCAGCACATCCACACCATGGCTCCACTTCATTTATTTGACAACCCTTCCTCCTCATCCCCTCATGCAAAAATAGAGATGAAGTGAAATCCCTATGGGCTACATCAATTTATCATACAGTCACAATTATGTGTGTATGTATAATTAGACAATTTTTCTCCAAAATATGATTCGTATTTTGAATGTAAAAGTTACTCGTATAATTTGAAAAGTCAAGTGGGTAAGATTTTTTTTAAGGTTTCATTCTTACCTTTACAGTCGACTATCTGAATGGTTATGTAATTAAAGTACTTCTGTTCTTTACAGGAAGCCCGCCATCAAAAGTCTACGGAAACTTGAAAGCTTTTGCTGAAAAAGCCCGTGAAAGATGTTAATTTGTTATGTTATTATATTTTCAAAGATAAATGAAATATATGTGGCTTTAGTTTATATTCTTTTATTTCTTCCTATTCGCTAAGATCTATTGACAAGTTATGAGGAGAGCAGGTAACATTTGGTGAAGTGAGGGTTTACCGAGGTCATTATGGCTACTTGCTCCAACTTTTCCAATCTAAATTTTACAGAAAATGCTGGCCGCAAAAAGTAACAACACAAGTTCCTATGCTACCTAAATGTTTTGCCTTTTCACTTATTCCTCCGTTATGCTGTCCCCCAACTCAATTGTCCTGTACTACTTTTCTGAATATTCATTTTTTATTTCACCAAACCCTGTGGTGGGGGAAAAGAATACTGCCACCAAATATTCCTACTTAGTTGTAAAAGGTGACAAAAACAGGACAGGGATAGGAATAGGCATCCTTCTCCCTGTAGCCCCAAAGTAGACTCGGGGGGGGGGGGGGGCAATAAGAGGGTCTAGGAGGATGCGTGTGGAGGGAAGGGGGAGATGCGTGTGGGGGGAGGGGGCGATGCGTGTGGGGGGGGGAGATGCGTGTGGCGGGAGGGGGGGAGGGGGCGATGCGTGTGGCGGGAGTGGGGGGGGGAGATGCGTGTGGCGGGAGGGGGGGGGAGATGCGTGTGGCGGGAGGGGGGGAGATGCATGTGGCGGGAGGGGGGAGATGCGTGTTGCGGGAGGGGGGAGACGCGGGTGACGGGAGGGGGGGAGTTTCGTGGTGTGGCGGGAGGGGGGGAGATGCGTGTGGCGGGAGGGGGGAGATGCGTGGTGTGGCGGGAGGGGGGAGATGCATGGTGTGGCGGGAGGGGGGAGATGCGTGCTGTGGCGGGAAGGGGAAATCCGTGGTGTGGCGGGAAGGGGGAGATGCGTGCTGTGGCGGGAAGGGGGTGATGCGTAGTGTGGCGGGAAGGGGGATGCGTGTGTGCGGGAGGTGGGAGGGGGAGATGTGTGTGGCTGGAGGGGGGAGGTGCGTGTGGCGTGAGAGGGGAATGCGTGTGGCAGGAGGGGGGAGATACGTGTGGCGGGAGGGGGGAATGCGTGTGGCAGGAGGGGGAGATGCGTGTGGCTGGAGGGGGGAGGTGCGTGTGGCAGGAGGGGGGGAAATGCGTGTGGCAGGAGGGGGGAGATGCGTGTGGCGGGAGGGGGGAGATGCGTGGTGTGGCGGAAAGGGGGAGATGCGTGGTGTAGCGGGAAGGGGGAGATGCGTGGTGTAGCGGGAAGGGGGAGATGCGTGCTGTGGCGGGAAGGGGGAGAAGCGTGCTGTGGCGGGAAGGGGGAGAAGCGTGCTGTGGCGGGAAGGGGGAGATGCGTGCTGAGGCGGAAAGGGGGAGATGCATGGTGTGGCGGGAGGGGGGAGATGCGTGCTGTGGCGGGAAGGGGGAGATGCGTGGTGTGGCGGGAATGGGGAGATGCGTGGTGTGGCGGGAATGGGGAGGTGCGTGGTGTGGCGGGAATGGGGAGATGCGTGGTGTGGCGGGAATGGGGAGATGCGTGGTGTGGCGGGAAGGGGGAGATGCGTGGTGTGGCGGGAAGGGGGAGATGCGTGGTGTGGCGGGAAGGGGGAGATGCGTGGTGTGGCGGGAAGGGGGAGATGAGGGGTGTGGCGGCAAGGGGGTGATGCGTGGTGTGGCGGGAAGGGGGTGATGCGTGGTGTGGCGGGAAGGGGGATGCGGTTGGTGGGAGGGGGGAGATGTGTGTGGCTCGAGGGGGGAGGTGCGTGTGGCTGGAGGGGGGAGGTGCGTGTGGCGTGAGAGGGGAATGCGTGGGGCAGGAGGGGGGAGATACGTGTGGCGGGAGGGGGGAATGCGTGTGGCAGGAGGGGGAGATCTGTGTGGGGGGAGGTGCGTGTGGCAGGAGGGGGAGATGCGTGTGGCAGGAAGGGGAGATGCGTGTGGCGGGAGGGGGGAGATGTGTGTGGCGGGAGGGGGGGGAGATGTGTGTGGCGGGAGGGGGGAGATGCGTGTGGCGGGAGGGGGGAGATGCGTGTGGCAGGAGTAGGGGCGATGCGTGTGGCGGGAGGGGGGAAGATGCGTGGTGTGGCGGGAGGGGGGAAGATACGTGGTGTGGCGGGAGGGGGGGAGATGCGTGGTGTGGCGGGAGGGGGGAGATGCGTGGTGTGGCGGGAGGGGGAGATGCGTGGTGTGGCGGGAGGGGGGAGATTGCGTGGTGTGGCGGGAGGGGGGAGATTGCGTGGTGTGGCGGGAAGGGGGAGATGCGTGGTGTGGCGGGAAGGGGAAGATGCGTGGTGTGGCGGGAGGGGGGAGATGCGTGTAGCGAGAGGGGGGAGACGCGTGACGGGAGGGGGGGAGACGCGTGTGGCGGGGGGGAAATGCGTGTGGCGGGAGGAGGGAGATGCGTGTGGCGGGAGGGGGGAGATGCGTGGTGTGGCGGGAGGGGGGAGATGCGTGGTGTGGCGGGAGGGGGGAGATGCGTGGTGTGGCGGGAGGGGGGAGATGCGTGTGGCGGGAGGGGGGAGATGCGTGCTGTGGCGGGAGGGGGGAGATGCGTGCTGTGGCGGGAAGGGGGAGATGCGTGGTGTGGCGGAAAGGGGGAGATGCGTGGTGTTGCGGGGAGATGCGTGGTGTGGCGGGAGGGGGGAGATGCGTGGTGTGGCGGGAGGTGGGAGATGCGTGGTGTGGCGGGAGGGGGGGAGATGCGTGGTGTGGCGGGAGGGGGGAGATGCGTGGTGTGGCGGGAGGGGGGAGATTGCGTGGTGTGGCGGGAGGGGGGAGATTGCGTGGTGTGGCGGGAAGGGGGAGATGCGTGGTGTGGCGGGAAGGGGAAGATGCGTGGTGTGGCGGGAGGGGGGAGACGCGTGACGGGAGGGGGGGAGACGCGTGTGGCGGGAGGAGGGAGATGCGTGTGGCGGGAGGGGGGAGATGCGTGGTGTGGCGGGAGGGGGGAGATGCGTGGTGTGGCGGGAGTGGGGAGATGCGTGGTGTGGCGGGAGGGGGGAGATGCGTGTGGCGGGAGGGGGGAGATGCGTGCTGTGGCGGGAGGGGGGAGATGCGTGCTGTGGCGGGAAGGGGGAGATGCGTGGTGTGGCGGAAAGGGGGAGATGCGTGGTGTTGCGGGAAGGGGGAGATCCGTGGTGTGGCGGGAGGGGGGAGATGCGTTGTGTGGCGGGAGGGGGGAGATGCGTGGTGTGGCGGGAAGGAAGAGATGCGTGGTGTGGCGGGAATGGGGAGATGCGTGGTGTGGCGGGAATGGGGAGATGCGTGGTGTGGCGGGAAAGGGGAGATGCGTTGTGTGGCGGGAGTGGGGGAGATGCGTGTGGCGGGAGGGGGGGAGATGCATGTGGCGGGAGGGGGGAGATGCGTGTTGCGGGAGGGGGGAGACGCGTGTGACGGGAGGGGGGGAGATGCGTGTGGCAGGAAGGGGAGATGCGTGTGGCGGGAGGGGGGAGATGTGTGTGGCGGGAGGGGGGGGGGAGATGTGTGTGGCGGGAGGGGGGAGATGCGTGTGGCGGGAGGGGGGAGATGCGTGTGGCAGGAGTAGGGGCGATGCGTGTGGCGGGAGGGGGGAAGATGCGTGGTGTGGCGGGAGGGGGGAAGATACGTGGTGTGGCGGGAGGGGGGGAGATGCGTGGTGTGGCGGGAGGGGGGGAGATGCGTGGTGTGGCGGGAGGGGGGAGATGCGTGGTGTGGCGGGAGGTGGGGAGATGCGTGGTGTGGCGGGAGGGGGGAGATTGCGTGGTGTGGCGGGAGGGGGGAGATTGCGTGGTGTGGCGGGAGGGGGGAGATTGCGTGGTGTGGCGGGAAGGGGAAGATGCGTGGTGTGGCGGGAGGGGGGAGATGCGTGTGGCGGGAGTGGGGGGGGGGAGATGCGTGTGGCGGGAGGGGGGGGAGATGCGTGTGGCGGGAGGGGGGGAGATGCATGTGGCGGGAGGGGGGAGATGCGTGTTGCGGGAGGGGGGAGACGCGTGTGACGGGAGGGGGGGAGATCCGTGGTGTGGCGGGAGGGGGGAGATGCGTGGTGTGGCGGGAGGGGGGAGATGCATGGTGTGGCGGGAGGGGGGAGATGCGTGGTGTGGCGGGAAGGGGAGATGCGTGGTGTGGCGGGAAGGGGGAGATCCGTGGTGTGGCGGGAAGGGGGAGATGCGTGCTGTGGCGGGAAGGGGGTGATGCGTAGTGTGGCGGGAAGGGGGATGCGTGTGTGCGGGAGGTGGGAGGGGGAGATGTGTGTGGCTGGAGGGGGGAGGTGCGTGTGGCGTGAGAGGGGAATGCGTGTGGCAGGAGGGGGGAGATACGTGTGGCGGGAGGGGGAATGCGTGTGGCAGGAGGGGGAGATGCGTGTGGCTGGAGGGGGGAGGTGCGTGTGTGGCAGGCGGGGGGGAAATGCGTGTGGCAGGAGGGGCAGATGCGTGTGGCGGGAGTGGGGAGATGCGTGGTGTGGCGGAAAGGGGGAGATGCGTGGTGTAGCGGGAAGGGGGAGATGCGTGGTGTAGCGGGAAGGGGGAGATGCGTGCTGTGGCGGGAAGGGGGAGAAGCGTGCTGTGGCGGGAAGGGGGAGAAGCGTGCTGTGGCGGGAAGGGGGAGATGCGTGCTGAGGCGGAAAGGGGGAGATGCATGGTGTGGCGGGAGGGGGGAGATGCGTGCTGTGGCGGGAAGGGGGAGATGCGTGGTGTGGCGGGAATGGGGAGATGCGTGGTGTGGCGGGAATGGGGAGGTGCGTGGTGTGGCGGGAATGGGGAGATGCGTGGTGTGGCGGGAATGGGGAGATGCGTGGTGTGGCGGGAAGGGGGAGATGCGTGGTGTGGCGGGAAGGGGGAGATGCGTGGTGTGGCGGGAAGGGGGAGATGCGTGGTGTGGCGGGAAGGGGGAGATGAGGGGTGTGGCGGCAAGGGGGTGATGCGTGGTGTGGCGGGAAGGGGGTGATGCGTGGTGTGGCGGGAAGGGGGATGCGGTTGGTGGGAGGGGGGAGATGTGTGTGGCTGGAGGGGGGAGGTGCGTGTGGCTGGAGGGGGGAGGTGCGTGTGGCGTGAGAGGGGAATGCGTGGGGCAGGAGGGGGGAGATAAGAGAGCCGGGAGGGTGGAATGCGTGTGGCAGGAGGGGGAGATCTGTGTGGGGGGAGGTGCGTGTGGCAGGAGGGGGAGATGCGTGTGGCAGGAAGGGGAGATGCGTGTGGCGGGAGGGGGGAGATGTGTGTGGCGGGAGGGGGGGGAGATGTGTGTGGCGGGAGGGGGGAGATGCGTGTGGCAGGAGTAGGGGCGATGCGTGTGGCGGGAGGGGGGAAGATGCGTGGTGTGGCGGGAGGGGGGAAGATACGTGGTGTGGCGGGAGGGGGGAGATGCGTGGTGTGGCGGGAGGGGGGGAGATGCGTGGTGTGGCGGGAGGGGGGAGATGCGTGGTGTGGCGGGAGGTGGGGAGATGCGTGGTGTGGCGGGAGGGGGGAGATTGCGTGGTGTGGCGGGAGGGGGGAGATTGCGTGGTGTGGCGGGAGGGGGGAGATTGCGTGGTGTGGCGGGAAGGGGGAGATGCGTGGTGTGGCGGGAAGGGGAAGATGCGTGGTGTGGCGGGAGGGGGGAGATGCGTGTAGCGAGAGGGGGGAGACGCGTGACGGGAGGGGGGGAGACGCGTGTGGCGGGGGGGAAATGCGTGTGGCGGGAGGAGGGAGATGCGTGTGGCGGGAGGGGGGAGATGCGTGGTGTGGCGGGAGGGGGGAGATGCGTGGTGTGGCGGGAGGGGGGAGATGCGTGGTGTGGCGGGAGGGGGGAGATGCGTGTGGCGGGAGGGGGGAGATGCGTGCTGTGGCGGGAGGGGGGAGATGCGTGCTGTGGCGGGAAGGGGGAGATGCGTGGTGTGGCGGAAAGGGGGAGATGCGTGGTGTTGCGGGAAGGGGGAGATCCGTGGTGTGGCGGGAGGAGGTAGATGCGTTGTGTGGCGGGAGGGGGGAGATGCGTGGTGTGGCGGGAAGGAAGAGATGCGTGGTGTGGCGGGAATGGGGAGATGCGTGGTGTGGCGGGAGGGGGGAGATGCATGGTGTGGCGGGAGGGGGGAGATGCGTGCTGTGGCGGGAAGGGGGAGATGCGTGGTGTGGCGGGAATGGGGAGATGCGTGGTGTGGCGGGAATGGGGAGGTGCGTGGTGTGGCGGGAATGGGGAGATGCGTGGTGTGGCGGGGAGGGGGAGATGCGTGGTGTGGCGGGAAGGGGGAGATGCGTGGTGTGGCGGGAAGGGGGAGATGCGTGGTGTGGCGGGAAGGGGGAGATGCGTGGTGTGGCGGGAAGGGGGAGATGAGTGGTGTGGCGGCAAGGGGGTGATGCGTGGTGTGGCGGCAAGGGGGTGATGCGTGGTGTGGCGGGAAGGGGGTGATGCGTGGTGTGGCGGGAAGGGGGATGCGGTTGGTGGGAGGGGGAGATGTGTGTGGCTGGAGGGGGGAGGTGCGTGTGGCTGGAGGGGGGAGGTGCGTGTGGCGTGAGAGGGGAATGCGTGGGGCAGGAGGGGGGAGATACGTGTGGCGGGAGGGGGGAATGCGTGTGGCAGGAGGGGGAGATCTGTGTGGGGGGAGGTGCGTGTGGCAGGAGGGGGAGATGCGTGTGGCAGGAAGGGGAGATGCGTGTGGCGGGAGGGGGGAGATGTGTGTGGCGGGAGGGGGGGGGGAGATGTGTGTGGCGGGAGGGGGGAGATGCGTGTGGCGGGAGGGGGGAGATGCGTGTGGCGGGAGGGGGGAGATGCGTGTGGCAGGAGTAGGGGCGATGCGTGTGGCGGGAGGGGGGAAGATGCGTGGTGTGGCGGGAGGGGGGGAGATGCGTGGTGTGGCGGGAGGGGGGGAGATGCGTGGTGTGGCGGGAGGGGGGGAGATGCGTGGTGTGGCGGGAGGGGGGGAGATGCGTGGTGTGGCGGGAGGGGGGAGATGCGTGGTGTGGCGGGAGGGGGGAGATGCGTGGTGTGGCGGGAGGTGGGAGATGCGTGGTGTGGCGGGAAGGGGGGAGATGCGTGGTGTGGCGGGAGGGGGAGATTGCGTGGTGTGGCGGGAGGGGGGAGATTGCGTGGTGTGGCGGGAAGGGGGAGATGCGTGGTGTGGCGGGAAGGGGAAGATGCGTGGTGTGGCGGGAGGGGGGAGACGCGTGACGGGAGGGGGGGAGACGCGTGTGGCGGGGGGGAAATGCGTGTGGCGGGAGGAGGGAGATGCGTGTGGCGGGAGGGGGGAGATGCGTGGTGTGGCGGGAGGGGGGAGATGCGTGGTGTGGCGGGAGGGGGGAGATGCGTGGTGTGGCGGGAGGGGGGAGATGCGTGCTGTGGCGGGAGGGGGGAGATGCGTGCTGTGGCGGGAAGGGGGAGATGCGTGGTGTGGCGGAAAGGGGGAGATGCGTGGTGTTGCGGGAAGGGGGAGATCCGTGGTGTGGCGGGAGGGGGGAGATGCGTTGTGTGGCGGGAGGGGGGAGATGCGTGGTGTGGCGGGAAGGAAGAGATGCGTGGTGTGGCGGGAATGGGGAGATGCGTGGTGTGGCGGGAATGGGGAGATGCGTGGTGTGGCGGGAAAGGGGAGATGCGTTGTGTGGCGGGAAGGGGGAGATGCGTGGTGTGGCGGGAAGGGGGAGATGCGTGGTGTGGCGGGAAGGGGGAGATGCGTGGTATGGCGGGAGGGGGAAATGGGCGTGGCAGGAGAGGGGAGATCCGTGTGGCGGGAGGGGGGAAATGCGTGTGGCAGGAGGGGGAGATGCGTGGTGTGGCAGGAGGGGGGGAGATGCGTGGTGTGGCGGGAGGGGGGGAGATGCGTGGTGTGGCGGGAGGGGGGGGAGATGCGTGGTGTGGCGGGAGGGGGGAGATGCGTGGTGTGGCGGGAGGGGGGGAGATACGTGGTGTGGCGGGAGGGGGGGAGATGCGTGGTGTGGCGGGAGGGGGGAGATGCGTGGTGTGGCGGGAGGGGGGAGATGCGTGGTGTGGCGGGAGGGGGGAGATGCGTGGTGTGGCGGGAGGGGGGGAGATGCGTGGTGTGGCGGGAGGGAGAGATGCGTGGTGTGGCGGGAGGGGGGAGATGCGTGGTGTGGCGGGAGGGGGGGAGATGCGTGGTGTGGCGGGAGGGGGGAGATGCGTGGTGTGGCGGGAGGTGGGGAGATGCGTGGTGTGGCGGGAGGGGGGAGATGCGTGGTGTGGCGGGAGGGGGGGAGATGCGTGGTGTGGCGGGAGGGGGGGAGATGCGTGGGGGGAGATGCGTGGTGTGGCGGGAGGGGGGAGATGCGTGGTGTGGCGGGTGGGGGGGGGCGGGGGGAGATGCGTGGTGTGGCGGGAGGGGGGAGATGCGTGGTGTGGCGGGAGGGGGGAGATGCGTGGTGTGGCGGGAGGGGGGAGATGCGTGGTGTGGCGGGAGGGGGGAGATGCGTGGTGTGGCGGGAGGGGGGAGATGCGTGGTGTGGCGGGAGGGGGGAGATGCGTGGTGTGGCGGGAGATGCGTGGTGTGGCGGGAGGGGGGAGATGCGTGGTGTGGCGGGAGGGGGGAGATGCGTGGTGTGGCGGGAGGGGGGAGATGCGTGGTGTGGCGGGAGGGGGGAGATGCGTGGTGTGGCGGGAGGGGGGAGATGCGTGGTGTGGCGGGAGGGGGGAGATGCGTGGTGTGGCGGGAGGGGGGAGATGCGTGGTGTGGCGGGAAGGGGGAGATGCGTGGTGTGGCGGGAAGGGGGAGATGCGTGGTGTGGCGGGAAGGGGGAGATGCGTGGTGTGGCGGGAAGGGGGAGATGCGTGGTGTGGCGGGAAGGGGGAGATGCGTGGTGTGGCGGGAAGGGGGAGATGCTTGGTGTGGCGGGAAGGGGGAGATGCTTGGTGTGGCGGGAGGGGGGAGATGCGTGTGGCAGGAGGAGGGAGATGCGTGTGGCGGGAGGGGGGAGATGCGTGTTAGCATCCATTCCCAAATGTCTATTCCTCATTACACTCTTTAATCCACCAAGGCATTTACTCGCTTCTCTCAATCTACATTCTACCTCCACCTTCACTCCACCTTTTCCTGCCACATTTGCACCCAAGTATCTAAAACTATCCACTTCCTCCAGTCGCTCTCCCTTAATGCTCACTTCCAGTCTACTGCCACTTTCACCCCTTGTACATCTCATCACCTTACTTTTACCCACATTTATCTTTAGCTTTCTTCTATCACATACTCTCCCAAACTCTGTCACCAACTTCCTCAGTCCCTCCTCCGATCCTGCTACAAGCGCAGTGTCGTCAGCAAACAACAGCTGGCTCACCTCCCACTTTTCTCCATTTTCTTTAACCATCTCCAATCCCTGACCCACTACCCTTGCATTTACCTCTCGCACCACCCCATCCATGTATAAGTTGAACAGCCAGGGCGACATAACGCATCCTTGACGAAGTCCCACCTTTACCTCAAACCCCTCACTCTCTCCATTTCTAATCCTGACAAGCTCTACTACTCTCATAAAAACTCTTGACAGCTCCTAGCTTTCCTCCTATCCCATATATCTGCATAACCTCCCACAGTGCCTTTCTGTCTACCCTATCGTAAGCCTTTTCCAGATCCATAAAAGCCAAAAAAACATCCTTCCCCTTTCCTATAGCTTTCTCGTATATTTGTCTTACCACAAAGATCTGATCTACACAACCTCTACCCGTCCTAAATCCACACCGTTCCTCACCAACTACTCCCTCTGTTCCTCTCCTAATCCTCTCAATCAAGATCCTCCCATAAGCCTTCCCAACTACACTTAACAAGCTAATCCCTCTGAAACTACTACATTCATACTTGTCCCCTTTTCCCTTGTAAAGTGGAACTATACAGGCACTCCTCCAGTCCTCCGGCACTCTACCTTCTCTCCAGCAAACATTAAATAACCTCACCAGCCAGTCCACCATCACTGTACCTCCTTTTTTTAGACATTCTGCATGGTATCCATCCAGACCAGGTGCCTTACCTGCTTTCATCATCTTAACAACTGCCTTCACTTCATCCTTCCTTATTTCTCCTCCATTTTCCTCACTCATCACTCATTTTCTTAGCATTTCCCACTGCAGCTTTCTCTCCCTATCCTCCTTCACATTTAGCAACTCCCTAAAATATTCTGCCCATCTTCCCCTTACTGCCTTCTCTTCCATTATCATCTCTCCATATGCACCTTTTACCTTTTCTTCTCTATTTGATTCGCCTCCTCTTCCTCTTAATTTCTTTCCAAAACATCTTATTACTTTCAAAATTTTCTATCATACTCTTACCCCATTTCACATCTGCTCTCCTCTTTGCCTCCTTTACCTTTTGCTTTACTTTTCTTTTCTTTGTACCTCTCATATGACTCCCTCGTCCTATTTTGTAACCAATCTGTGAAAGCTCGCTTCTTCTCTTCTACAACCTTCTTTGTTTCCTCATCCCACCATTCACTACCCTTCCTTCTATTTCCTTCTGTCCTTCTTGTTCCACACACCATCCTTGCACACTTTGCGACTCCCTCCTTGAACCATTCCCATTCCTCCTCCACACCTAGCTCTACTCTATCCTTCACACCCTCTCACTCCTCCTTCAGCTTCTTCTTGTACTCCTCCTTTTCCTTTAAAGAGTTCACTCTAAGCACCTCCCTACCTTTTGTCCCTTTCCTCTTTCTCCATCTATCCTCCACTCTCAACTTACCTTCCACCAAAAAATTATCTGATATTCCCCCACCCTCTCCCCTTAGCACATGTACATCCTTAACTCTTCCTATCATAGTCTTATTTACCACTACATAATCCATTAACGCTCTATCTACCACCCTTCCCTCCACCACCCTCTCCCATGTGTACTTATGCTTGACTTTCTTCCAAAACACTGTATTTGCTATCATCAACTCTCTAGACACATTTCCACCAACTATCCACTACGAATCTTTCCTGGAACTCCACATTTCTCAACCACTCCATCAATTTAATATTGCGGGATTTAAACACTTTCATCAGGATAGAAACCACAAGAAAGGTGGGGGTGTTCTATTGTACGTTAAAAACAATGTTCATGCTTGTGTTTTAGAGAAAGTGAAACAGGATGCATATGACAGTTTGTGGGTTGAGTTAACCCAAACAAATGGACAAAAAATGAATATAGGTGTAATATATAGGCCAAAGACATTATCATTAGCAGACGACAAACTGTTATTTCAAGAACTGTCTAGTTTCTGCAACCGGGATTTATTGATAATGGGTGATTTCAATTTTACTGACATTGATTGGATGACCCTTGAACATGGCCATATAGGTAGTCGCTTGATTGATTTTCTTGGTGACAATTACTTAATTCAGCATGTAAAAGAGCCCACAAGATATGGAAACTTACTCGATTTATTGATCACTAGCCGCGAAAGCATGGCAACTGATGTAGAAGTCGGTGAATCTGTTGCAAATAGCGATCACAACTTAGTCAGATTCAAACTCCTAAACAATTTTAGAATAGATACTTGTGCTTCTAAAATACCCGATTTCAGTAAAGCTCAGTTCATAGAACTACGTCAGGAGCTTCAGCTTACAGATTGGGAGGAAAAATTAAACGAAAGGCCTGTAGATCAGATGTGGGAAATATTTCAAAATACGCTCACTAAGATGATTCAAACTTACATTCCTTTTAAGGACAGACGTCCCCCAAATCAGGCTCGCCCAAAGTGGCTCGACAAAGAAACTGAAAAAAGTATTGCTAAAAAGAGACAGGCTTATAAGAAATATAAGTGCTCGGGTGCATCTAATGACTATGAAAGTTATGTATCAATACAGAGAGATTTAAAAAAGACAATAAGAAAAAGAAAACGACAATACGAAATGAACATCGCTGAGAAATCCAAAGAGAATCCCAAAGAATTCTATAGTTACATTAGAGATAAAAAGGTTGTTAGGAATCACATTGGTCCTCTATTATCTGCTGACGGTCAACTTGAATATTCAAATGAAGGAATGTGTAATCTCTTAAACAATTATTTTAGCTCGGTATTCGTAAACGAAACACCTCAAAGTGAATTCCAAACTGAAACCTGTGAAAAGTCTGGGGTAAACTTACTCACTACGGTAAATATAACAAAAGAAACAATTAAAAGGTGTATAGACAAACTCAAAGTTAATAAAACACCAGGGCCTGACGGTTGGCATCCAAGAATCTTAAAGGAAATGAAAAATGAGATTGTTGTTCCATTAGAAATTATTTTCAAGAAATCCATCATATCCGGAGATGTCCCAAGAGAATGGAAGCTAGCTAACGTTACTCCCATATTCAAAAAAGGTGACAAAAAGAAACCAAATAACTATAGGCCTATTAGTTTGACTTCGATCGTAGGAAAAATAATGGAAACTATCATCAGAGATGCTATCGAATATCATTTAGAAAGTAACCGTTTGATAAATGATAGCCAACATGGTTTCAGACGGAAACGTTCTTGCGTGACTAACTTACTCGAATTCTACAACACAGTTGTCTCGAATTATGACAAAAGAAACAATATAGATTTAATATATCTAGACTTTGCAAAAGCTTTTGATACCGTCCCACACGAAAGACTACTTACTAAATTAGCTTTGCATGGAATAAGTGGTAGCCTATTAGGTTGGACTAGTAATTGGTTGAAAGGTCGAAAACAGAGAGTTGTTTTAAATGGAAAAACTTCTGGATGGAATAGTGTTGCAAGTGGAGTTCCTCAGGGTTCCGTTCTTGGGCCACTTCTATTCATAGTATATATAAATGATATAGACCATGGACTAAAATCTACTGTTTCCAAATTTGCTGATGATACAAAACTGTGCGGAGTGGCAAATGATCACTCAAACCAATTAGATATTCAAGAAGATTTAGATAAATTACAGCAATGGTCTGAAAAGTGGCTAATGAAATTTAACGCAAGTAAATGCAAGGTAATGCACATAGGTAAAAATAACAGCAAGTACGATTACAAGTTATTTGGAAATTCGTTAACAAAAGTGGATAGTGAAAAAGATCTCGGCGTAATTATCAGTAACGACCTCAAATCATCCAAGCAGTGTATTTCAGCCTCTGAGAAAGCAAATAAGATTCTGGGATTGATTGCGCGATCTTTTGATTTCAAAAGTCCATCACTCATTAACAAGCTATATAAATCGTTAGTTCGTCCACATTTGGAATATGCTGTTTCCGTATGGTCACCGAATCTCATTAAAGACATTGACAGACTGGAAAAAGTACAACGGCGAGCCACAAAACTGATTCCAAATATCAAAAATAAATCATACGAAAATCGACTTAAGCACATGAATCTGTTTTCCCTAAAAAAGCGTAGACTCAGAGGTGACTTGATACAGGTCTTTAAGATTTTAAAGGGAATTGACAAAATTAAAAGTGACAACATTTTCACATTGAATGAGAATCAGACAAGAAACAATGGTCTCAAACTGTCCGGAAATAGATTCAATTTGGAAGTAGGTAGAAACAACTTTGCCAACCGTGTAGTTAATGAATGGAATAAACTTCCTGCACAGGTAGTGCAATGTAGTTCAGTTCGAAGCTTTAAGAATCATTTAGATAAATACCTAAGTAAGATGCTGTAATTATTATAATTTATGTTATATTATTTGTTTTTGTTTTGTTATAATTTGTCTGTCTGATTTTCATTTATTATTAGTTATATGTCAATTTATTATCATTTACTATTTACCTGTTTGTTTGTTATTCAACTATACCAATGCATTTATTTATGTATTTTAATTGTTATTTACATTGTTATAGTTTTAATTTATTATTAATGTGAGTTTTTTTTTTTTTTTTTTGTTTTTTTTTTTTTTTTTTTTTTTTTTTTTTTTTTTTTTTGCATCCGACCTAGATATGGATCAAAAGGTCTCCTGTCGGCATGCTTTGCCTTTGTAATCCTTTGTAATCTCCTACCCTAGCATTAAGGTCTCCCAGTACTATTACATTGACATTCCTCCCTAAATCCTCTATGCACTCATTTAAATCTATCCAAAAGGCCTCCCTTTCTTCTACACTTCTCACTGCCAGGCCCATATGCACTTACAAAGACCCACATACCAAAAAGAACAAAGAAAATAGAAAGAATCCAAAGAGCAGCTACAAAAATGGCACCTGCACTTGCAAACCTATCATACGAGGAGAGATTGGCTAAACTGGAGCTACCGACACTGGAGCAAAGAAGAGAGAGAGGAGACCTACTGACCATCTACAGAATCATGAAAGGCACAGAGATACTTGATAGAGAAGAATTACTAAACTGGGACAAGAGAAACACAAGAGGACATGGAAGGAAATTAAGAAAACATAGCTATAGAAGAGAACTGAAGAAAAACAGTTTTCCACATAGAGTTCTAGACACTTGGAACAAACTGGATAATGAAATAGTAAGCGCAAAAACCATTCACGAGTTTAAAAGCAAACTAGACACAGATACAATGGCGGGACAACACGAGCATAGCTCCCCTTCCCGCAAAATACAACTAGGTAAATACAACTCCTTTCCCAGTTTCACCTTCATCCACATTATCCTTGAGGAAACCTCCTTCCACTCCACTACACGTTTACCTATCTCTTCACTTACTAGAATAGCCACCCCTTCCCTCCCTCGTCCTCTCTTCACTCCTGATAACCTCCCACTTACACTCACCCTTCCCTTTCAACTTAGTTTCACTTAAAGCCAACACATCCATCTTTCTTCTCACAAACATACTACCTATCTCTTCCCTTTTACTCTCATCTGTACCACATCCACGCGTATGTTCAGTAATATGTTCTAAAAACCGTCCTTTAATTTCTGCATCTGATTTATGATTTGATTTTATTTGATTTATGAGTTATTTGGCCGACGGCCAGGCACTGGGACCAAAATGATCATTCAGCGCCACAATGAATTTATGAAAATTGAAATTAGTGAGATGTTAATGGAATGAATTTAAAATAAAGATAAGTTGCATAGTAAGACTATGCATATGAATAAAAATCAAAATGAATTTAAAAATTTGAATGAATAAAAACCAAAATGAATTTAAAAATTTGAATGAATAAAAACCAAAATGAATTTAAAAATTTGAATGGATAAAAACCAAAATGAATTTACAAATTTGAAAAAATTAAATTCATATATATGATGATAATGAATTAACGAATACATAAAATAAAGTAAGATCTAAATAATATTTACATAAAAGTTAGAGCTTATAAAACAAATTAATTTCTTTTAAAAATTTAACTAGTCCAGCTACATCTGCGTCATCTCCTAAAAGATTTGGCATGGGTTTGCCAGCAAGTCCATATTTACGTCGAGCTCTAGCATACAACTGACAGTGCATCAGAATGTGACCAATTGTCAGAGGACTGCCACAATCACACTCGGGTGCATCTGATCCTTCTAACAGGAACTTATGTGTCAGATGGGTATGACCCATTCTCAACCTACTTAGGACTATTTCAGTTCTCCTATCAGCATGGAACACAGAAGGCCAGTATGATGTGTTAGGCCTAATGCTTTTATATTTCCTGTTAGTGGCAAGAAGAGGATCAGACCAACGGTCCTGCCACTTCTGTCTGATGTAAGACTTGATAGGTTTATACAGATCAGAATGGGGCAATTTTCGCACATCAATTCTGCTTTTCTTACTAGCTTCCTTAGCTTCTTCATCAGCCATTTCATTCCCTCTTATTCCCACATGGGAAGGGATCCAGCAAAAACATACAGATTTATGACGGGAGTAAATGAATTGTAGCCACTCTTCTGCTTTTTGTCCTAGCAGGTGGGAAGTGTTGAACTGGCATACAACATCTATGGCACTTTTTGAATCTATATGTAACAAATTTCTTAGCTTTGGTTAATGAAGCTTCTTTTAAGGCATGGACAATTCCTGTTAGTTCAGCTGTGAATGACGACGCTGCATTGGACAGCCGTCCCAATCTCGAGTGGTCTCTGGTGACAACTGCACAGCCAACACCTTCATTCAATTTAGAGCCATCGGTAAAAATTTTAAAATCTTTGACATGCTGTCGGTCATGTTCTAAGAACTTTGCTCGAACCACTTCTGGAGGAGAATTCTTTTTGACAATATTAACTGAGCAGCGTTCAACTTCTGGTACCAGCCATGGAGGGTTGTCTGGATATTTAACAGGTAAAATATGTTCATCAAGTAAACTGCTATTTCCCAGTTGATCTTTAGAACGAACATGGAGAGGCTTTGTATTAGCTCTATAGTTTACTGACAGGTTCCGATTTATCAGTTTGAAGGTTGGATTCTCTGGAGAACTTTTAATTCTTACTAGATATTGTAGACCTAGCTCCTCCCGACGAAGGTCTAAAGGAAGCTGATGACAGTCTACATAAATACTCTCCACAGGAGATGTTCTGAATGCTCCAGAGCAGATCCTTAAACCCATATTGTGAATAACATCCAGTTCTTTCAGTCTTGTTTTACATGCTGAAGAATATATTTGGCAACCATAATCCAACTTAGAGCGACATAAAGCATCATAAAGACGCAGTAATGATTTTTTATCTGCCCCCCAATCAAAACTGGACACGACTTTCAAAATATCCAAAGATTTTCTTACTTTTCACTTCAAGTTATCTATATGACTTTCCCAAGTTAGTTTTTTGTCAAATGTTAACCCTAAAAATTTAACTTCATCCTCATAAGGTAAAATTTCCCCATTTAAAATCAGATTTGGAACTTCCTCCTGACGTCTTACCTCTGGTAAAACGTACTGCCAGTCTTGGTGGTAGAAAATTTAAGACCATTATTCAAAGCCCATTTTGATGTATTATTTATAGATCTTTGTAGGTCTTGACATGCAGAAAGGGCATCATATGATGATACATATATGACAAAGTCATCAACATATAATGACCCTTTAACTCGGGGGCCAAGCGTGTTCATTATTCCATTTATAGCAACAGCAAAACAAGTACCGCTTAAAACGCTACCTTGTGGGACCCCTTCCTCTTGACAAAAGGAAGATGATAAAGTGTTTCCCACTCGTACTTTGAGATACCGATTAGATAAAAAGGAACTTGAAAATCTCAACATATTTCCCCTTACACCCATTTTATAAAACTTTTTAAGTATACCATGTCGCCAAGTGGTGTCATAAGCCTTCTCCATATCAAAAAACACTCCAATAGTTTGTTTGCTTGTAGCAAAACCTTGTTGGATCTCATTAGAGTTTTTTAAAAGAGGATCCAGGGTACTTCGGTTTTTTCGGAATCCGTATTGATGGGGAGAAAGTAAATTCTTAGATTCAAAGTACCATACCAGACAAGTGTTTATCATTTTTTCCATTAATTTACATACGCAGCTAGTCAGTGCTATAGGTCGATAGCTGGTTGGTTGAAAGGTTTTTGAACTGGAATGACGATGGAAATTTTCCAGCTCCTAGGTAAAGCCCCTGTTTTCCATATTTTATTGATGATTTTTAAGAGAAAGAGCTTAGCTTCAGCAGGGAGTTGGCGTATCATTGAGTACAAAATTCTATCCTCTCCAGGAGACGTGTCTTCAGTTGAAGACAACGCACTATGCAGTTCTTCTAGAGAGAACTCTGTATTATACTCTTCAGAAGAGTTGGATGCGAAATTTATGGTAGCTTGAAAATTTCTTATTTGTTGGAATTCTTCTGAATAATTGTTTGGACTCGAGACATCTGAGAAATGTTTCCCTAGAGTGTTCCCTACCTCACCAGGGTCAGTGATTAGATTGTTGTTTATTTTCAAAGTTGGAAGAGGTGAAGGTATAAATTTTCCATTAAGTTTGCGAATCTTTCTCCAAACAAATCGAGATGGTGTTTTTGAAGATATTCCATAGATATAATATAACCAGGATTCTCTTTTAGCTTTTCTATAATATCGGCGTTTCTTAGCCAATGCACGCTGATAAATTATCTTGGATGTTTGAGATCCAGTGGTTTTATACCTCCTATAACATTTTCTTGTTATCTTACGAAAAACATTACATTTCTTGTCCCACCAAGGAACTGCAGGCCTTCGGGGTTGGTTTCCTGTTTGAGGTATTGATTCTTCAGCACTATTTATGATTTTCTCTGATAGGTATGAATAAGCCTCCAAATGAGAGTCAAAAGAATCAAATTCCCTATCTATTTGTAAAACCTGCCTATACTTATTCCAGTCTGCCTCCTCCTCTTTCCACTTGGGTGGAGAGCAAGTAGGGATATTTTCTATATATTTCAAATGTATAGGGTAATGATCGCTGCCATGCAAATAATTGTCAACTGACCAATTAAAATCCATAGCAATATTTGATGAGCTTATGCTTAGATCAATCGCTGAATATGTATTAGTATGGATATTATGATATGTCATTGATCCATCATTATAAAGGATAATGTCATTTGCATTCAAAATGTTTTCAACAATGTTGCCATACATATCTCGATCATTTCCACCCCATAGTGGATTGTGCGCATTAAAATCTCCTAATATTAAGAATGGAGGAGGAAGCTGATTAATAAGGTTCTGTAGATCTACATTAGTGAAACCAGCTGCACCAGGCAGATAGATGGAACAAACAGTAATTGATTTTCCCAATATAGCTTTAATTGCTACAGCCTGAAGAGGTGAATTTAATCTCACAACTGCATGCTGAATGCCTTTATTTATTATAATTGCAGCTCCTCCATGTGCCCTGTCTCCAGGAGGAGTGATGTAAATATTGTAATTCAACCCAGGATTAATATATGTATTTCCAAGGTTTGTTTCCTGGAGGCAAATGATACCTGGATTACTATCCTTCATCAGCACTTTCAATTCCTCTGCTCGAGTACGAAGACCCAGGCAGTTCCATTGGAGGATGTTGAAGGTGAAAATAATTTATTTTTTCTTGGATACAGCCAAATTATCTTTGGACTGGAATTCTGGGGTATTTTTATTAAAAGACTTGAAGTTGTAATTTAGTCTCTTTACCTTGGAGCCCTGATCTTTACTTTTAGAATCAGGCGATAATGTCTTTCTCTTTATGTCTTGTTTATTCTTTTGAGGGTTAGATTTTTCATTTTTCTTTCCTTTCAATTCAGAGGTACTTACCCGTCTAACCCCGGAATTACTGTCAGTAGAAATCTCCATTTCAGAAGAGCCCAAAGGTTTAATACTGCTTTTGAAATGTGATGTTCCACTCTGCATTTGATTAGAGTTGTCTGCACCTACCAAATTCAATTCACAGCACGAGCTGGATGATGCCATATCTTTAAAAGGTGTAGTAGAATGTGATGGTCCAAAAGGATCATGGGCGGTAAACTTATTAGATGTTTCTAATACAAAATTTTGAGAAGCTGGTCTACCTTTCTTTGGTCTAGGGGGGGTCCAGAATCCATCTTTGGATTTCGAGATGTTGGTTTTCTGCTTGACTGAAGATGAGGAGATTGTTGGAAGGACACTAGGCTTGGAAGAGGTGGTGGGTAGAACTACAATTGTGTTCTCGCTATGAACTGTAGAGGTGTTGTCTAATGAAACAGGGGCATCCCTTTTATTCATTCCAGATTGAACGTTAGGATCATTGTTAGACTTCTTGGCAGCATCTGCGTAGGTAAATAGTGGATTTTTGTTTCTTTTAAGTTTATATTTAGCAGCTGCAAAACTGATGTGCTCATTGGCTGCTGTTTCTAGCACTTCACCTTCAAATTTGTAGATTGGGCAGCGACGCCAATTTGGTGAATGGCCACCTCTACAATGAAAACAGAACCTTTCTTTTTCACAAGTTTCACCTAGTGCATGCATACCTGAACATATATAACATTGTGCATTGTTAGGACATTTTTCCTTAATGTGACCAAGTCAAAGCAATGATGACATTGCATAGGTCGTGCTTTAAATTTCTTAACTTGTAAATTTAAACGACTAATCTTTACATAGTCTGGAAGGTAAGGTGAATGAAAAGTGAGCTGTATGGCACCATTAATTCCTTTAAGTTTTTTTACAGCTAATATAATATCAGGACATCGTCTAAGGATCTCTTCTTCATTAAAGTCACAAATCTTTGCAGTATACAACCCCTCTAGCGGTGTTAAATGATCTATGAGGGGTTATGGCCTCTACAACATTGCTAGGTTGATCTTTAAAAGATGATAATAAAATAGCCTGACTTTTGCTGACTGCCTTAATATTTTCTTTCCATACTTTTTTACATTTCCATCTGGAATGGATCCTACAAATTCTTCCAGATTCTCCCAGGCCTTTATTAGATTACTTTGTCCCTCTTTATATGTAGCGATATGCCAAATGGGAATTTGCATTTTCCTGTTCTTTGGATCTTTGCCATTTGGTTCAGAAATTTTAGGAATAAAATCACCATCTCGTCTTCCTTTTTCTTTATATATTCAATTACTTCTTGGGCTGAAAAAGCCTTTTCATATGTAATATAGAGATTAAAAAACTGCTCATTACAAGAAACCTTTAACTTCATTCGTTCTACAGGTCCAAAATTCTTTGCCGTCTCATAAACTTTGTAATTTAAGTCTAAACCAACATTAGGGCTGAATATGACTCTTAAATTTTTGTTTACATTTTTGACACCTGTTTAGTCATCCTGGTGTCCCGGTGAAGACTTTTCTTTATTTCTATTTTTCCGCTGTGGTTTAGCGGAATACGGTTCCAGTGTGATGAAAGACTGTGGGCTTTCATCTCTAGAACCAGTAGAGGCCTTGCTCATATCCTTGGTCATGCATAGGTCGTCAGCGTTGGGAGAGTTCTCTCTTAATGGTTTGTCTTGACCGCAGTGAGGGTGACCTTACTGGGGGCGGTTCCCCAGTCAGGTGGTTTTGAGGCAAACTATGTTTGGGGCACCTTTTCTAGCCCCCTCCCATGTGGGGTGAGCAGAGTGGATCCTGAGTAGGGCTGCTCAGTCATGTGGGTAGCTACCGAACCGTGCTGTTGCCTCGATCCCAATACGAGAGCGATTTATCTTGCCCAAACCGCCTATGTGTAGTTCGTGACTAGAGGCTTCCAGAGATCACCTTCTCCTGCCCCCATCGTCACTAGCCATCGCCATAGGGCTTTCTTTTGCCGCTACTGAGAGGGGCGGCTGAAAATTAGGTCGGAGGGATGGAACAGCAAGCGGAAGAGAAGAGAAGAGTGGAAAAGTAAGTTTAAGAGGAAGCCCTGTGTGGGGAAACAAGAGCCCCGCCCGGGGATCGGCATTAGTCGCCTCTTACGACACGCAGCCGACGTGGCGGGGGCTATATTCTATATTACACCCCCTAGCCCCAGGGGGTTGCATCCGATTTATCTTTTTTAAAACCTTTAAAATATCTACAAAATTTAATTATGGGTAACTTCCATGTTGGGGTAACTGGTAATTTAATCAGGCAGATCCAATTTGTGATATTTATAGTCTCCAGTATTTTTCTTATTCTAAAACTAAACGGTCTAGGATATCTTGGATGATTTTCATAAGTTATTAAAATAATTTCTGTTGGTTGTAGTAAATGCTCTTGATTCAAGGAGTCTGTCCTAAACCAATACCGGATGATAGATGACTGTTGGTATAGTTCTAGAGGAATCTCTCCAGCATCAATTAGTAAACTGGGGATGGGGGAAGATTTGAAAGCTCCTGTTGCCAAACGTATGCCATTGTGGTGTACTGAATCTAGGATCTTTAGATGTTTGCTTGATGCAGAAGAATAAATTTCACATCCATATTGTAGTTTGGTAATTAATTATCAGAGATTTATGTATTCTTAATATTGTCTGTATCTGCTCCCCAGTTTGTATTTGATCAAACTTTTAAAATGTTTAAAGCCTCTTGACATTTGGTTTTAATATGTTTCATATGGGGGATCCAAGTAAGTTTATCAAATACGAGACCTTTATCTATTGCCATATAGATAAAGGTCTGGGTCTGGGCGTATCCCTCTAATGCGACAGAAGTGCATGATTATTGTTTTGCTGGTAGATATTTTAAATCCTTGTTTTTCTGCCCAGTTGATGATCTTGTTGATAACGAGTTGTAGCTTCCTTTCTGCTACAGGCATATAGGTAGCAGTGAAGGATATCGAGAGGTCATCTATACAGAATGTGCTTAATATCTTATCTGGTATAATATTTGCTACCCCATTTATTGCCAAAGCAAAAAGTGTTACACTAAGTATACTCCCTTGTGGAACACCCTCTTCCTGGCATCTCTTATCTGATAGAGTATTACCAATTTTAACTTTGAAATATCTATGGGATAAAAATGCTTTAATATATAGGGGTAATTCTCCTCATAGACCACAATCATGAATGGTCTTAAGAATTCCATGTCTCCATGCAGTGTCATATGCCTTTTCTATATCAAAGAATACAGTTATATGATGTTGCTTTGAGGTGTATGCTTCACATATGGAGGTCTCCAGCTGCATTAGGACATCTATTGTAGGATGCAATTTTCTAAATCCACATTGTGATGGTGATATAATATTACGCTCGAGATACCACACAAGTCTTGTATTTACCATTTTCTCCATTATTTTGCCTAGACAGCAGGTTAAAGCAATAGGACGGTAACTGGAAGCTGAATATGGGTCTTTTCCTGGCTTTAGAAAAGATAATACAAAAGCCGTTTCCCATTTGGTTGGGTATTTGTGCTCCCGCCACACTCTATAATACTTATCACAAAGTTTTGTATTCCTTGTAGTATGTTTAACCCATTAAACTCCGATGACAAGATGTCTTGTCATTTGGTCAAATAAAACAAAAAATCATAAAACACCAAAATGTTTGATCAAACACCAGAAAAATATGACGTCAGTCCTCGCTTCGCTCGCAGCGAAGCGAGGACTGACGTCATATTTTTCTGGTGTTTGATCAAACATTTTGGTGTTTTATGATTGTTTGTTTTATTTGACCAAATGACAAGACATCTTGTCATCGGAGTTTAATGGGTTAAACATTTCATAGGGGATCATATCTGGACCAGGGGCTGTATTTCTGCATCTATCTTGGGCAGCATCAAATTCTCTTTCTGTAAAGGGTATGTTGTATGATTCTGTCTTGTCTGATGAAAAATCTTAATGTTGTTGTTCTTCTTTTATTCTGTATTGGTGTCTTGGGCAAGACGAGCAAAATGGTCAGCCAAAATATTACTAACTTTTATTGAATCTGTGACAAGGATATTGTTAACTAAGCACCGGTGGAGGGTTGGGTGTAAATTTCCCTGCTATCTTATTAATTTTTTTCTAAATACTGTGGATGGGTGTTCGACAATTGATGGTAGATACAAAGGATGCCCATGATTGTCTTCTGGCAGCTTTCATGGCTTTAAGAAATCTAGCTCTGCATTGTTTATAGATGATCATATTTTCAATTGTTCAATGTCTGCGGTAATGAGTAAGTGATGTTCTTGTAGTTTGATGTAAAATTCTGAGCTCTTCAGACCACCATGGAACTGGGCACCACTTAAAGAGCCCTGTAGTTTTTGGTATAGAGTGCATATCTGCTGTATGAAAAGTTCCATTTAACAAGTCAATAGCATCTTCTGGAGTTGGAAAGTCATTTGCATCGCCATCGATTTCACTTAGTTTTTTAAACTTATCCAATCTGCTTTGTCAATATTCCACTTTGGTGACCTTTGAGTCATCTTTGGGTCACCATTGGTTTCAATTATTATCGATGCATGGTCACTTATGCCAGTCATCATTTGGTCTCCATCTGAAATCATTTGTGCAGTTGGGACTAGAAATTGTAAGATCTAGACAAGAGACAGTACCTGTTTGAATATGGTAATGGGTGGACTCCCCAGTATTAAAAAGTCCTAGATCTTCATATTCTATAACTGAAGCCATAATATTCTCTTTTTGGTTTGTAGTAACATCTCCCCATAGTGGGTGTCTGCCATTTAGGTCACCCATAATGAGAAACGGCCACGGGAGTTGATTAATCAAAGTTACTATTCCCTCCCGGGTAACCATGGTGTTTGGGGGCAGGTAAAGAGAGCATAAGGTGCATTTTCTTTTTAATTGTATTTGAACTGCTGCTGCTTGTAATGTTGTATTTAAACTAATTGGAAAATGAGGAATATCTCTTCGTACATAAACGAGACATCCTCCAGGACTTCCCGCTTCTATATTATATGAAGTTCTAAAAGATATTTATTCTCTTGGACAGGGTGTATGTTCATCCAACATTGTTTCTTGTATGCATACACCTACTTTGCTCGAAGTCCCTGACAGTTCCACTGTATTAGTGATGTGAATGTATCTATTTTCTGGGGGGAGGTCCTTTATTCAAGGTCGTTTTTGAGTTTGTCTTTATGAGCTTTTTGTGAAGATGGTTTTTCTTCAGTAGCTATTTTGGTAGTTTTGGCTTTTGCTCCTTTATCTTTTTCTTGTAATACATTTCTTTGGAGTTGATGGAGAGGGTGAGGGTGTTCTTGTTTTGTTTTTTGTTTCAATCTCCATTGAGTCCAGTAGTGATTCTGCCTGAGACACTACACTGGAAGATGGAGAATTGGGGGGTTGCCCCTCTTTTCTATATGAAGTGTTTTTATGAACAGGTGGTAGGATATCTGCCTTAGTGTTTTGTGTTCTTGCCGAGGTATGTTGGTTACCTGGCCCTGAATGTTGGGCTGCTACCCCAGAGGTTGAGGTTTCATTCACAGAGGAGGGATTTGTTGAATGGGGTGGATTTCTTAAGGTAGTATGAGCATTTGCGGATTCTGCCAGAGATATTTCGCTAGAAGGTGGTGGTGAATTGGAGGGTTGCCCTCTTTATTATGCATTATGTTTTTATGATCAGAAGGTAGTATATATGTCTTAGTGTTTAGTGTTCTCATCAAAGTATGTTGATCACCTGGCCATGAGTGTTGTGTTTCTAAGAGGTTGAAGTCTCATTAACAGTGGGGGGATTTGTAGAACAAGGTGGATTTCTTGGGGTGGTAAGATCGTTTGCGGATTCTGCCTGAGACACTACACTGGAGTTGTGAAGGGGGATTTGAGGGTTGCACCTCTTTTCTATGTGAAGTGTTTTTGTAATCTGGAGGTAGAATATCTCTGTGCTTGGTGTTCTCACCATAGTATGTTGATTATCTGGCCTTGAATGTTGGGTTGCTACACCAGAGGTTGAAGTCTCATTTGTAGTGGAGAGATTTGTAGAACGAGGTGGATTTCTTGGGGTGGTAAGAGCATTTGCATAGCTCTTTTTTCTTCCTAAGAGTCGTTTAGTATGTCCTATCATGACATACTCAGTATAAGCTTTATTTATAGCTGCTGTTTCAAATTTGTATTCTTCACATACTCTATTAACTGGTTTGTGATCCAATTGATAATTGATACATTTGGGAGTATCTAAGCATTGGCCGTGTGTTGGGCCAGAGCAATTACCACATATCTCATTATTCTTACATATCTTTGATGGATGGCCAAATTTAAAACAATTATAGCACTGTAAAGCTTTGGGATGGAAAGGTCTAATTCTCACCCTTTCATTTTCAATTGCCATACAAGTCGGTATATTGCTATCCTCAAAAGTAAGTATAATTACATTACTGTTTGGGATCTTTTTCACTTTCCAAATAGATGTGGGGCACATTTCTAATATTTCTAGTTCAGTCAACTCATATAAGTCTTTATCATGGATAACACCTCATAATTAAAATTTTGGTGGGGACTAATCTTTTCTATTATATCACTATTTTCAACATTTCATCATACAGAGCATCTTGGATGGTGTCCGATTTGGCATAAACAAGTATTGAATTCGTACCAAATCTTGTTATATCTCCATTCTTAATGCCACCTACCCTCTATTGAAGGTATCTGTTAAATTCATAGTACATACATATACCAAAGGCTTTTTCCCCTTACAAGGGGGGGGGTTAGCCAAAAAGAAAAAAGGCATAGAAACCACTCCCACCCATTCCATTTCTTACATATTCCACTCCCCTCCACCCTCCCTCTTATCTTGGCACCTCCTGGATGACTAGTCATCCCTGCATCCTGTCCACTGCCCTGGGTCAGAAGCAGTGTCACAAGACACAGCACATCCACAGCAAGGCAACTTCATAAATTCGGCGACCCCCCCTCTCCGTCCCCTCATGCAGAAAAGGAGAAGACTATGAGAAATCCCTTCGGGCTGCATCAAAACTTTTCTCATACTTCCTCTCCCCCCATCCCCCACCCACTCCCCCTCATGCATCACAGCATCATCTATACACCCCTATCATCCATTCACCCCTATCTTCTGTCCTCTCCCATCCTTTCTCAACAGACATTCCTCTTTTTTAATGCCCCTTTCACCCCATTCATCCATCTCATCCTAGGATGCCCCCTCATATTCACTCCTTCCACCTCTGCCTTCCACACTTTTTACTAATCTTTCTTCACTCATTCTTTCCATGTGTCCAAACCATCCTAATACTTTTTCATCAACCCTATCTCCCAGTTCTCTTTCAACCCCTGTTCTCCACCTCGCCTCCTCATTTCTCACTATCTAGCCTAGTAACCCCTATCATACTTCTCAGACATTTCATCTCTAACACATTCAGACTCCTTCTCTTTTCCTCTTTCATGTTCCATGTTTCTGTGCCGTACAGTGCTGTTGGCACAATCACTCCTTCATATAGCCTCCTCTTAGCATCCATTCCCAGATGTCTATTTCTCATTACACTCTCAATCTACATTCTACCTCCACCCCCACTCCTCCCTTTCCTTCCATATTCACACCCAAGTATCTAAAACTATTCACTTCCTCCAGTCTTTCACCCTTTATGCTCACTTCCAGCCTGCTGTCACTCTCTCCCCTTCTACATCTCACCTTACTTTTGCCCACATTTGTCTCCAGCTTCCTTCTTTCACACACCTTCTCAAACTCTGTCACTAACTTCCTCAATCCCTCCTCTGATCCTGCTACAAGCGCAGTGTCATCAGCAAACAACAGCTGGCTCACCTCCCACTTTTCTCCATTTTCTTTTATCATCTCCAACCCGACCCACTACCCTTGCATTCACCTCTCGCATGACCCCATCCATGTAAAGATTGAACTGCCAGGGCGACACAACACATCCCTGAAGAAGTCCCACCTTTACCTCAAACCATTCACTCTCCATTTCTAATCCTAACAAGCTCTACTACTCTCGTAAAAACTCTTGACTGCTCTTAACAGCTTTCCTCCTATCCCATATATCTGCAGTACCTTCCACAGTGCCTTCCTGTCTACCCTGTCATAAGCCTTTTCCAGATCCATAAAAGCTCATCCTTTCCTTTTCCTATAGCTTTCTCACATATCTGTCTTACCACAAAAATCTGATCTACACAACCCCTACCTGTCCTAAACCCACACTGTTCCTTACCAATTACTCCCTCTGTTCCTTTCCTAATCCTCTCAATCAAGACCTTCCCCTAAATCTTCCCAACTACACCAAGCTGATCCCTCTGAAACTAACTCAATTGTCCCCCTTTCCCTTGTAAAGCGGAACTATACAGGCACTCCTCCAGTCCTCCGGCACTCTACCCCCTCTTAAACAAACATTAAATAGCCTCAGCAGCCAGTCCACCATAACATTCTGCATGGCATCCATCCAACCCAGGTGCCTTACCTGCTCTCATTATAACAGCTGCTTTCACTTCCTTATTTCTCCTCCATTTTCCTCATCACTCATTTTCTTAGCCCTTCCCACTGCAACCACCTTTCCTCCCTATCCTCCTTCACATTTAGCAACTCCCTAAAATACTCTGCCCACCTTCCTCTCACTGCCTTCTCTTCCATTATCATCTCTCCATCTGCACTTTTTACCTTTTCTTCTCTACCAAATTTGCCTCCTCTCAATTTCCTTCCAAAACATCTTTTTATTACTTTCAAAATTTCCTTTCATACTCTTACCCCATTGGAGAAATTACAGCTGGCAACATTGGAGCAGAGAAGGGAAAGAGGCAACCTGTTGACCATCTTCAGAATTATTAAAGGTATGGAAGTTCTCGATAGAGATGACCTATTGAAATGGGACAAGAGAGAAACAAGAGGACAGGATAAAAAGCTAAAGAAGGACAGTTGCAGAAGAGACCTGAAAAAGAACAGTTTCCTGCACAGAGTGATCGATGTCTGGAACAAACTAAACAGTGAAACAGTGAATGCCAGAACTATACACGAGTTCAAGAATAAATTGGATGTGGAGATACAAAAATGGGTCACAATGAACATAGCTCTCATCCCGTAAAATACAACTAGGTAAATACATCTGCTCTCCTCTTTGCTTCCTTTATCTTATGCTTAACTTCCCTTCTCTTTACTTTGTACCTCACGATTCCCTCATCCTAATTTGTAGCCAACCTATGAATGCCTGCTTCTTCTCTTCTACACCTTTCTTTACTTCCTCATCCCACCACTCACTACCCTTCTATTTCCTCCTGCCCTCCTTGTTCCACACACCATCTTTGCACACCTTATGACTCCCTCCTTGAACCATCCCCATTCCTCCTCCACTCCTAGTTCTACTCTATCCTTTACTCCCTCCCACTCCTCTCAGCTTCTTATACAGTAGAACCTCTACATATGAATTTAATTCGTTCCAGGACCTACTTCGTATGTTGAAATGGTCGTATGTTAAATCAAATATTCCCATAAGAATACACTAATTCGTTTAATTCGTCCCACAGCCCAAAAACCTATAACTCCTTAATAAATATTGTACTGCAGATAATTACACAGCAATAAAACAAATACATTACTGTATATAAGATGTAAAAAAATAATTTATAAGGAAATAATCAATAAAAAGGGGTTTTTATTGTCACTACCTTAGACAGGCAAACGGAGGTGAAGGCTTGGCGATGCAGGAGACGGTAGATGTGGGTAGAGGTTGTGACTGAGATACGTATCGTAACTTAGGCTACTCTAACTTACACTAGGTGAACTTTAAACTAACGTAGCTTATATATGCGAAACTTTGACAACTTCGTATGTTGGAAATTACTTCGGGTGTAGTCAAATATTAGATTGAATTTCATATCATATATTGGAAAATTCGTATGTTTAGGCATCGTAAGTAGAGGTTCTACTGTACTTTTTTTCTCATTTAAGCAGTTCACTAAATACCTCCCTACCTTCTGCCCTTTTCCTCTTTCTCCACCTATTCTCCACTCAATTTACCTTCCACCAGAAAATGATCTGATATTCCCCCACTCTCTCCCCTTAGAATATGTACATCCTTAACTCTTCCTACCATACTCCTGGTCACCACTATATAGTCCATTAATGCTTTATCTGTCACCCTTCCATCCACTACCCATCTGGGGGTATTGGCTGCATGTTATTGTGGCAAAATAGCATGCAGTTGATACTTTGGGGTCTATATGGGACACCCCTACAGACCAGAGCCACACATTTCATCTGATAGAGGAAAAATCTGTTCATAGAGAAATGACAACACTTTTATACTACAACTATCCCTCCGTTATGCTGTCCCCAACCCCTTGTTACTGTCCTGTACCATTTCTCTGAATATTCATTTCCATTCTTCGCCTACCCTGTGGTGGGGGAAGAGAATGCTATCACCAAGTCTTTCAACAACAACAACAACAACAAAAACTAAGTGGGTCTGGGAGTTTTCCAACCAGTGCCCTAAGGTTTGGGTCTTTTAATGTGTGTGGATGTGGTACAGATGAGTAAAAGGGAAGAGATAGGCAGTATGTTTGTGAGAAGAAAGATGGATGTGATGGCTTTGAGTGAAACTAAAATGAAAGGAAAGGGCAACCAAGTTTGGGAGTGTTGCTGGGAGGTACTCAGGAGTGAAGAGATAAGTAAGTGGGTAGTGGAGTGGAAGGAGATTTCATCAAGGTTGATGTGGATGAAGGTCAAGCTGGGAAGGGAGATGTGGGTTTTTGTAAGTACGTATGGACCTGGTAGTGAGAAGAGCATAGAGGGGGAGGCTTTTTGGGTAGATGTAAATGAGTGCATAGAGGGATTAGGGTGAAGTGTCAATGTAGTTGTATTGGGAGACCTTAATGCTAGGGTAGGAAATGAACCAATAGACAGTGATTGGGAAGTACGGAGTTCCAGGTAAAAAGTCGTAGTGGAGAATTGATGGTGATGCGTCTTGAAAGAGTTGATGGTAGCAAATGGTGTTTAGGAAGAAAGTCAAGCATAAGTACACAAATTTATAGTAATTAAATTTTTCTTCCTTAGCCTTAATTACTATCAACATAGGATGTTGGGGATTTTCTTTTATAGTATTATCTTGATAGTTATCTGAATTCCATTCTGCAGGTTTATATACATCTAGATTTCTAGAAACCTTATCTGTTAAGGCTCCTTTGACTTGATTGTAAATTTTCAGGGTATGAAGTTTCTGCACAGGTTAAAGGCATCTTCATGCTTATGAAACGTTACCCAAGCTTCCCATTTTTTCTCAATGTCAAGAAATTTCATTGAATTTCTATTAGTTCCAAATTTGCTCGGAGTAGATATATCATCATAGTTTCACTGTATTGGAATATCTTATGTGCACAACTTTCAATTGTTTTATATTACTATCAGTATTTAGGGGTGTCAAAGAATGGTCTTTTTTCGAGCACGAGGTCATCTGTGCTTGGGATTTTTCTGCATCTTTATTGCAATGAGGGTGACATTACTGGGGGCGGTTCCCCAGTCAGGTGGATGCGAGACAAACTATTTTTAGGGCACCTTTTCTAGCCCCCCTACCCATGTGGGGTGAGCATATACTGTATATATAGATACTGTACATTACATACACTCACTATCCGAGTTACAACCTGCGCGACTTGCGTCCACCCATACTTACAACCACATTCAGCAGATGCCTACATGCACATACGAGTTTACTGGTTTACTGTACGTTTGCACGTGGCGTCCAGCATCCCGTATGACAGTTATGGCAGCACAGCACAGCATCTCACCAAGGTTGCGCTGTCTGATATAATTATGGTATTTCTACCATAATTTAGTGTGTGTCCACCATCTACCATGTACCATAATTTTACTGGAATTGAAATTATACCGTATTTCGATTCCCAGTTCCCACCAATAATCAGGGCAGGTGGGAATGGTCAGAAAGGGCAGTTTTGCCAGATCGGTGATGCACGCTTCCCCGAAAACCAAGAGTCGGTTTACAGTAGTCCTGGATTCGTACTTTTCATTCTGGTTCGAGTTTTCTATTGGTCGAAAGTCGAAAGCTGTAGTGTACAAACATGGATACAAATAGCTTTAACCCAAGTCTATGATATTCCTGGAGTTCTGAAGTATAATATCTTATATTCAACAAGACAATACATCTCACTGTACTATTCCATCATCCATCATTCCATCATCATTCCGTCATCCAGGTGCTGCTCAGATGAGAGGGAGGGTGGGAGGGGTGTGGAGTGTATTTAGGGATGAAATGGGTGGGAGTGTATTTAGGGATGAAATGGGTGGGAGTGTTTTTATGCCTTTCCCTTTTTGGCTACCTCCCTTGGAAGGGGGAAAAAGCCTTTGTATATGTATGTACTATTCCATGCATAAAATATTTGATGAAATAACGTTATGCTATGATTATCACTCTTTTCTTACGAAGAGACCAAACGTTTTCGCATGGGAGGCGACAATTGAACCCAGTGCATAGAAGCGAATCTTGTACTCGTTTTCATGTACATTTGAGGGAATTATTTTAAACGGTTTTAGCCTTTATTACTTCCTCTTTATTAATTATGCCTTGACCAGTGGATACCAACGAATCCCCCATGGTGCCTCGCCAGACCTACTGCCTGATCTTTCCCTCGACCGTACGCACGAAGAAAGTGTAGATGACGTGCAACCAAAGAGTGGATTTTAATTTTTTTGTTTTTTACATGCATATTTTCTATTTTTTATATTTTGTATCTGTTAATTTGTATTTTCAGTCTAATAAGAATCCTGTGTAATATATTTTCTTTCTTTACCCTATCCTATTAATTTATTAATTTATTATTTATTATAACAATCAAATAGTATTGGATATTTTGCATACACCGAGAATGTTCTACAATGAGGCCACAAACGAAACATTTGAGCTGGATTTACGCTCTGCATCATACGTTCTTGAGTATACACCTCGAATATATACAGTCCGAGTTACGACCGGTTGGTCGGAACCGATCTAGATCGGAACTCGGATAGTGAGTGTGTGTGTATCATATATATATATAGTAGGGGGAAGAATTATATGGAGGGGAAAGATATGGCAGGCACCCGTCCTCTTCCCAGCTTTCCTTACAATGTCCTTTTGGTTTCATGATGGGCCACCTTTCTACGCAAGAAGGGCATGGTCTCGGCCCGGTCTGATGAGGTGACATGCATTTTGTTGGTAGCTGCACAGGGTGACTGATGCAGGATCTTAATAATAAACAAGAGGCATGGGAGATAGAAATTATAATTAAGAGGTAGGACATGGAGTGGAATGGACAAAAGATTTCTACATGGGAAAGAGACCATACTTCAATCCAATTGATGCATATAATCACCCATCCAGTACAAACCCCATTAGGTCCGTCACCCAAGCAAGAGCTAAAATCTATCAAGGCAATTTTCTTTTAAAATGCTAGAATTGTAAAGTTTATTTAATAAAACAGGTCATTTTTTTTCCACAATAAACAAGGTGTTCACATGTCACCCTCAAACTATGTCCTAGTGCAGGCCATCAACCACTCACAAATACATACACAATACATGGATCCCACAATGGTTTTCTAATGTTGCACTTTTGCTATGACCTTGCATCATCTCATTTCCCCATCTTGCATTACCACCCACTTATCAAGTTTTCTGCCCTCACAAAATATGAATACAACTTCTACACCTGGGAGATAAAACAGACTTTAGGCTACCTAATGAAAAAAAATTCCATTGAAAGACCAATGCACAAGCTACTAAGACCCTTTTCAATTACTTTACTGGCCAGTTAAGATATTGGCACTTGCCTATTGGCTATTTCCTATTAAAACCCACACCTACAAAAATCAGTCCCTCAATTTATCTTTAAGGCACAGTAGTGTAATGGACAAAACCATCTGCAATGCATCAAAGATGTAGGAAGGGTAGTCTTTTCTATACATATGACAAATTACTATCATCTGGCAAACTGATGACGCAGAATACCACACCATTTACACAGGGGCTGGCACCTGCACTAGGACTCTTGTGACACTAGCAATTCCCTTAAGAGTTCACATAGATTACATAATTTTTACCAATCAGCTGAGAAGACTATGTACACACATGGGTAGGGCTAAATATCCTGAATAATTGACTGCAAATGATCTAGCCTAGAGAACAAGCGAGTACAGATAGTAAGAAGGTGCTGCATCAATCTCATCTAATTTGACCATCATGACACCTCACTGCTATCCTAATTTGAAGATTTTAATTACAATAGTGAATACTGTAGTTGTAACCACCCTTCCACACACTGCATAGATTAATCCTCATCTTCATTTAGAGTACCCACCATACCTTTGCTACATGGCACATTTGGCCATACCTGGTCAATACACCATACCACTTCAAGTTATTTGTACACTCAATTAGGAAAGATTATGTATTCTTTGTAAACATTCATTTTGGAGATGTACAGTGCCCTTTTCATTAATGTTTGTTGCTTCAGAGCTATAAAGAAACAGGAAACAGCTTTCTGTTTTTGTCAAGACGTCAATTTGCTTCAGGGATTCTTCATAGGGTGTCAACAGTCATCTCAGATGACCTCTTAAGTTGTCATAGGTCCTGGGTTGGAACTACACATGGAAACGTTATGCAAGATTGTGCACAAGGTACTGTGAACCAAAGTAACCAAATGCCAATGGACATAGTTTGGAAGATCAATAAAAATAGCAGTCCTTGGAACTATGAGCACTGTGCTGAATCAATTGGAATCGCAGTCACATTCTAATGCAATCTTATTTGTCATGTACACTTTGCACAACCGATGATCACATCACCATGCTCCCCATACACAACCCTTCTAATGACACCTAGTTCAAACACTGCCTAAATCAAGCCAGACTTCTCTAGTTTTTTGGTTGGTTGTATCTTTGTTGAGCAAGTCTTCATCCTTACTTCATCACCACCATCCATCTCTCCTAAAGCAAACACACCTCAGCAATAACTCAAGTCTTAAGATCTATGCATGGGATACTCTAATGTACAATATTTACACACCCATCATGCATGCTGAAGCACCAAAATAAATTAAAATGCCACTATCATTACTTGCTACTGTAAAAAGATAAAATTGGTTTCATCAACGATGCTGGGCTACAAAGATTAAGAATGACATGCATTAGTGGCGTTGGAACTGCTTGGGAAGTGGGGGTTTCTCACAGGCACTGATAAGCTTCTCCCTTGCTCCTACCATCAACTGCATGCACACATGCATGCCAAAAGCTATAGAAACAGCAGAATGTATAAGGGAGGTAGGGTGGGTTGGGATATTGGTTGAAGATCAAGGAAATGAGGTAGATCATCGAATCCATTGTTCCAGTTCTCTATTACAGGAAACCCACAGCTTTCATGAAAGGGTAAGGCCACATGTTCAGTTCATAGGTCATGCGGAGCAGAGACAGTGTCTGGAAATAGAGTGTAGGACAATGTAGTACAAGGTGCCGTCTTACATGTACAACAGTGTATAATGGTACCACTTAGTAAGGGGACACCAAGCTGAACATAAGTACAAACCCTATGGGGTCTTTGATCTCCCACTAATGCTTTTTCACTTTTGTTTTAGACTGCCCCAATAAAATCTCAAAGGTTTGTTATTTGTAGAATGTTTGTTGCCTGTGTTGAGGATACATTAAGTGTAGTTTTTATGAGCTATTTATATGGTGGTATCAGGTTCTGCTGGAAGAGACCAGATCACAGGATATGCCCAAGATATGGATAAACCAAAGGAAAAGGAATTGGGTAGTATGGTGAAAAGACCAGCAGTCTCAAAGAGGCAAGGGACCAGAACACCAAGAACAGGTCAACAGTCGGAGAGCAAGTTCAAGACTGCGAAATAATAAGCATTTGTTGCGACCCTCAGATGATTCAGAAGACAAGGAGGAGGAGGAGGCGGAGGCAGAGGTGGAGGCAGGGGCGGAGGCGGAAGCAGGGGTAGAGGCGGAGGAGGAGGAGGAGGAGGATGATGCGCTGTGGGCAACTGCTGGACGTGACTTAAGCCAAGGGTGCTCCAAGAGCTGTTCCAGGGAGGGCCGCTCTGAAGGAGGGATGCTGAGACACCACCTGATAACTTGCCGACACTCCTCGCTCAACTCTACCTCGAAGGTCAGTTGTGCTGCAAGGATCTCTGCATCATCCGCGAATGGGACCTTGCCACAAACCATGTCATAGAGGAGCACACCCAGGGACCACACTGTTGCAGGAACACCCTCATACTGCCAAGAATAAATATCAACATGTTAATTGAAGGCAACCTACAGTGTCAATGTGATATATATTCGAGTACACCATTGTTCAACCCATCAAATGAATGGGAGCTATAGTGATCCCTTCCTTGGCCACTGACACTTACCTTGCTGTACTGAATCCATTCTGGTGGGGAGTACACCCTTGTGCCATCAAAGTCCGTGTAAGATTCTTCAGTCAGGAGTGCCCCTGCCCCAAAGTCAATGAGGCGTAGGGAAGGACTCCCCTCCGTGTCGTATGTGACCAGAAGATTCTCATCCTTAATATCGCGGTGGACCACGCCCGCAGAATGACAGTCCAGCAAGATATTAACAACCTATATGAAAAGGAAAACAAGAAAATTATTGGAAGCCAGTAATACAGTACAAAAGCAGTGGTGTATAAAGCAGACCATTGTCATGTTTCCACCATGACCATGACATTACACAACAGAGGCGAGCATCACACACACACGATGTGGAAGACTTGGACGCCGGCAGCGGAGGAATACGAAATTGAGGCCTCCTGCCAGCAGAGGTCAGAGGGCACATAAATCAAATGAAGAAAAGAAGTAGGACCCCCACTTCCATGCCCCATCATTTATATATAGTAGATAGCTATTAGTGACTATATTGCAAGCCCTCTTCACACAAGAATACAAGAATAAAGATATTGGTAAATTGTGTGGAGCTGGGTAAATAGAAATAGGATAGGTTACATAGACATACATTGGCACCTGTGCCATGGCACTGGTGTTGTACGGCTGTAGCATAAAAAAGAAGCACGGGCATTTTCGAGCCCTCTCCTGATTACCGTGCCCGCACTCTGTTCACACCGATTAACCAGTAAGATTTAGTTGTAATATTTAGGTATTAAATTAAGAGATTGCACCCCACCATTTTTCTTTAACCCAGTGAAGTTATATCGATTGTAAGAGGCTAAATGTCAGTCTAGGATTCTGGATTGCAGGAACTACTCAAGTCATGGTTTATAATTCAATGTATCAACGCAAATACAGGGCCTAGCTCGTGACATAAATGGGGGCCTAACCGGGGATCAATTTCCTTCTTCACTGGATAGAGAGATTGGTGTGTGTAAAGCACTTGATAGGAAATTTGAAGATAAAGCAGAGACGTAGGCCGCCGAGCAATTAAACTCATGATCGATCGTAGGAACAAAGTCTTGCTACCTTGTTTACATACCAGTGCCACGCCATTTGTTTTTTCTTATTCGTCGTATATCCAAGATGTCACATTCAAATTCTCCAAGCAGCTCTGAAAGTAGCTATAACTTCAAGGTATTCTCACAGGTAGGAGAGAGATTATGATAGGGATGACAAGATAAATTTCATGATGTAGGGGATGATAGGAGAGGGATTTTATGCCTACGACGGGGAATTGGGACGAAATAGGAATGACATTAGGAATCGGGGGGAGGATGGCAGTGTGAGCGTCAGGTATTATAACGCGAGTAGTAGTATCAATGAAAGCAAAATAGATGAAATATCCCGAAGACAAGAAACAGAAGTTCGCAGTTTTGAGGAAGTCCCACAATTCAGGCACTATGATGCAGGAAATAACAAGAGTGAAGTTAGGCTAGGTGATAGATATCGCATGGAGAACAAATTTGGAAGCAGGATGAGACTATGAAATTACTTGCAGACAGGGGTCAGAATCGAGTTACCTTGAGAAATCCCCACAAATAAGGGGCAGACACCATAGGGAAGATGATAGAGAGAAAAACTGAATAAATAGAGGTGGTGCCAAGGATAGGAGGGAGATGTCATGGAGCAAAGTAGAATTGAAAATGAAAGACTCCTGCAGGAAAGAGGTAGATATTATGATATATAGAAGAAGTAGGGACCCTAGAGTCCAGTCATGCAGTGAGCTTTACCCTGGAAAGGAAAAGGGATAGACACCAAAAGGGAAACAAATAGGGTTGGAACAGAACAGCCTATGCAATGACAAATGGGGATGAGTAAAGGAAATATAATGGATAGCATCATAAAAGTGAATCATCTTATCCCCAAATTTGCTGAAGAGGATCCAGATTTGTTCTTTTCCTCATTTGAGGGCTTAGCCAAACAGTTAGGATGGAGAGGAGATATCTGGTCAGCGATAATAAGATCTAGCCTAACTCCAAGAGCCTTAAAGGTGTATATAATCTGATAGAGATGGTATTTATGATTATGATCAGATTAAGAGTGAAATACCAATGGTATACGAATTTACCCCAGAGTATTTCAGAAAGAATTTTAGGGAAGATAGGAACGATATCAGTCATGGATATATGGATCTGGCTAGTAATTTAAGGAGTGACCTAGTGAAATGAATGCGAGCAGAAAATGCAGTAAATACTGAGGAACTCCTAGAAGTGATAGCGATTGAGCAATTTCTTAACCTACTAAGCAATGAAGCCAAGCTGTATGTAACCACACAAAAATACGAGACATTAGTAGATGTGGCAATTTTTGCTGAAAACTTTGCACTAAGAATGAGCAAAAATCAAAGTAAAAAGAGAAGCATAATACAAACTCAGAGGTGAGAACAGAGGCGCATTTGCAGTTCCAAGTCAGAGATACACAAGACCACAAGTAGCGGATAGATGGAGAAAACCACTCAAATGTTTCAGATGTGAGAGATGGGCACAAAACTCAGGATTGCTATGCTTGGCTCAGTGAACAAGTGTATAGGCAGGACATGGGAGGCAAGCAAACTAGGCAAGGAATAATGTGTGTGGAGGAAAGTGAAATGAATGCAGACCAAGCTAGGAGGTGCTATTCTTGTGGAACCTTCAGTCATGGGATGGAAGCTGCATCTTGTATTGTACTCGTATCAATAAGATCGGTTCCAGAACCAGAGTAATGTCCATTGCAATAATCGCATAGCAGTACTAGTATGTAGTTAAATCAAGAGGTACATTATAGAATCCTTATTTTACTGAATTTTCTTTAATATCCTTTCAAAAAATATTTAGGAATAAATTGTTAATGACGATGTCAAACATAGGAAAGCCACAGTGTGCTATAACATATCTTTATTCTTGAATATAAAACCAGTTATAATGATACAAGTCTACTCAAGATTGGAGCGTAAGTGTGTTGTATAGGCTTTATAAAATATGTAGGCCATAATCAGTTAATTACCGTATTTTTCGGACCAAAAGGCGCTTCATACCATAAGGCGCACCCTTAATTTGTTATTCCCCGTCCTTACATAAGGCGCACCTGACCATAAGGCGCACCTGACCATAAGGCGCACCTGACCATAAGGCGCACCTGACCATAAGGCGCACCTGACCATAAGGCGCACCTGACCATAAGGCGCACCTGACCATAAGGCGCACCTGACCATAAGGCGCACCTGACCATAAGGCGCACCTGACCATAAGGCGCACCTGACCATAAGGCGCACCTGACCATAAGGCGCACCTGGTTAGGTAGGTCAAACACCACCAGAGGCGCCACCGTCGATGACGAGCACAATAGCGCGTCTTTTTATGCGCACGCCATGCAAACGGCCAAATTTACATACCGCGGGAAATTTCATTCATACAAATGTTATGCAAGTGTATTTACTACGATCGTAGTAAATTTCAAACAATTACATCAACAGTTACATGTCGGTACATAAAAACATAAGATAAACATGGCGGCTTGCATTCAGCAGTAAATTGAACATTGGTTTATGTTTCAGTGTAAAAAATGAGCTAAATAAATTCAGTGTATTGGCAACTGACCAAAATGAACGAAAACTACTGGTCTCGCGGATTATTCTAATACCAAAATAAAGGCAGCGTGTTACGGAAGAGCCGAGAAATCGGTGGTACTATTTTTTTTTTTTTTTTTTCTATCGGGTCGGATTATCAGATAACAACATCAACGTCCATCCCGCCATCTTATCTATGATCACTGGTGGTATGAATCAAACTTCACTCTATTAAGTTTCTTACTATTATGTTATTAGTGTAATAAACTTAGTTGAATTATTTGAACTATTTTCTTTAAAATGTGTGATTTTCATGTAATATGATCAAAGAGAAGTTACGTTCTTATCCTCCGTAATATTACGGACCACAGCTACGATTCGTCCTGCCCGCTATCTATGATCATTGGTGGTATGGATCAAGCTACACTATTAAGTTTGTTACTGTTGTGTTATTAGTGTAATAGATTGCATATAGTTGAATTATTCAAACTATTTTCTTTAAATTGTGTGATTTTCATGTAATTTGACGGTATTCGTAGCTGTGGTGGGTAATTTTACAGAGGATAAAAACGTAATTCTTTGTTTAAATTACATGGAAATCACACTTTCTAAAGAAAATAGGTCAAATAATGCAACCATATGCTAAATTCTTATATAAAATTGTGCCTGTCAGTAAAAACCGTCATTGTTTACGTTTGATCGGCGATTAGTCAGACCGCACGTTTCGGCCCGATTTTTCCCTTCAAAATGCAATATCTAGAGAACTAGGACAGCTAGATGGATAATTCAAATTGCATTGTACTCATAGCGACTTTCTGCATCCCATGAGAACTACTTCAGCTCAAATATCAGGAATTCCATTTTCATGTTGACCTAGCTAACCTGGTCTCATCGGATAATCATGCAAATGTGAGTGCATTCAGAACTGAACATTTTCGTTGTTGAATGAGAAAAATCGGTTGGGATTTAGCAAAATTACAAAAATAAATGATATACTTTTTTTTTTGGTCAGTGAAATCATACCACCTCCATGGACGGTCTGCCCTGCCAATACCCCTATAAAACAACAAACATGTTACGGGAATTGTGGGGAATAAAACCAACAGCAGTTTATTCCTGGAATTCTCTATTCACTTAAAAACACAAGATTACAAATGAAGGTAAATTTTTAGTTTCGACCATGGGCGCAATATAGCAATAGAAAATTAATTATTAATTTTGTAAATTATATAAATTATAATGTATCAACATAATATGCAATTTTGTGAGCGGAAATAACAAAAAAAAATGCTGAAACGGATTTCGTAAGTAACAAAGTCGTGTCGGACGAATGGTACGCCATGTTTGTTATGATAGATGCAGACGTCGAAGAAATGAAAGGGTGATAAATTCGTCTAACCTAATCTTACCTGTGTTTAATAAATCATTACCTGCAAATTAAATGTCATCCAGCTCGTCCTCGTTGTCGTCGTCGTGAGAGACGTTGGCGTCCCGATCCTATGCTACCGACTTCCTTCATTAGCATATTACGTTGATACATTTTAATTTACAAAATCAATAATTAATCTTATATTGCTATATTGCGCCCATGATCGAAACTAAAAAAATACCCAAATGACTACAGTCTGAGTGGAGCGAGATTAGACCAATGCAAAATGGCTGTGTGTGTTGTGGACGCTATCATGTCGTAGCCATGATAGCGTAAATGAATGCAGTGGCATGGACCCGAAAACTGTCAAAGTTTTCGCAATTTTCTTGTCAAGATACATGCACCTTGGTTATAACTTGGTTGTAACTTTTGTTAAGCCTATGCACTGTCGCCGTCGTCAGGCTAGCTACGAAACGTGTCAAAATAGTACGTCACTATCCGAGGCATTTTTTTGCACTGAAGCCACACATAAGGCGCACTGCACGATATGGCGCACCACCCGATTTTGGCCGATTTTAAGGATTTTGCCCGTGCCTTATGGTCCGAAAAATACGGTACATGAAGAGGAGTCATAGTCAGTGGTGCCAAAAATAGAGTCGGAGTCTGTGGTGTCAAAAATAGAGGAGTCGGAGGTTTTGTGTTCCGACTCCACAGCCCTGGTTAATGGGTACCAATTTCGAGAAGGTGAAGAGGGTCAGTCAAATAGCAAAAAGAAACTTCGAAATAGCGCAGGGTAATAAGGATTATTATGATAGGAAATCGGTTAAGAGGGAACTAAAAGTTGGGGAATATGTGCTTGTGCTGTACCCTCAGAAAACCTCATTTCATCCAAAATATGAGGGACCATTCAAAGCACTCGAGAGGAAATAGGGTCAATTATGTTTTGAGAAACCCAATGAGGTCTGGGGTGCAACAAGCACATTAACCTTCTGAAAGAATTCAAGGGAACAGTAGAGGAAGAAGTGATTGGCATGGTCGAGACAGAACGAACTGACAAGAGCCTTGATTCAGATATCGGGGCTCTAACCTTCTTTTACGATTTAGGCAGATCAGACACCAGTGAGGCATTGGAGAAATCTTTGTCATTACTGGATGGAGAGATGCAGGAGGAAGTCCGAGCACTTCTCTGCAAGAGCAAGAATGCCCCACCGTTACTCAAGCAGTATATCATGATGTTGTCCTAGGAGATGGAGTCAAGCCAGTGAAGCAGACACCGTACAGATTGTCACCTAAGAAGAAGAATCATGAGGGAAGAAAGAAAACTCATGGACCAAGGGTTAGTGGAACCTAGCACTAGTCCCTGGGCCTCGCCAGCTGTGCTGGTACCAAAACCTGGAGGTGAGTGGAGATTGTGTTGATTATAGGAAGGTCAATGCAGTCAAAGGCGGATCCTTACCCTCTCCCCAGAATTGATGACCTCATTGAGGAGGTCACTGCTGCAAAGTACCTGTCAAAATTGGATTTGATGAAGGGATATCATCAAATCCCCCTTACAAGCAGGGCCACCGAGGTATCCACTTTTGTTACCCCACATGGGCACTTTCAATATAAAGTGATCCCATTTGGGATGAAAAATAGTGGAGCATCCTTCCAGTACCTTGTCAATTGGCTAGTTGAGGGGTTGTCGGGTGTTAGGGTATACTCGGATGACATAGTAGTGTTCTCTGACACATGGAGTGCTCACTTGCACAAGTTGAGGAATTTATTTGACAGACTGGCACAAGCCCATATCACTGTGAACATGAAAAAAGTGCCTTTGGGAGGAGTACCATTGACTACCTGGGACACCAAGTTGGCCAAAATTGCATCATGCTATTAGAGGCCACAGTGAAAGACATCATGGATTTCCAGGTCCTGAAGACGAAGAGAGGCATCAGAAGATTTATGGGAATGCTTGGGTTCTATCAGAGGTATTGTCCAAACCTTGCAGAGATAGCTGCTCCTTTAACCCGCATGCTCCCTTATCATTTCAGGTGGGATGAGGGTGCTGGTGCAGCCAATGAAGACTGCAAAAAGCTTCTTTCAGATTGTCCTGTCTTGATAGCCCCAGATTATAGTAAGACTATCTTTTTTGGGATGCCAGCCACGTAGCTGTAGGTGCCATGCTTGCTCAGGAAAAGGATGGTGTCATGAGACCCATCTCCTTTATGTCTCAGATTCTCAAGGAGTATCAAACGCAGTATTCTACCACTGAAAGGGAGGCCCTCGGCCTCATATTAGCTTCAAGGAAATTGCATGTGTTCCTAGACAAGACAGTAGTTATCCTAAGCGACCATAACCCATTGAAGCATATGATGGTGACAAAAAATGACATTAGCTAGATGGGCATTAGCACTCCAAGAGTATGATCTAAGTATTCAACATATTCCAGGAAAATCAAATGTGGTATCCGACGCCTTGTTGCATCCTGACAATGTTCAGGCCTTGTTTCACAGGTCTGAACTTTTTCTCTGAAGGGGGATACGTCATGTTTCCACCATGACCATGACATGTTACACAACGGACTCACATTTCCACCATGACACCTTACACAATGAACACAGGCATCGCACACAAATGTGATGTGGAAGACTGAGGCTGGCAGCGGAGGAATATGAAATCGGGGCCTCCTGCCAGCAGAGGTCAGAGGGTACATAAATCAAATGAAGAAAAGAAGTAGGACCCCCACTTCCATGCCCCATCATTTATACATAGTAGATAGCTATTAGTGACTATATTGCAAGTCCTCTTCACACAAGAATAAAGATACTGGTAAATTGTGTGGAGCTGGGTAAATAGAAATAGGATAGGTTACATAGACATACATTGGCACCTGTGCCATGGCACTGGTGTACAGTTGTAGCATAAAAAAGATGCACGGGCACTCTTGAGCCCTCTCCTGATTATTGCACCTACACTCTGTTCACACCAATTAACTAGTAAGATTTAGTTGTAATATAATTTAGGTATTAAGTGATTGCACCCCACCATTTTTCTTTATCCCAGTGAAGTTAAACTGATTGTAAGAGGCTAAATGTCTGTCTAGGATTCTGGAGTGCAGTAATTACTCTCGTCACAGTTTAGGATTCGATGCATCACCGCAAATACAGGGCCTAGCACGTGACACCATACACTTAAGAACTAAACATACTAAAGCTCCTTGCCAACCTGCTTAAATAGGCCCTTCGTTTCTTCTTCTGGAATACGTTGGTGGTCCGTGATGTAATCGAACAGGTCTTGACACGGGTCAGGCCGGTCGAAGACGAGCAAGAATGAGTCTTCACGCTCAATCCATTCAAAAAGCCGGATGACATTGGTGATGTGGGCCACCCTCTGAAGCAGAGACACTTCCCTGGGTAGACGCACCCCGTTCACCTGTGCAAAGAAAACAGGAAGGAACATTCCAGGAAAAGGCAACACATCACAGTACTATAAGACTACTTTTAACAATATTTCAACAAGACTTCCATGCAGTAATGTGCAATTGTTCCTTTCTTGTATAAACAAGTAAATCCACGAAATGATAATGGTAGCATGATCCTAACACTTCCATTCCAATTGCCAGGAACTCCAACTGGCTATGGGGGACCAAAGTTCAAATCCCTGGCTGGCCAGTGAGGTAGACAAATAAACAGAAAAACAGAAGCAGAAAAAGAAAATAAACTGAAAGGGAAAAAACAAATAAAGAAAATGAAAAAGGTAAACAAGATAAGTAAAGATGAAAAATAAAATGCAAAAAAAAAATGGATAAAACAAAATAAAGAAATAAAAAAGAATCAAACTGGTGGAGATGTGGAGAAAAACAAGGAGCAAGAAATATAAACTAATGAATAGAAGCAAAAAAAAAAAAATAAGAGGAAACAGAATGAACAAAAAAATTAAGAAAAAAAACATGAACCAAAAAGAAACAAAAAGAAACTAAAAGAAAAAAGGAAAAAGAAAAAGTAAAAAAAGGAAAAAGTGAAAAGGAAAATGTGAAAAAAAATAAAATGTAAAAAAATGGATAAAAGAAAATTAAATAAAAACAAATCAGACTGGTGGAGATATGGAGAAAACAAGGAGCAATAAAAATAAGCCAAAAAATAGAAGAAAAAATAAGAGGAAACAGAAGGAACTAAAAATGGAAAAAGAAAAAAAAAAACATGAACAAAAAGAAACTAAAAGGAAAAAGTGAAAAAAAGGGAAGAAAAAAAGGAAAAAAAAGCAAAGAAAAAAAGAAAAGAAAAAAAAAAAAAGATTAAAGAAAAAAGAGAAGGAAGAAAAAAAGAAAAAAAAGGAAGAAAAAGAAAAAAGAAAAAAGAAGAAAAAGGAAAAAAAGAAAAAGGAGAAAAAAGAGGAGAAAAAAAGAAAAGAAAAAAAGGAAAAAAAGAAGAAAAAAGAGGAGAAAAAAGAGGAGAAAAAGAGAAAACAAAGAAAAAAGAACAAAAAGAGAAAAAGAAAAAGAGAAAAGAAAGAGAAGAGAAAAAAAGAGAAAAAAAGAGAAAAAAAGAAGAGAAAAAAGGAGAAAAAAGAGGAGAAGAGGAGAAGAGGAGAAGAGGAGAAAAAAAGAAAAGAAAAAAGAAAAAAGAAAAAAAGAAAAAAGAGAAAAAAGAGAAAAGAGAAAAAAAGAGAAAAAAAAGAAAGAAAAAAAGAGAAAAAAAGAGAAAAGAGAAAAAAGAGAAAAAAAGAGAAAAGAGAGAAAAAAGAGAAAAAAGAGAAAAAAGAGAAAAGAGAGAAAAGAGAGAAAAAAGATAAAAAAGAGAAAAAAGAGGAGAAAAAAAGAGCAGGAGAAAAAAAGAGCAGGAGAAAAAAAGAGCAGGAGAAAAAAAGAGAAAAAAAGAGCAGGAGAAAAAAAGCAGGAGAAAAAAAAGAGCAGGAGAAAAAAGAGCAGGAGAAAAAAAGCAGGAGAAAAAAAGAGGAGAAAAAAAGAGCAGGAGAAAAAAAGAGCAGGAGAAAAAAAGAGAAAAAAAGAGCAGGAGAAAAAAAAGAGCAGGAGAAAAAAAAGAGCAGGAGAAAAAAAGCAGGAGAAAAAAAAAAGCAGGAGAAAAAAAAGAGCAGGAGAAAAAAAAGAGCAGGAGAAAAAAAGCAGGAGAAAAAAAAGAGTAGGAGAAAAAAGAGCAGGAGAAAAAAGAAAAAAAAAGAAAAAAAGAGAAGGAAAAAAAAGAAAAAAGAGAAGAGGCGGAAGAGGCAGGAACAAGAGGCAGGAACAAGAGGCAGGAACAAGAGGCAGGAACAAGAGGCAGGAACAAGAGGCAGGAACAAGAGGCAGGAACAAGAGGCAGGAACAAGAGGCAGGAACAAGAGGCAGGAACAAGAGGCAGGAACAAGAGGCAGGAACAAGAGACAGGAACAAGAGGCAGGAACAAGAGGCAGGAACAAGAGGCAGGAACAAGAGGCAGGAACAAGAGGCAGGAACAAGAGGCAGGAACAAGAGGCAGGAACAAGAGGCAGGAACAAGAGGCAGGAACAAGAGGCAGGAACAAGAGGCAGGAACAAGAGGCAGGAACAAGAGGCAGGAACAAGAGGCAGGAACAAGAGGCAGGAACAAGAGGCAGGAACAAGAGGCAGGAACAAGAGGCAGGAACAAGAGGCAGGAACAAGAGGCAGGAACAAGAGGCAGGAACAAGAGACAGGAACAAGAGACAGGAACAAGAGACAGAAGAGGCAGGAACAAGAGACAGAAGAGGCAGGAACAAGAGACAGAAGAGGCAGGAACAAGAGACAGAAGAGGCAGGAACAAGAGACAGAAGAGGCAGGAACAAGAGACAGAAGAGGCAGGAACAAGAGACAGAAGAGGCAGGAACAAGAGACAGAAGAGGCAGGAACAAGAGACAGAAGAGGCAGGAACAAGAGACAGAAGAGGCAGGAACAAGAGACAGAAGAGGCAGGAACAAGAGACAGAAGAGGCAGGAACAAGAGACAGAAGAGGCAGGAACAAGAGACAGAAGAGGCAGGAACAAGAGACAGAAGAGGCAGGAACAAGAGACAGAAGAGGCAGGAACAAGAGACAGAAGAGGCAGGAACAAGAGACAGAAGAGGCAGGAACAAGAGACAGAAGAGGCAGGAACAAGAGACAGAAGAGGCAGGAACAAGAGACAGAAGAGGCAGGAACAAGAGACAGAAGAGGCAGGAACAAGAGACAGAAGAGGCAGGAACAAGAGACAGAAGAGGCAGGAACAAGAGACAGAAGAGGCAGGAACAAGAGACAGAAGAGGCAGGAACAAGAGACAGAAGAGGCAGGAACAAGAGACAGAAGAGGCAGGAACAAGAGACAGAAGAGGCAGGAACAAGAGACAGAAGAGGCAGGAACAAGAGACAGAAGAGGCAGGAACAAGAGACAGAAGAGGCAGGAACAAGAGACAGAAGAGGCAGGAACAAGAGACAGAAGAGGCAGGAACAAGAGACAGAAGAGGCAGGAACAAGAGACAGAAGAGGCAGGAACAAGAGACAGAAGAGGCAGGAACAAGAGACAGAAGAGGCAGGAACAAGAGACAGAAGAGGCAGGAACAAGAGACAGAAGAGGCAGGAACAAGAGACAGAAGAGGCAGGAACAAGAGACAGAAGAGGCAGGAACAAGAGACAGAAGAGGCAGGAACAAGAGACAGAAGAGGCAGGAACAAGAGACAGAAGAGGCAGGAACAAGAGACAGAAGAGGCAGGAACAAGAGACAGAAGAGGCAGGAACAAGAGACAGAAGAGGCAGGAACAAGAGACAGAAGAGGCAGGAACAAGAGACAGAAGAGGCAGGAACAAGAGACAGAAGAGGCAGGAACAAGAGACAGAAGAGGCAGGAACAAGAGACAGAAGAGGCAGGAACAAGAGACAGAAGAGGCAGGAACAAGAGACAGAAGAGGCAGGAACAAGAGACAGAAGAGGCAGGAACAAGAGACAGAAGAGGCAGGAACAAGAGACAGAAGAGGCAGGAACAAGAGACAGAAGAGGCAGGAACAAGAGACAGAAGAGGCAGGAACAAGAGACAGAAGAGGCAGGAACAAGAGACAGAAGAGGCAGGAACAAGAGACAGAAGAGGCAGGAACAAGAGACAGAAGAGGCAGGAACAAGAGACAGAAGAGGCAGGAACAAGAGACAGAAGAGGCAGGAACAAGAGACAGAAGAGGCAGGAACAAGAGACAGAAGAGGCAGGAACAAGAGACAGAAGAGGCAGGAACAAGAGACAGAAGAGGCAGGAACAAGAGACAGAAGAGGCAGGAACAAGAGACAGAAGAGGCAGGAACAAGAGACAGAAGAGGCAGGAACAAGAGACAGAAGAGGCAGGAACAAGAGACAGAAGAGGCAGGAACAAGAGACAGAAGAGGCAGGAACAAGAGACAGAAGAGGCAGGAACAAGAGACAGAAGAGGCAGGAACAAGAGACAGAAGAGGCAGGAACAAGAGACAGAAGAGGCAGGAACAAGAGACAGAAGAGGCAGGAACAAGAGACAGAAGAGGCAGGAACAAGAGACAGAAGAGGCAGGAACAAGAGACAGAAGAGGCAGGAACAAGAGACAGAAGAGGCAGGAACAAGAGACAGAAGAGGCAGGAACAAGAGACAGAAGAGGCAGGAACAAGAGACAGAAGAGGCAGGAACAAGAGACAGAAGAGGCAGGAACAAGAGACAGAAGAGGCAGGAACAAGAGACAGAAGAGGCAGGAACAAGAGACAGAAGAGGCAGGAACAAGAGACAGAAGAGGCAGGAACAAGAGACAGAAGAGGCAGGAACAAGAGACAGAAGAGGCAGGAACAAGAGACAGAAGAGGCAGGAACAAGAGACAGAAGAGGCAGGAACAAGAGACAGAAGAGGCAGGAACAAGAGACAGAAGAGGCAGGAACAAGAGACAGAAGAGGCAGGAACAAGAGACAGAAGAGGCAGGAACAAGAGACAGAAGAGGCAGGAACAAGAGACAGAAGAGGCAGGAACAAGAGACAGAAGAGGCAGGAACAAGAGACAGAAGAGGCAGGAACAAGAGACAGAAGAGGCAGGAACAAGAGACAGAAGAGGCAGGAACAAGAGACAGAAGAGGCAGGAACAAGAGACAGAAGAGGCAGGAACAAGAGACAGAAGAGGCAGGAACAAGAGACAGAAGAGGCAGGAACAAGAGACAGAAGAGGCAGGAACAAGAGACAGAAGAGGCAGGAACAAGAGACAGAAGAGGCAGGAACAAGAGACAGAAGAGGCAGGAACAAGAGACAGAAGAGGCAGGAACAAGAGACAGAAGAGGCAGGAACAAGAGACAGAAGAGGCAGGAACAAGAGACAGAAGAGGCAGGAACAAGAGACAGAAGAGGCAGGAACAAGAGACAGAAGAGGCAGGAACAAGAGACAGAAGAGGCAGGAACAAGAGACAGAAGAGGCAGGAACAAGAGACAGAAGAGGCAGGAACAAGAGACAGAAGAGGCAGGAACAAGAGACAGAAGAGGCAGGAACAAGAGACAGAAGAGGCAGGAACAAGAGACAGAAGAGGCAGGAACAAGAGACAGAAGAGGCAGGAACAAGAGACAGAAGAGGCAGGAACAAGAGACAGAAGAGGCAGGAACAAGAGACAGAAGAGGCAGGAACAAGAGACAGAAGAGGCAGGAACAAGAGACAGAAGAGGCAGGAACAAGAGACAGAAGAGGCAGGAACAAGAGACAGAAGAGGCAGGAACAAGAGACAGAAGAGGCAGGAACAAGAGACAGAAGAGGCAGGAACAAGAGACAGAAGAGGCAGGAACAAGAGACAGAAGAGGCAGGAACAAGAGACAGAAGAGGCAGGAACAAGAGACAGAAGAGGCAGGAACAAGAGACAGAAGAGGCAGGAACAAGAGACAGAAGAGGCAGGAACAAGAGACAGAAGAGGCAGGAACAAGAGACAGAAGAGGCAGGAACAAGAGACAGAAGAGGCAGGAACAAGAGACAGAAGAGGCAGGAACAAGAGACAGAAGAGGCAGGAACAAGAGACAGAAGAGGCAGGAACAAGAGACAGAAGAGGCAGGAACAAGAGACAGAAGAGGCAGGAACAAGAGACAGAAGAGGCAGGAACAAGAGACAGAAGAGGCAGGAACAAGAGACAGAAGAGGCAGGAACAAGAGACAGAAGAGGCAGGAACAAGAGACAGAAGAGGCAGGAACAAGAGACAGAAGAGGCAGGAACAAGAGACAGAAGAGGCAGGAACAAGAGACAGAAGAGGCAGGAACAAGAGACAGAAGAGGCAGGAACAAGAGACAGAAGAGGCAGGAACAAGAGACAGAAGAGGCAGGAACAAGAGACAGAAGAGGCAGGAACAAGAGACAGAAGAGGCAGGAACAAGAGACAGAAGAGGCAGGAACAAGAGACAGAAGAGGCAGGAACAAGAGACAGAAGAGGCAGGAACAAGAGACAGAAGAGGCAGGAACAAGAGACAGAAGAGGCAGGAACAAGAGACAGAAGAGGCAGGAACAAGAGACAGAAGAGGCAGGAACAAGAGACAGAAGAGGCAGGAACAAGAGACAGAAGAGGCAGGAACAAGAGACAGAAGAGGCAGGAACAAGAGACAGAAGAGGCAGGAACAAGAGACAGAAGAGGCAGGAACAAGAGACAGAAGAGGCAGGAACAAGAGACAGAAGAGGCAGGAACAAGAGACAGAAGAGGCAGGAACAAGAGACAGAAGAGGCAGGAACAAGAGACAGAAGAGGCAGGAACAAGAGACAGAAGAGGCAGGAACAAGAGACAGAAGAGGCAGGAACAAGAGACAGAAGAGGCAGGAACAAGAGACAGAAGAGGCAGGAACAAGAGACAGAAGAGGCAGGAACAAGAGACAGAAGAGGCAGGAACAAGAGACAGAAGAGGCAGGAACAAGAGACAGAAGAGGCAGGAACAAGAGACAGAAGAGGCAGGAACAAGAGACAGAAGAGGCAGGAACAAGAGACAGAAGAGGCAGGAACAAGAGACAGAAGAGGCAGGAACAAGAGACAGAAGAGGCAGGAACAAGAGACAGAAGAGGCAGGAACAAGAGACAGAAGAGGCAGGAACAAGAGACAGAAGAGGCAGGAACAAGAGACAGAAGAGGCAGGAACAAGAGACAGAAGAGGCAGGAACAAGAGACAGAAGAGGCAGGAACAAGAGACAGAAGAGGCAGGAACAAGAGACAGAAGAGGCAGGAACAAGAGACAGAAGAGGCAGGAACAAGAGACAGAAGAGGCAGGAACAAGAGACAGAAGAGGCAGGAACAAGAGACAGAAGAGGCAGGAACAAGAGACAGAAGAGGCAGGAACAAGAGACAGAAGAGGCAGGAACAAGAGACAGAAGAGGCAGGAACAAGAGACAGAAGAGGCAGGAACAAGAGACAGAAGAGGCAGGAACAAGAGACAGAAGAGGCAGGAACAAGAGACAGAAGAGGCAGGAACAAGAGACAGAAGAGGCAGGAACAAGAGACAGAAGAGGCAGGAACAAGAGACAGAAGAGGCAGGAACAAGAGACAGAAGAGGCAGGAACAAGAGACAGAAGAGGCAGGAACAAGAGACAGAAGAGGCAGGAACAAGAGACAGAAGAGGCAGGAACAAGAGACAGAAGAGGCAGGAACAAGAGACAGAAGAGGCAGGAACAAGAGACAGAAGAGGCAGGAACAAGAGACAGAAGAGGCAGGAACAAGAGACAGAAGAGGCAGGAACAAGAGACAGAAGAGGCAGGAACAAGAGACAGAAGAGGCAGGAACAAGAGACAGAAGAGGCAGGAACAAGAGACAGAAGAGGCAGGAACAAGAGACAGAAGAGGCAGGAACAAGAGACAGAAGAGGCAGGAACAAGAGACAGAAGAGGCAGGAACAAGAGACAGAAGAGGCAGGAACAAGAGACAGAAGAGGCAGGAACAAGAGACAGAAGAGGCAGGAACAAGAGACAGAAGAGGCAGGAACAAGAGACAGAAGAGGCAGGAACAAGAGACAGAAGAGGCAGGAACAAGAGACAGAAGAGGCAGGAACAAGAGACAGAAGAGGCAGGAACAAGAGACAGAAGAGGCAGGAACAAGAGACAGAAGAGGCAGGAACAAGAGACAGAAGAGGCAGGAACAAGAGACAGAAGAGGCAGGAACAAGAGACAGAAGAGGCAGGAACAAGAGACAGAAGAGGCAGGAACAAGAGACAGAAGAGGCAGGAACAAGAGACAGAAGAGGCAGGAACAAGAGACAGAAGAGGCAGGAACAAGAGACAGAAGAGGCAGGAACAAGAGACAGAAGAGGCAGGAACAAGAGACAGAAGAGGCAGGAACAAGAGACAGAAGAGGCAGGAACAAGAGACAGAAGAGGCAGGAACAAGAGACAGAAGAGGCAGGAACAAGAGACAGAAGAGGCAGGAACAAGAGACAGAAGAGGCAGGAACAAGAGACAGAAGAGGCAGGAACAAGAGACAGAAGAGGCGGAAACAAGACAGAAGAGGCAGGAACAAGAGACAGAAGAGGCAGGAACAAGAGACAGAAGAGGCAGGAACAAGAGACAGAAGAGGCAGGAACAAGAGACAGAAGAGGCAGGAACAAGAGACAGAAGAGGCAGGAACAAGAGACAGAAGAGGCAGGAACAAGAGACAGAAGAGGCAGGAACAAGAGACAGAAGAGGCAGGAACAAGAGACAGAAGAGGCAGGAACAAGAGAGACAAGAACCAGGAACAAGAGACAGAAGAGGCAGGAACAAGAGACAGAAGAGGCAGGAACAAGAGACAGAAGAGGCAGGAACAAGAGACAGAAGAGGCAGGAACAAGAGACAGAAGAGGCAGGAACAAGAGACAGAAGAGGCAGGAACAAGAGACAGAAGAGGCAGGAACAAGAGACAGAAGAGGCAGGAACAAGAGACAGAAGAGGCAGGAACAAGAGACAGAAGAGGCAGGAACAAGAGACAGAAGAGGCAGGAACAAGAGACAGAAGAGGCAGGAACAAGAGACAGAAGAGGCAGGAACAAGAGACAGAAGAGGCAGGAACAAGAGACAGAAGAGGCAGGAACAAGAGACAGAAGAGGCAGGAACAAGAGACAGAAGAGGCAGGAACAAGAGACAGAAGAGGCAGGAACAAGAGACAGAAGAGGCAGGAACAAGAGACAGAAGAGGCAGGAACAAGAGACAGAAGAGGCAGGAACAAGAGACAGAAGAGGCAGGAACAAGAGACAGAAGAGGCAGGAACAAGAGACAGAAGAGGCAGGAACAAGAGACAGAAGAGGCAGGAACAAGAGACAGAAGAGGCAGGAACAAGATTAAGTTGTTTCAGGAACAAGAGACAGAAGAGGCAGGAACAAGTGACAGAAGAGGCAGGAACAAGTGACAGAAGGGGCAGGAACAAGTGACAGAAGGGGCAGGAACAAGTGACAGAAGGGGCAGGAACAAGTGACAGAAGGGGCAGGAACAAGTGACAGAAGGGGCAGGAACAAGTGACAGAAGGGGCAGGAACAAGAGGCAGGAACAAGAGACAGAAGAGGCAGGAACAAGAGACAGAAGAGGCAGGAACAAGAGACAGAAGAGGCAGGAACAAGAGACAGAAGAGGCAGGAACAAGAGACAGAAGAGGCAGGAACAAGAGACAGAAGAGGCAGGAACAAGAGACAGAAGAGGCAGGAACAAGAGACAGAAGAGGCAGGAACAAGAGACAGAAGAGGCGGAAACAAGACAGAAGAGGCGGGAACAAGACAGAAGGGGCAGGAACAAGACAGAAGGGGCAGGAACAAGACAGAAGGGGCAGGAACAAGACAGAAGGGGCAGGAACAAGACAGAAGGGGCAGGAACAAGACAGAAGGGGCAGGAACAAGACAGAAGGGGCAGGAACAAGACAGAAGAGGCAGGAACAAGACAGAAGAGGCAGGAACAAGACAGAAGAGGCAGGAACAAGACAGAAGAGGCAGGAACAAGACACAAGAGGCAGGAACAAGACACAAGAGGCAGGAACAAGACACAAGAGGCAGGAACAAGACACAAGAGGCAGGAACAAGACACAAGAGGCAGGAACAAGACACAAGAGGCAGGAACAAGACACAAGAGGCAGGAACAAGACACAAGAGGCAGGAACAAGACACAAGAGGCAGGAACAAGACACAAGAGGCAGGAACAAGACACAAGAGGCAGGAACAAGACACAAGAGGCAGGAACAAGACACAAGAGGCAGGAACAAGACACAAGAGGCAGGAACAAGACACAAGAGGCAGGAACAAGACACAAGAGGCACGAACAAGACACAAGAGGCACGAACAAGACACAAGAGGCACGAACAAGACACAAGAGGCACGAACAAGACACAAGAGGCAGGAACAAGACACAAGAGGCAGGAACAAGACACAAGAGGCAGGAACAAGACACAAGAGGCAGGAACAAGACACAAGAGGCAGGAACAAGACACAAGAGGCAGGAACAAGACACAAGAGGCAGGAACAAGACACAAGAGGCAGGAACAAGACACAAGAGGCAGGAACAAGACACAAGAGGCAGGAACAAGACACAAGAGGCAGGAACAAGACACAAGAGGCAGGAACAAGACACAAGAGGCAGGAACAAGACACAAGAGGCAGGAACAAGACACAAGAGGCAGGAACAAGACACAAGAGGCAGGAACAAGACACAAGAGGCAGGAACAAGACACAAGAGGCAGGAACAAGACACAAGAGGCAGGAACAAGACACAAGAGGCAGGAACAAGACACAAGAGGCAGGAACAAGACACAAGAGGCAGGAACAAGACAGAAGAGGCACGAACAAGACAGAAGAGGCACGAACAAGACAGAAGAGGCAGGAACAAGACAGAAGAGGCAGGAACAAGACAGAAGAGGCACGAACAAGACAGAAGAGGCACGAACAAGACAGAAGAGGCACGAACAAGACAGAAGAGGCACGAACAAGACAGAAGAGGCAGGAACAAGACAGAAGAGGCAGGAACAAGACAGAAGAGGCAGGAACAAGACAGATACAGAAGGCAATATTAGCGATGAGCATGGATGGAATACGGTGAGAAATAAGATGCGGAAAAGTGGAAAAAAGTCCTCACCAGCCCCACTGAAATGCAATAACCCGTTTCAAGTGCTGGCAAATCTGCAGGAAGAAGGAACTAATGAAATCCAAGAGAAGAAGGAAAGGCCAGACGCTGGATCCCTGCCCACAGGTAAGATTTTGGTAGTAGGAGACAGTCAAGTGAGGTATTTAGACAGGGTTTTCTGCGACAAAGATAGGAAGCATAGGACGCAGGTGTGTTTCCCCGGCGCGGGCATAGGTGATGTTAGAGATAGGATTGAAGAGTGTCTAGTAGGGGAAGGTAAGGACCCAGTAGTTTGCTTAAGTGCCGGAGGAAATGATATAGGTAAGGTAGGGAGTGAGGAATTATTTGCGCGGTACCGAGATGCGCTAGACAAGATCAGAAATAGGGGAGGTGTTCCTGTAGTATGTGGAATCCTTCCGAGGCGTAGAGTTGGAGGCATGTGGCATTCCAGGGCTATTGCAATGAATTGCAGGCTGGCAAAACATTGTAAGGCTAATGGATGGGCATTTGTCGACAACTGGGACCGCTTTTATGGTAAGAATCACCTATACACAAGGGACGGAGTGCACTTGTCTCCCAAAGGATTTCGGCTCCTTGCTGAATCCCTTGAGCTAGAAGTAGGCATCCTACAGGGTTTTTTCGGGTAGATTATGTGGGAGTAGGGGGGGAAGTATCGGAATATAGTTTAGGAAATAGAAACAACTTAGAGGACTGTACAAAAAATCACCAAAGCAGGTGGAGGGAAGATAAACTTAAAGTTTACTATACAAATAGTAGGAGCATAATTAACAAAATTGATTTGCTGCGAGGTAAAGCATGCGTAGAAAATTTCGATATTATAGCCATTACTGAATCCTGGATCAACATGGCTGATAAACATTTCCTTCCGGAAATCGAAATAGAAGGATATAAGTTTTTTCATAAGGATAGGGTCGGCAGGAATGGGGGAGGTGTAGCACTTTTCGTTAAAAATACATTAAACTGTATTATCAACAATTCGATTAAGGAAGAGGACTGTACGGAATCTATTTGGGTAGAGATTATAGGCAAGAATAATAAAGTTATTATTGGCGTCTTGTATAGACCTCCTAACCTTAGCATTGAGCAGACCGATTCCCTAATTCATGAAATTCACAGAGCGTCCCAGTACAAAAACGTTGTAATCATGGGAGATTTTAACTATAGAAACATTGACTGGGAAACTTTAATAGGAGATCATGAAGCGAAAAAATTCCTAGATGTGGTGCAGGATAATTTCCTAAAACAAATGATTACCGATCCTACGAGGGGACAAAATACCCTGGACTTAATTCTAACAAATAATGAGCACCAAATTAGCAGCATAATAGTGGGCGATAGTCTAGGCTTTAGCGATCATCAAGAAATAAGATTTAATATTATTTGGGAAAAAATAAAAAGTACAAATAACGTTCAAGTACCAGACTTCAGGAAAGCAAACTTTGACAATATAAAAACCTATTTGAAATTGAATACGAAAAACAATCCGGACGTTTCAAACATTCTTGATTCTCGTTGCGGGGCTGATAGTCAGAAGTGGGTCAAGGAGGAGACGCGTACCTTGGGTCAGGTCTGGGTCAAGGAGAGAAATACGCATACCTTAGGTCAGGTCTGGGTCAAAGAGTGATGCGCGTGCCTTGGGTCAGGTCGATTCGGGGCGACGGCCCAAAAATCAGGTCAGTACTTTGGATGAGATGTATAGCAATCTGGCAGATCTAATTATTAATGCACAAAACACATTTATCCCCCTAAAGTCAATACGGAAAAATAGTAATACTCCCAAATGGATGACGGACAGATTGAAACATGAGATCGGAATTAAAAGAGGACTTTACGTAAAAATAAAAAACGGGGAATCACACCTTAGATCAAGATATAACGAAATGGCAAAGCTGGTTAAAAGGAATACACGTTCAGCGAAACGTAATTATGAAATCAAGGTTGCCACTCAAGCAAAATCCAACCCAAAGGGTTTCTTTCACCTCTATAGAACAAAAAATAAAGAAAGAATAGGACCAATTAAAAACGATGAAAATGTCATGATAGAATCGGAAGAAAAAATGAGTGAGGAGTTTAACAATTATTTTCTATCGGTGTTTACTAATGAGAGGTTAGATAAAGTACCTGACTGCGATCCGATTTTCATAGGGGATGAAGAAAATAGCCTAACTAATATCAGCATTAGTAAAGAAGAAGTTATCAAGCAGATTGACAGACTTAAAGCTACAAAATCTCCGGGTCCGGACGAAATTTTTCCAAGAATGCTTAAAGAGTGTAAATTTGAAATCTGCGACCAGTTAACTGAAATATTCAATAAATCGGTAGACACTGGTTCTGTTCCAACTGCTTGGAGGCAGGCAAACGTTGTTCCTGTTTTTAAGAAGGGAGATAGATCGACCATATGCAACTACAGGCCAATCAGTTTGACATCGGTTATAGGAAAAATGCTTGAATCAATAATAGTAAATAGACTCAGAGAACACATTGAAGGGCATAATTTAATTCGTGATTCACAGCATGGTTTCTCCAAAGGTAAGTCATGCGTGACTAATCTTCTATCCTTTTACACTAAGGTATACAAGGCGTCAGACAACAATGAAAATTACGATGTTATTTACCTCGACTTTAGCAAAGCGTTCGACAAAGTGCCACACCAGAGACTAAATAAAATCAAAGCCCATGGCATAGGAGGAAAAGTGTTAGAATGGATTAGAGCTTGGATTAGTAACAGAAAACAGCGGGTCACCATAAATGGAATAAAATCTAGGTGGGGCAATGTTACTAGCGGGGTCCCCCAGGGCTCGGTTTTGGATCCCTTATTGTTCATTATGTATATAAACGACTTAGACGATGGGTTAAATAGTGATGTTAGTAAGTTTGCGGACGACACTAAAATAGGACGCCTAATTAGGTCAGGAGAAGACGCCCAGATTCTGCAGGATGATCTTAATAAACTGTTAACATGGTCGGTGAAATGTCAAATGAACTTCAATATCTCTAAGTGTAGCGTGTTAAACGTAGGGCTACACAACCCCGAAAATAGATACAACTTAGATGACACGTTTTTAGAAAAATCTGAGTGCGAGAGTGACTTGGGAGTTCTGGTGAGTCCGGACCTTAAAACCAGGAAGCAGTGCATTAGCGCCAGAAATAAAGCAAACAGAGCATTAGGCTTCATTGCTAGGACGGTAACGAATAGAAGTGCAGAGGTAATTATTAAACTCTATCTAGCGATAGTTAGACCCATCCTTGACTATGCAGTACAGTTTTAGTCTCCGTCCTACAGAATGGACATAAATTCACTAGAATCAGTACAGAGAAGAATGACCAAAATGATACAAGGACTCGGAAATTTGCCTTACGAAGAGAGGCTTAGGCACCTAAACTTACACTCTCTGGAAAGACGCAGAGTGAGGGGTGATCTAATAGAAGTGTTCAAGTGGATCAAAGGCTATAACAAGGGTGATGCAAACAAGGTCATCATAATAAAACAACAGGGCAGGACTCGCAGTAATGGGTATAAACTGGACAAATTTAGATTTAAGAAGGAAATAGGCAAGAATTGGTTTACAAATAGGGTGGTCGATGAATGGAATAAACTTAGTAACCACGTAGTAAGCGCTGAAACTATCAGTTGTTTTAAAAAACGATTAGACAACTTTATGGATGGGGACGACAGGTGGTGATGGATACGGAGCTGCCTAGTGTAGGCCTTATGGTCTTTTGCAGTCTCCTTTATTTCTTATGTTATTTCTTATGTTCTTAAGAGGCAGGAACAAGACAGAAGAGGCACGAACAAGACAGAAGAGGCACGAACAAGACAGAAGAGGCAGGAACAAGACAGAAGAGGCAGGAACAAGACAGAAGAGGCAGGAACAAGACACAAGAGGCAGGAACAAGACACAAGAGGCACGAACAAGACACAAGAGGCAGGAACAAGACACAAGAGGCAGGAACAAGACACAAGAGGCAGGAACAAGACACAAGAGGCAGGAACAAGACACAAGAGGCAGGAACAAGACACAAGAGGCAGGAACAAGACACAAGAGGCAGGAACAAGACACAAGAGGCAGGAACAAGACACAAGAGGCAGGAACAAGACACAAGAGGCAGGAACAAGACACAAGAGGCAGGAACAAGACACAAGAGGCAGGAACAAGACACAAGAGGCAGGAACAAGACACAAGAGGCAGGAACAAGACACAAGAGGCAGGAACAAGACACAAGAGGCACGAACAAGACACAAGAGGCACGAACAAGACACAAGAGGCACGAACAAGACACAAGAGGCAGGAACAAGACACAAGAGGCAGGAACAAGACACAAGAGGCAGGAACAAGACACAAGAGGCAGGAACAAGACACAAGAGGCAGGAACAAGACACAAGAGGCAGGAACAAGACACAAGAGGCAGGAACAAGACACAAGAGGCAGGAACAAGACACAAGAGGCACGAACAAGACACAAGAGGCACGAACAAGACACAAGAGGCACGAACAAGACACAAGAGGCACGAACAAGACACAAGAGGCACGAACAAGACACAAGAGGCACGAACAAGACACAAGAGGCACGAACAAGACACAAGAGGCACGAACAAGACACAAGAGGCACGAACAAGACACAAGAGGCACGAACAAGACACAAGAGGCACGAACAAGACACAAGAGGCACGAACAAGACACAAGAGGCACGAACAAGACACAAGAGGCAGGAACAAGACACAAGAGGCAGGAACAAGACACAAGAGGCAGGAACAAGACACAAGAGGCAGGAACAAGACACAAGAGGCAGGAACAAGACACAAGAGGCAGGAACAAGACACAAGAGGCAGGAACAAGACACAAGAGGCAGGAACAAGACACAAGAGGCAGGAACAAGACACAAGAGGCACGAACAAGACACAAGAGGCACGAACAAGACACAAGAGGCACGAACAAGACACAAGAGGCACGAACAAGACACAAGAGGCACGAACAAGACACAAGAGGCACGAACAAGACACAAGAGGCACGAACAAGACACAAGAGGCACGAACAAGACACAAGAGGCACGAACAAGACACAAGAGGCACGAACAAGACACAAGAGGCACGAACAAGACACAAGAGGCACGAACAAGACACAAGAGGCAGGAACAAGACACAAGAGGCAGGAACAAGACACAAGAGGCAGGAACAAGACACAAGAGGCAGGAACAAGACACAAGAGGCAGGAACAAGACACAAGAGGCAGGAACAAGACACAAGAGGCAGGAACAAGACACAAGAGGCAGGAACAAGACACAAGAGGCAGGAACAAGACACAAGAGGCAGGAACAAGACACAAGAGGCAGGAACAAGACACAAGAGGCAGGAACAAGACACAAGAGGCAGGAACAAGACACAAGAGGCAGGAACAAGACACAAGAGGCAGGAACAAGACACAAGAGGCAGGAACAAGACACAAGAGGCAGGAACAAGACACAAGAGGCAGGAACAAGACACAAGAGGCAGGAACAAGACACAAGAGGCAGGAACAAGACACAAGAGGCACGAACAAGACACAAGAGGCAGGAACAAGACACAAGAGGCAGGAACAAGACACAAGAGGCAGGAACAAGACACAAGAGGCAGGAACAAGACACAAGAGGCAGGAACAAGACACAAGAGGCAGGAACAAGACACAAGAGGCAGGAACAAGACACAAGAGGCAGGAACAAGACACAAGAGGCAGGAACAAGACACAAGAGGCAGGAACAAGACACAAGAGGCAGGAACAAGACACAAGAGGCAGGAACAAGACACAAGAGGCAGGAACAAGACACAAGAGGCAGGAACAAGACACAAGAGGCAGGAACAAGACACAAGAGGCAGGAACAAGACACAAGAGGCAGGAACAAGACACAAGAGGCAGGAACAAGACACAAGAGGCACGAACAAGACACAAGAGGCAGGAACAAGACACAAGAGGCAGGAACAAGACACAAGAGGCAGGAACAAGACACAAGAGGCACGAACAAGACACAAGAGGCACGAACAAGACACAAGAGGCACGAACAAGACACAAGAGGCACGAACAAGACACAAGAGGCACGAACAAGACACAAGAGGCACGAACAAGACACAAGAGGCACGAACAAGACACAAGAGGCACGAACAAGACACAAGAGGCACGAACAAGACACAAGAGGCAGGAACAAGACACAAGAGGCACGAACAAGACACAAGAGGCACGAACAAGACACAAGAGGCACGAACAAGACACAAGAGGCACGAACAAGACACAAGAGGCACGAACAAGACACAAGAGGCACGAACAAGACACAAGAGGCAGGAACAAGACACAAGAGGCACGAACAAGACACAAGAGGCAGGAACAAGACACAAGAGGCAGGAACAAGACACAAGAGGCAGGAACAAGACACAAGAGGCAGGAACAAGACACAAGAGGCAGGAACAAGACACAAGAGGCAGGAACAAGACAGAAGAGGCAGGAACAAGACAGAAGAGGCAGGAACAAGACAGAAGAGGCAGGAACAAGACAGAAGAGGCAGGAACAAGACAGAAGAGGCAGGAACAAGACAGAAGAGGCAGGAACAAGACAGAAGAGGCAGGAACAAGACAGAAGAGGCAGGAACAAGACAGAAGAGGCAGGAACAAGACAGAAAAGGCAGGAACAAGACAGAAAAGGCAGGAACAAGACAGAAAAGGCAGGAACAAGACAGAAAAGGCAGGAACAAGACAGAAAAGGCAGGAACAAGACAGAAAAGGCAGGAACAAGACAGAAAAGGCAGGAACAAGACAGAAAAGGCAGGAACAAGACAGAAGAGGCAGGAACAAGACAGAAGAGGCAGGAACAAGACAGAAAAGGCAGGAACAAGACAGAAAAGGCAGGAACAAGACAGAAAAGGCAGGAACAAGACAGAAAAGGCAGGAACAAGACAGAAAAGGCAGGAACAAGACAGAAGATGCAGGAACAAGACAGAAAAGGCAGGAACAAGACAGAAAAGGCAGGAACAAGACAGAAAAGGCAGGAACAAGACAGAAAAGGCAGGAACAAGACAGAAAAGGCAGAAAAGACCAGAACAAGACAAGAAGACCAGAACAAGACATGAAGACAAGATGACATGAAGACAAGAACAAGACAAGAACAAGACAAGAACAAGACAAGAAGAACAAGACAAGAAGAACAAGACAAGAAGAACAAGACAAGAAGAACAAAACAAGAAGAAAAAGACAAGAAGAACAAAAATAGACAAAAAGACCCACAAAAGGAGACGCGCAAAGATAGACAAGAGAAAAAGTCAAAAGACAGACAAAAGACAGAAGACAAGATGACAGACAAAAATAGAGCGACCGAAAAGAAAAGGCAAAGAGAAAAGACGAAAGAAACAAAACAAAAAGAAAAAAACTGAAAAAGAAAAAACTAAGAAAAAAAGGATTGGAAATCAGTTATAGATTACGTTGGAACCATAGGCTACACGAGTGTGTTAGAAAATTATAGAATACGAGGCTGGACCCAACAAGTATTGCTCCTTTCCTGTATGCAATTAGTTAAATACAATTAAGAAAATTAGGTACACACACAAAAGTAAATTCAGGAAGAGACCTAGGAGTGATCATTTCAAATGACATGACACCAGACAAGCATGTAAACAAAATAGTTGGAGAAACTACAACTTAACAAGATCAATGAAAGTGGCCTTTGACTACATTGACGAAGAGATGAAGAAAATCCTAGTTACACTGATATGACCAAAATTAGAGTATGCAGCAGCACTATGGACACCCTGTACAAAAGAAAAACTAGAAAGAATTCAAAGAGCACCAACAAAGATGGCACCAACACTCCCCCACCCACTCCCCCTCATGCATCACAATCGTCTATACACAACCCCTCTCCATTCACCCCTATCTTGTCCTCTCCTGCCCTTCCTCCACAGACATTCCTCTTTTGTAATGCCCCTTTCATCACACCCATCCATCTCATCCTAGGATGCCCCCTCATATTCACTCCTTCCACCTCTGCCTTCCACACTTTTTACTAATCTTTCTTCACTCACTTTCCATGTGTCCAAACTATCCTAATACTCTTTCATCAACCCCATCTCCCAGCTCCCTTTCCACCCCTGTTATCCTCCTCAACACCTCATTTCTCACTATCTAGCCTAGTAAACCCTATCATACTTCTCAGACATTTCATCTCAAACACATTCAAACTCCTCTTTTCCTCTCTCATGTTCCATGTTTCTGCCCCATACAGTGCTGTTGGCACAATCACTCCTTCATATAACATCGTTTTAGCATCCATTCCCAGATGTCTATTTCTCATTACCTAGAGGCAACAGAAAATCACACAACCCCAACTTCACACCAGAAATCCAAAGCCTCATCAGACAACGTGACACACTTAAACACAGTACCCCCACACCTATCCCTCAAAACATAGCAGACCAAATACAAACACTAAACACTGATTGCCAATAAAATACATGAACAAAAAACACAAAATTGGCAAAACTTTATCAATACACTTGATTACAAAACAAACACCAGCAAATTGTACAAAACACTCAACAGCATTACACTATCCAACAGTAACACTACACGCTCTCACGCAGCAATAATCACAACAGATAATCTACCCTCAAACAGACAAGCAAACGCACTCATACGTCATTTTGCACAGACAAGCCATCTCACTTCTCACCCTGACGACCGACTCACCAATCGACGTAAGAAAGACTTTCCCACAGACTCAGACTATACACCCTTCATAGACTGTCAGACAAAACTCATAATACATAGTCTCAAGCACTCATCTGCCTGTGGCCCTGATAACATAAGCAACATCCACCTAAAACACATTGGACCACAAGGTATACACGCACTCACAAACATTGCAAACTACAGCTATTCACACAACACTATACCCGACATCTGGAAGCATGGTAAAATAATCACCATTCCAAAACCGAACAAAGACCCAACAATCCCAACATCGCACCGCCCAATCACACTTCTCTGCACCCCCTCTAAAGTCATTGAACGCCTAATACTTAAACTCGTCACACCACATATTCCCCTTGCTGACTCACAACACGGTTTTAGGCCACTACACTCCACAAACACTCTTCTGTCAAACCTCACAAAGAATTTTAGATGGCATCAATTCAGATAGGCCCCACCAAAGAACACTTCTTATAACATTAGACATTAGTAAAGCTTTTGATGCTATCCCCTGCCACAACCTAACAAATAAAATATATAACACAGACATGCACAATAACACCAAAAGATGGCTGGCCAATTATCTGGCAGGTAGGAATGCTTACGTGTCATATGATGGCCAATCATCGCACATCAGAAACATTAAGAACGGAGTACCACAGGGCTCAGTTCTATCCCCCACACTATTTAATCTATACATGCATGACTTACCCACGCCAGACACCTCAGAAATACAAATCTCTTCCTACGCAGACAACATAATCACATGCACACATCGTAACACAAAGCTGCAGAAATAATCCAGCCATACCTTGACACACTCAACACATGGTTCATCACAAAGACTCAAAATAGCTCCAACCAAATCTACAGCAACACTTCTCACAAACTGGACAAAAGAACACAAATACATACCTCATCTCTACATCAACACTAATACCACACACAAACACACCGAAAATTCTTGGTGTAACATACGATACATCCATGTCTTTCAAACAAATCACAAACATAAAAAACAAATGCACACCCAGACTTAATGCACTCAAGTCAATCACTGGAACAACATTTGGACAAAAAGAAACTAATATAACAATATACAAACAATGCATACGCTCAGTGTTGAATTATGCGAGTCCTGCATGGGCTCCTAATCTCAGTGAGACAACACAACACCCTTCAAATCATACAAAACAAAGCCCTAAAAACAATTACAGGCTGCACAAATACAACACCTACAGACCATTTACACCATGAAACAAAAGTCCTCAAAGTCAAGGACCACCTCGACATGAGGCACACAAACACTTGCCGCAGCCACCACAAACACATTACACCCGCTACACTACATAGCAGAACACCCACACACACCAAGAAACATTAAAACAACACCCAAAGACCTTTATCACGCACATACTCTCTTCTCTTCCTCCACAACCACCAAATACCAGCCTCCGGAAACATATTCATAATCATATCACTCACCGCTCCATTAACACACTGAAAGACAACACACTGCTGCATGCCAGACCCCCCCCGATATCCACCCTTCTGAATCCTCTCTCCCACGAAAGGACAGAGTCCACTTGGCCAGACTGCGATGCGGTCACCACCCAGCACTTCTAAGCTACCAGAAGAGGCTGGATGACCACATTGTGAACAGCTGCCAAGGATGTAACACTTCACCCCATACCATACAACACATAATGGAAGACTGCATTATACACAATCATGCACGCAAACACAACATACACTCTATAAAGGATTTGTGGGAAAACCCAGTTTCGGCTATGGCATTCCTTGGGGAGACGGGACTGCTCGGACAGAGTCTAGGGAACAACAACAACACATTCACAACTTTACAATACTATCTGAAAATAGTCCTCCAGACATAGTACATCAGAAGAGGAAGTCAGAATCGAAAATAATACTGCACTCTCCTGACCACGTACTAAACAAGACGCCCCTCCAACCATGCCGAGGCAAATGGCCAGTTCCAATGCCACCAGCTAGGCCGACACACTTGTACATCTACAAGCTGCCCCAGTGCCTGAGCTATCCAGGTCTCCAAGTTTCACTGGATCCCCAGCCATATTGGGATTCTAGGGAACACTACCAAGGATGATTATGCCAAGATAGTAATGAGGTTCAGCAGGATCACGCTGCCCCTGGGACCCACAATCACAAAGATCAAGGGCATCACCAACAAAAAGGCCAGATTGATGACTAGGGACAACCACAGCAGCAATCGTCATACTTCAGAATCAGTGATGTGGCTCTACCTCATCACTAGGTAGGAAGAAGTCCACCTGTCTCCTGGCAGAAGGGAGGAATCTATATCCAAGGGATCTGCCTTGGACATTGTGGGTTGCAAGTGTTATGTGCAGGGAAAGAATCAAGAGTGCTGCAGACTCTGTGGGGCTGCAGTGGCAGGGGCAGCTCGGCACCTTACAGTCTCCCCTTAGGGGCAGCACTTTTTTTTTTTTTTTTTTGGGGGGGGGGGGCACACCTTCCCCCTGGCATCACCAGAGGTTGGGTACACACACCCTCGCTTCATGATCTCCTGGGGACCATCACTCCTGACCCTGGCATCACATGGACACCACCAGTTTTGCGTGTGAACTGTTCCGAACCGCAACAAGGTTAGGGTCCGTGGGTCGACAGCCCCAGAAACGTAAGATGCAAAAGACACTTGTGCATTTCAATGCACTACATATCCACTCTAGAACACCAGTACTCATGCATGCAAGCACAAGGTGCACAAGGCACACATTTGTGCACATGTATACACAATATGCACATACATTCACACACATTTGATAAATTGAAGAACAGGAGACTGGACCCAACGAGCATTGGTCCTTTCCTGTATACTACAATTTCGTAAATTCAAGATGGATACATCGCTTACACAAACATGTACACTCCTCCCTCAATTTAAGAATGCTCCATATACGAATTTTCGCTATAACAAATTGTCCCAAAAATCGAAATACAAACTAAAAATTTGCCATAACGAATAAAATCCTGTTGAATTTTTTTTTTAAATCGATTATTAAAAAGAAAATTATTTCTACATCATAAATAAAAACTGCCATAAGTCCAGGTAAAAAAAAAAAAGGGAAAATAGATACGTACTATTGTTTTCAAAACAACGCTGTGTACTGCTCGGTCTACTCACTCAGTCTCAGTTAATCATGGATTATTAGCATTATTTCAAGTGACATTATGCCTCCTAAGCATCCAGGAAGCCCTATTAAGGATGGTGACAAGCCTAAGAGGGCTAGGAAAGCAATATCTCTGGATACTAAGTTGTCTGTGGGACATGAAATTTGTTTGCAAGAACCCATCTCACATAATATAATGGGTTTATATGGTTAAGTGCTCGATTTAAGTATATTCGATATACGAACGGTTTTTCAAGAATGTAACTAGTTCGTAAATAGAGGGAGGAGTGTATACCAAACAGAATTCTGGACATGTAAGCTTAAGCTTACTCATGCACATTTAAATAGTCAAAACACGCTCTCAAAATTGCAAATGATACAAAGGGTACTTACATCGTCCCACGCCACAACTTTTGCCTTGGCCACTTGCTTGATGGCGATGGGGGCACTGTCTTTAATCCGATACCCATAGTACACAGTACCAAAGCCACCCTTTTGTAGAATACCATGCATATTGTACCTTTTGTCAAAGGGGCCTAAGGCAGTGCCATCCACAGGAGCAAAGGCAGAGGGTGACTGTGCTTGTGGCGTAGGAGCAGCCTGTGGACTGCTCTTGCGTTGTTGATCCTGGAAAGAAGAACCATAGCATCAAACTAGGCCATCCATATCTCTCCACCCCCAGGGTACACACGCACTTAACAGCAAAAAGTAAAACTCTTAAACCACACACACACACACACACACACACACACACACACACACACACACACACACACACACACACACACACACACACACACACACACACTTCAACGAATGGACGGCTTAGAAGACGTTCTGAAGAAAATTGAAGTCTGTGGATCCCAACGCAAAGAGAAGTGCCTAGTGTTTTTGCAGGGTGGGGGGGAAATTGCTCGTGGAGTAGTGGGAACGTAGGGAAAGAGGAAAAGGGGAGGGATTACTGAGGGAAATGGAAGGAAATGAGGAGGGAGTAGACTTTGCCCAGCCAGACAAGCGGAAGGTAAACAAAAGACTTAGCGAAGATCAAATGTCTAATAAAAATGTAAAGATTAGAAGTATAGAGAGGAGCAATACAGAAGAAAGTGACGAGAATATGTTCCAGGGATTTAAAGAGGGTGGGGGGGACACAACCCCCCCCCCCCGACTGATAAGACTAGAGGAGAGAGTTGATAAGGTGATCGAGGACTTGGAACGCAAGTTAGGTAATGTAGACTCCATTTTCCAGAGAATTGAAAGGTTGGAACAACTAGAGAAGGCTAACAGAAACTTAACTGAAGAAATAGAGGACCTAAAAAGACAGTTAGGAAATGTAAAGGAGGAGAATGAGAAATTGAAGAAGAATAGTAATGAAAATAGAGAGAAAATAGCTACAGAAGTTAAAAATTGGAGAATAACTCAAGAAGGGAATAAGGTTTCATTCACTGACATAGTCAAACAGCAATTGAAAGAACATAATGAAGACTCAGTTATTAAAGTGATGAGACAGAAGGAGAATATAGTAAGAGAATTAGCTGACAAAAAGAAATGTATAATTATATTAGGAATGGAAGAGAAACATAACCCAGATAGAACCGCAAGAATCAAGGAGGAAAATGAAAGAGTAAGCAGTTTATTAAAATTAGTCCAGGAAGATGAACCAGAAATTATAAAGGAAATTGAGGAAAAATTTAGACTAGGAAAATGTAGTACAGATAAGACCAGACCAATTAAGATTAAATTCAGGTCACAAACAACGGCAGAGAAAATTCTATCCAAGACGGGGAAACTAGCAACAAATGATCAATATAAAAAGGTATGGATAAAAAGAGAAATGAATAAGGAGGAAAGAGAGGCAGAAAAGAAGAAAAGAATTGAAGCTAAGGCAAAAAACGAGGAAAGAACGGAGTCAGAGAAAGAGAGATTCTATTGGAGAGTAGTGAACATGAAAATAAAGCAGTTCGACATACTAAAGAAAAACATAAGGGAAACAGAGAACACAATGGAAGTGGCAGAAAACTAAGAGTGTCTTACACAAATATAGATGGATTGATAACAGGATTGAATGAACTGAATGATTATTTGAAAGAAAAAGAACCGGACATAATGGGAATTGTAGAAACAAAATTAAAAGGCCCACTACCACCCAACAGTGTAGGACATGATACTTACAATTATTGGATTAGAAACAGAGAGAAAAAACAAGGGGGTGGAGTTATGTTCCTGACTAAGAAGGATATAAACGTGAAAGGTGTCATATATGGAAAGAATACAGTAGAGATGATTATGATAGAAGTGGAAGACCGAGATAAGAAGAGCAGAAAATTTGTGATCAATTATGTGCCTCCGAAAACAGCCTCATGGGAGGAGAGTGAACATAAAAGTATGTTAGAGGACACAAAGATAGCATTAACTAAAATAATGGAAGACGGAGGAAGAATAGTTATGATGGGCGACTTTAATTGCAAAGAAATCTGCTGGGAAGAAATGACAGTAAAGAGTGGTGATGACTCATGGGGAAATGCTCTACTTGAGATGATTACTGACCATTCAATGACACAATGGATACAAGAGAACACTAGGTATAGAAATGAAGAAGAACCATCGAGGCTAGACTTAATAATTACATCTGAACCTAGAATAGTGGACAAGATTGAATATAAAACACCAATAGGTAAAAGTGACCACATATTGATTGAACTGGAACTTGATGAAGAAAAATATATGAAAAGAAATGAACAATATAGAAAAGGAAGAATGATGTATGAAAAAACAAACTTTGATAAAATAAGAGAATTCTTCCAACAAGAAAACTGGGAAGAAATATACAAAGAAGAAACATCAGTGGAAGAGAAATGGAATATCTTGACAAAAATTTACAAAAAAGGAGTGGAAAAGTATGTCCCAAGACAAAAACAAGAAAAAGAATATGTAAAATGCTGGTACAACAAAAGTTGTAGGGAGTTAAAAGACAAAAGAGACAAAGCCTGGACCAGATGGAAAAAAGACAGAAGACCTGAAAAATGGAAAATATATACTGGTTATAGAAATGAATATGTACAAAAGTGCAGAGAGGAAAAAAGAAAATATGAAAAAGATGTTATAGAAAAGTGTAAAGATCAACCAAAACTATTCTACAGATTTGTAAACAATAAACTGAAAAACAAACAAGACTTGGAGAAATTAAGACAAGGAGGAGTTGAATACACTGAGGAAATGGAAATGGCAGAAATTATGAACAAACATTTTAAATCAGTGTTTACAAGGGAAAATATACAACCTGAAGAGATTGAGTGGAAGGAAAAAGTCCCCCCTATGGAAGAAATAGAAGTAACAAAGAATGAAATATTGACACACTTGGGTAATTTTGATGTCAGAAAATCGCATGGGCCAGATGAAATAGCAAACTGGATTCTGAAAGAATGCAGGAATGAACTGGCAGACAAAATACATAGCATAATAAGCAGTTCCTTAAAAGAAGGAAAAGTTCCAGAAGATTGGAAAAAAGCAAATATAGTACCTATATATAAAGGAGGAAATAAAGAAGAACCTACCAACTATAGACCAGTCTCTCTAACAAGTACAATAGCAAAAATATGTGAAAGAATTATCAAAAGTAGATGGGTAAAATACTTGGAAAAAAACAACGTACTAAATCCAAGGCAATTTGGATTCAGACAAGGGCGATCATGCGTCACCAATTTAATATGTTTCTATTCAAGGCTAATAGATATAATACAAGAAAGAGATGGATGGGCTGATTGTGCATTTCTAGACCTAAAAAAAGCTTTTGACAAAGTACCACATAAGAAGCTGCTTAAGAAATTAGAATATGAAGGAGGAATACAAGGTAAATTGCTAAATTGGATGGAAGACTTTTTGCAAGACAGAAAAATGAGAGTAGTGATAAGAGATCAGCACTCAAAATGGAATGAAGTAATAAGCGGTGTCCCGCAGGGAACAGTTCTGGCCCCAATAATGTTTGCTATATATATTAATGATATGGATGAAGGAATTGAAAGCTATATGAGCTTCTTTGCAGATGATGCAAAACTACTGAAAGAATGAAAACTGAAGAAGATTGTGAATCACTACAGAGAGATCTAAATAAAGTACAGGAATGGAGTAGGAAGTGGGAGATGGAGTTCAATACAAAAAAGTGTAGTATAATGGAATTTGGAAAAAGCAAAAACAGAATAACAGGATCATATAATTTGGGAGAAGAAGGAATAAAAAGAGTAGAAAACGAGAAGGACCTGGGAGTCATTGTTATGAATAATATGTCACCTGAGAAACATAAGATTTTTGGAGAAACCTATAATTTAATAAGAACAATCAAAGTGGCATTTACATACCTGGATGAAGAAATGGTGAGGAAAATCCTAATCACCCTGATAAGACCAAGATTGGAATATGCAGCAACGATATGGTCACCAAGTACAAAAAAATGTATAAAAAAACTTGAAAGAATACAAAGAGCAATTACAAAATTGGCACCAACACTCTCAAAACTATCATATGAAGAGAGACTACAAAAACTTAAACTACAGACACTAGAGCAAAGATGAGAGAGAGGAGATTTGATAACTATTTACAGAATCATGAAAGGCATAGAAATTACTGATAGAGAGAATCTGATAAAATGGGATGACAGAAATACAAGAGGACACGGAAAGAAAATAAAAAAAGACAGCTATAGAAGAGATTTGAAAAAGAACAGCTTTCCTCACAGAGCAATAGACAGTTGGAACAAGTTAGATGAGAAAGTGGTGTGTGCAAAAACAATACACGAATTTAAAAATAGTTTAGATAAAATGAGATATGAAGACGGGACCCCACGAGCATAGCTCCCCTTCCCATAAAATACAACTAGGTAAATACAACTAGGTAAATACAACTAGGTAAATACAACTAGGTAAATACAACTAGGTAAATACAACTAGGTAAATACACACACACACACACACGCACACACACGCACACGCACACACACACGCACACGCACACACACACGCACACACACACGCACACACACGCACACACACACGCACACACACACGCACACACACACGCACACACACACGCACACACACACACGCACACGCACACGCACACGCACACATACACACACACGTGCCAAGATCAATAAAAGTGGCATTTACATACTTGGACGAAGACATGATAAAAAAAATATTGGTTACATTGATAAGGCCTAGATTAGAGTATGCGGCGACATTGTGGTCCCCCAGTACCAAAAAGAATATAAAGAAAATAGAAAGAATCCAAAGAGCAGCTACAAAAATTGCACCTGCACTTGCAAACCTATCATATGAGGAGAGATTGGCTAAACTGGAGTTTCCGACACTGGAGCAAAGAAGAGAGAGGTGACCTATTGACCATCTACAGAATCATGAAAGGCACAGATACTTGATAGAGAACTTAAGAAAATAAAAAAACAGCTATAGAAGAGAACTGAAGAAAAACCGTTTTCCACATAGAGTTTTGGACACTTGGAACAAACTGGATAATGAAATAGTAAGTGCAAAAACCATTCATGAGTTTAAAAACAAACTAGACACTGCGAGGTACAATGGCGGGACATCACGAGCATAGCTCCCCTTCCCACAAAATACAACTAGGTAAATATAACTAGGTAAATACACGTGTAGCATAATGGAGTTTGGAAAAAGTAAAAATAGAATATCAGGACAATATAAAATTGGTTTTGATTGATTAATTAGAGTGGGCAAAAGCCCAGCACAGGGTCATTAGACCATTCGTGCCACCAGATAAAATAGATAATGAGGTTAAAATATTAAATTCTAAAAATTAAAACTACTACAATGTTACCGCCTGATTAATTATTAAAATAACCTACGAAATATATACAAAACCTAGACATTAAGCAGCGAACTACACAAGAAGTAAGACTACCAATAAATAGGTACAACACAATTAAAATTAAATATAATAAAACAAATTAACATCTTTTAAAAATCCTACAAGGGGTTGTATCATGGGTGTAGCACCCAGCATCTTACGGAGGTCAGGAGGAAGGCCCCACTTCCGCCGCCAAGGCTCGTAGTATCTGCACTCGAGCAGGAAATGACGGACGGAAAAGGGGGAGCCACACTTCTTGCTTGAAGGTGGAATCCAGAAGAGAATAAAAATTCATGAGTTACCTTTGTATGTCCAACAAGTAAACAGTTTAAAAGTTTCGGATAGAAACGGTTGTGGTGGGAAAGGAATGGCCAGCGATCTGCAGAACATTTCATGCTCCGTAGCTTTTGGTTCATTCTAATATTGTCCCAGGTGGTGTCAAAATTTCTATGCACGCGGGAGATTATAGTGTGGATGTCGGAAAAGGGAGAGTCCCCGCACGATGGCAAGGGACAGGCTGCCGCCAATTTGGCCACCCTGTCCGCCTTCTCACTGCCAATGATACCAACGTGTCCAGGGGACCAGCATTATCGGACAGTTTTTTCCCTGGCCGCTGTTCTCGTTAGCCACTCTTGGATCTCAAATATCACGGGGTGGGACGGAATAAAATTAGTAAGTGCTAAAATTGATGATTGAGAGTCGCTATAGATGGTAAAATCATTAAAATCCGATTTAAAAATAAAATGCTTCAAAGCGAGTAAAATTGCGTAAAGTTCAGCCATAAAAACAGACGAGGTGAAGGGTAATTTTGCCGTGAAAGTTTGAGATGTAACGGCTGCACAGCCCACATCAGTGGGAGATTTTGACCTGTCAGTAAAGACCATGATGGAGTCTGCATGTAATTTTTTATTCTCCTCAAACAAGGCAGCAACAATGTAGGGCAGGTGCCCACTTTTTTACCGTTCCATGGGGCAGAACTCAGGAATGGGCCTGCACCAAGGCGGGGTATCAAAGTTCCTGGACTCGAACACCTTAAGGGAACAGCTGCTTCCCTCCTCAAGTAGACGGAGTGTGTGTAGGTGCAGTGGGACTAAAGCTGATCTTTTGGTGTTGTATGTATCCCAGAGTCTCGCGTTATTAACCACATCAAAAGATGGTATATTTCCGAATGATTTGCACTTGAAGTAAAAGGAGAGTAACAGTTGCTCCCTTCGGTTAGAGAGCGGCAAATCGCCAGAGAGGATGTAGAGGGATTCGACAGGAGAGGTACAGTGGGCACCAGTGCACAGTCGCAAAGCCTGGTGGCGTACTGTATCAAGGGAGCAGAGGGACATCCCACTTGCCAAGGAATAGACCTGGCATGCGTAATCCAGCCGTGATCTTACGAGGCTGATCCACTCCCCAGTCTCATCCAGAAACCGCCTTTAAGATGTTGAGGTCGGAGAGGGAAGATCGTCCAAGACTGAGGATGTGGCTGTTCCACGTAAGGTGCTGGTCAAAAATTACCCCAAGAAACTTAGTCAACTGTTCATAGGGTATTGGAATGCCTCCCAGGATAATATGTGGAGGAACATTCTGGCGTGGTCGTTGTCAAGGCCTGCAAAAGTGCATCGCCACCGTCTTCGATGAGGAGAATTGGCAGCCTCTGCGAGAGGCCCAGGAAGTAGCAGCATTCACACCGTGCTGAGTGTGTGTAATTGCCGTGAAAAGGTTTATGGAGGAGAAGTACACAAGGAAGTCATCAGCAGAGTGAGCACTGGAGTGAGGTGTCTGCCTCAGCAACCACCTGGACTATCCCATTGATGCTGACCAAGAACAAGGTGGGGCTGCTGCTGCTGCCTTGGGGGACACCTTGCTCCTGGGGCTTGGGCGACGAATATGCTCTGCCGATCTTCACTCTCAGAGTCCTATCTGACATGAAAGCTCGAAGGAAGGAAAACATCCTACCCCGCACTCCCATCTCAAGGAGGCTCATCAAGATACCCCCTCTCCAAGTCGTGTCATACGCCTTCTCCAGGTCGAAGAAAACGGCGATGGTATTCATGTTGCGCACTAGGGCATCCTGCACGTGTCGAAAAATGGAGCAGAGGATCTAAGGTGGAGCGGTGTTGGCGAAAGCCGAACTTGTAAGGGGTGAGGTGGTCTCTACTCTCCAGGTACTGGGTAAGTTGAAGGTTGACCATCCTCTCAAACACCTTGCATAACACTCCTCAGGGTGATCGACCGGTAACTAGAAGGGATCTGGTGATCCTTGCCTGGTTTGGCTATGGGGACGATCACGTAGACGATCACCAAGATAATGGTAAGAGACCAGAGTACCAAATCCTGTTATATATCGCCAGAAGGGTTGCGAGAGCCTCCGAAGGAAGGTGGTTGATCATGTCGACACTAATCGTGTCATCGCCTGGGCTAGTATTCAGCGTCTGGTCAATGGCGTGCTCGAGTTCGCGGAGGGAGAAGGGCAGATTGTAAGCTTCAGTGTCAGTGGGAGCGTGGTCATCAAAATTCGTCATGTGATCCAGTAGCTGGAGTTCTCGATGTAGGGCAGTAGAGCTGGAAACACGGGAGAAGTGTGTGGCAAGTTCCTCAGCTACCTCGCACGGGTCCGAGACAACGGTGTCATTTATAAGGAGGGACGGCTGAGGAGATGGTATGTACCTGCCGGAAAGCTTCTTCACTCTGTTCCAAACCGACGCCAAAGGCGTCATTTTAATGGTCGATACGTAGTTCTGCCATGACATGCACTTCACCTCCCTTCATATACTTTCGTTTGTTCGCAACCGCTTTCTGGTACACCATCTTATTGGTCTACGTCAGAGGTGACGGAAACGCCGGTAGCAGGAACAAGCGGTGTCACGAAGGTTCCAGCAGGTGGTGTCCCACCAAGGAATAGGCGGCCTGCCAATCGGCAGGCGGCTAACCGGTATAGAACCACCAGCGGCGTTAAGAACAATCGAGACAAATTGCTTACAAGCTTGAATCCATGTGCAAGTCACTTAGTTCGGAGCACAGCTCCCCAAAGAGTGGCCAATTTGCCGCTTTCAACTTCCACCTTTGGGGCTGGGAGATAGGGGGAGGAGAAACACGAGAAACTACTACCAGGTAGTGGTCGCTGCTGTGTAAATCCGCACACACCCTCCAGGAGAAGTCCACGAGGACCGCTGAAGTGCAGATCCCAAGATCCAGGACAGAAGTAGTGTCGAGGAAGATGTTATGATAAGTCGGGTTTTCATCGTTCATGAGGGAGACCTCGTTCCCCTCTAAAAGTTTTTCAATGGCACGGCCCTTCTCGTTACGGGAAGAGCTATGCCACAAAGGACTGTGTGCATTCAGATCACCAAGAATAATAAATGGGGGTGGGAGTGCATCGACAAGTTCTTGAATATCGGAAGCACGAACACTAGAGCTTGGCGGCAGGTATAGGGAGCAGATTGTGTAGCTCTTACTAAGGATGGCCCATACAGCGGCCAGCTGGAGAGTTGTGCGCAAAGGGATGGTAGTGTGTTGAACGCTTGCGTGGACGACTATCGCAGCACCACCCCTGCTTGGAGAACCAGCTGCAGGAACGGTACCATAAAACCTGTAGTTCATACCTGGATTATAGTGACTGGAGGGAAGCATAGTTTCTTGAAGACAGACAACTCTGGGGTTGTGCTCACGGAGGAGGCACTTCAACTTCTCCCCGTTCGCACGGAGACCTCGGATGTTCCATTGAAGGAGTGTCGTGGGAGGCGAGAATTTGAGGGATTAATTAGAGTGCTGCCCCCTGATGGGGGACGGCTTATGTTGGCCATCATGGGGTTCACGAGATTCGCGTCCCATAGTAGTTTTTTGAGGCAAGATCTTTGCTCTCTGGTCTCTTTCTTTCGGTCTTTGTTCTGGAGATTTAGAAGATGGATCAGGATTAGAAGGCGGTTGTTTCTTCGACAGATCTGGCGTGGCTTTGATAGGGTGAGGCTGTGTAAACGTTTTATTGGATCTGGGGGACACTAAAGGAGGAGGTTGAAGGGAGGTGTTGGAGGGCGCGGTCTTGGACGGGCGGTCGCTCGAGTCACCATCAGGCAGAGGTCGTTTCTGGGGAAGCTTCTTGCCGGAAAGGGCAGGGGGATGTTTAGGTAACAGCGGGAGTGATGGAAGGTCCAAAAGCAAAGTTGTGGAGTTGCTTGGGCTCTTCATCACAACATCTTCGGTACCAGGAATCTCCCCATCCTGCACAGACGATGGGGTAGAGATGGATGTCATCTGGGGGAAGTCACTCATTGATGAAGAGTTGGCGCTAGATTGCGCCATTGGGGGCCGAGAGCTCAATTGCCCCAAAGAGGGGGACTTTTTTTTTTTTTCAAAGGATGGTGTGGGCAATCTATAGACCTTGGTAGGAGAAGATGACTTGCTGGGTTTAGAGTTGTTCCGGGGCGATCGTGACTTACTGGTTTCAGGGCGCTTCTTCGGTGATCTATCAGAAGACATCACGGGTCGAGAAGAAGGATTAATTGGATCCAGAGTGCCAAGATCGGATGTATTTGTCAGATGTGGAGGGGGAGAAACAAGCATAAGATTACCATCGGTGACGCGAGATATGATACGCTGGAAGGTCAACTGGTGTGAAGATTGAGAAGGTTGCACAGGGACGGTCGCAGCGGATGATGTGGCATCCGGATGTGATGATGAGGGATGGAGCGATGGGTTAGCCTTTACTGAAGTCTTTGTTTCCGACGCGCAAGACGCGGGGCACTGACCCCACTGTAGGATGGCTGCCGCACCGCGAAAGCTGGTTCGGTTATTGTACGCAGTTTCCGAGACCAGTCTCTGCCGGGAGTGTTCTTCACACTCCTTCGAGAATGTGTGGTGAGCACCATTACAAGCAGCGTAGGTTGGCGCAAGATCGCAGCATTCCCCCTCAGTGACGTGGGATGGTTTGGCGCAGTTGCGGCAGAGGGTAGGAGAACCACAGATCTTGGAGGAGTGACCGTATCGCAGGCAGTGGGTGCACGTCCTTGGCGATTGAACGTAGGATCTAACCGTACAGCGGTGGGGTCCAATCACGATCACGTCTGGGGGATTCAGGTCGGAGAACTTTAATATTATTAGTGGCGTTGGGACAAACTTTTGTTCTTCTGGGCTGTACTTGGACACTACGTGGGTATCCAAAACGTTCTGGGGGCACATGTTAAGGAGGATAGTGGTTGGAAGGCTACTAAGGGAAGAGTTAAAAATCTTACCCTTTGAGCCATTATAGTCATCATATGGAGAAATCTTGAGGATTCCGCTGCCATAAAAATCTCCGGACGAACCCTGGAGCATAAATCCCTGGTGGGGTCTTACCTTCACTAGGTAGGTGTTGCGACCAAAGCACGTGAAGGTTTCTGGAGTGAGTGGAGGGTTGGCGATCATTGTTGATCATATTAAATATTAGGACATCATTACTGCCCTCCTCAACAGTCACCAGGTTATACACGGGGGCTAAAGCATAAGGATGGGGACGTTCAGGGAGCTCGGGGGTAAGGTATGTATCATTAGGGACGAAATCATCGTCTTGTTCTTCAATATTTGATATTTTTAGGATGGAACATTTTAAGATCTAATCCACAATTTTATTACCATTGAGGGCAACGCTGGCTGCAATGCATTCTGATGGAGCTAAGAAACACATAAAAGTTGTTATAATTTGACTTAACACGGAGAGATACATTCGACAGTACCAAAAGGGGTAACTAGCTTCACGAGTTCGAAAAAGCTTAGGCGCCTTGGGGCATGTTCGATCCCAAGGAGTCTTATTCGGGGTAGACGACGTTGTCTTACCAGCTGCGTCAGCTGGAGCCAGATTTAGGGGGCCGGCCACCCCACTAAAAGGGGACCTTTTCATGATTGGCTGCCAAGGCCAGGTTGTAAATGAGGATAGGGAGGACGGCACCAGGCGGAGCCTCACGCCTGGGCTAGGACTTGGATCGAAATCCTACTGCACCGGCTTACCATGCTGCAATGCAGGCGCCCTTCGAGGTGACATGATACCCTGCCACCAACGAACCTATTGGCAGGGACACATTACCGTAGGATGGGTGTAGCACCGCTACTGAGAGGGGCGGCTGAAAATTAGGTCGGAGGGAGGGGACAGCAAGCGGAAGAGGAGAGAAGAGTGGAAAAGGAAGTCCAAGAGGAAGCCCTGTGCGGGGGCTATATTCTATATACCCCCTAGCCCCAGCAGGGGGTCTGGCAGGTTAATGACTGTCGATCACGAGTCAAACAAATGATCCAAGACCATAGTGAATCACACACAAGATAAATGCCTCGTCATTTTTGGGATACAACAATGTTTGTGTGTGACCAGCAAGGTACGTATCCAGTCCAGTTCTTTGAATTATAGTTTTAGCACAAAATGGAAGTAAAGAAATAAAGATCAGCAAATCAACCAAGAGGGGATTGGATATACAGGTAAACGTCGACTTACGATGGCATTAGGTTTCGATAGAGCCATCGTAAGACGATCTCATCGTAAGTCGATCCCCACTCTGTTCCGTGGTCACTGTACCTAGCCTACCTGTATATTAACCACCAGAGATACTGAATATAGCCTATTAAACATGTACAGTAGTTTATTTAATTATTTTTATCCTTTTTACCATATTCAAACACTATAATATGTATTTTCAGTACGGAACTTAAATCTCGCGGGCAGCAGCCAATGCCAGCCGTACGACGTGACGTAATAATACTCGCATCATAAAATATAGTCACCGCTTATATTGATCGTTCTCTCTTTCACCCGCGAATTTTGAAAACCACAGAGAATGAATCATTTGAGAGAATGTAAAAACACAGGGGCGACTACAATAAATATAATCAAGACGCCGATATGGCATCGTCGCGAATCCACTTGCTCCTCATGACGCATACGTGTGCGGCACCGTATGGAAGGGGTTAAATTATCATGTCGTCGTCATCGTAAAGTCGAACAATCGTAAGTCGCGGCCATCGTAAGTCGACGTTTACCTGTATTCAGTCGAGTCCCCATTGGGAGTTAAAAAAAAAATAAAATAAAAAAATAAACAATACTCAGAGGATGACTAGCAGGTACATCACTGATTAATTTTTGGGGTTTAGGAGGCAAGGGGAATCAATGGATAAAACTATGGACATTAATAGATATATTAGGATTAGCAGAGCAATACGGAATATAGAAAATAATAACTTAGCAGAAGAATTGATTGATTTAAAATTAGACCATAAAGCTTTACAACTAGAGGTACCCAACTGACGCACAACAAATGTGATACTAAGGCAATTAAACGATCTAAAATGTGAACCAAGCCCAATAAAGAGAAAATGAAAGGAAAATGAGGTTAGAAATACAAACGAAGAACTGAAGAAAGAGGTTACAGAACAATTACAAGCAGTAACTAAAAAGATGGAAGAATCAATTGAACAGACCAATCTGAATGAAATAAAAAATCAGTGGAAACAGGAATGTGAAAATCAAAAACTCAAAGAAATAGTCCAGCAGCAGGTAGAAGAGAATGCAAGGGAAACTGATCAAGGTGATCAAAGAAAAGGAAAATTGGGTGAGACACACAGTGGACAAAAAGAAATGCATTGTGGTTTACGGTACCAACGAAAAACAATGTGCACAAATACCAAAGAAGGGAAGAGAATAATTGTGAAGGAGATACTAAAAGCAGTTCAAGACAAGGGACAGAATCTGTAAAAGGAAATCGATGACGTGCATAGGATGGGTACATACTCAAAAGAAAACTACAGAACAATGAAATCAAACTAAGAACTCAAATGATAGCGGAAGAAATACTATCAAAAGCCGCAAAACCAGCAAACAGTGAAAAATACAAAAATGTGGATAAAAAAGGAAATGAAGAGGAAATAAAGATAGGGCACTGAGAAGTGAAGCCAAGGAAAAAACGAGATTGAGAAAATGGTACACCAGAAAAATGTAAAAACCAAAAAATATAAGAAAAAATTAATAATGGCATATACAAACATGGACGGTATGATTTCTGGAATAAATTAAACAACTATTTGTCAATAGAGACACCAGACAATGGGAATTGTGGGGACAAAACTAAAATGTCCTATACAATCAAGTATGGTGGGACAAGGTTTATACAACCTTTGGTCAAAAATAGTATGGACTAACAAGGGGGAGGAGTCATGCTATTGACTAGAAAGGATCTAAATGCAATAAAGGCAACAGAAGGAAAGGATAATGTGGAATTGATCACAAAGTAAAAAATAGTAGTATGGAAAGTAGAAAGTTCAGTTATATTTGTGCCCCCAAAAACTAAAACTTGGACTGACAGTGAACACAGAATTACTAGAAGACACAAAGAATGAACCGAGACACTGAAATAGGGAGAAAATCGTAATTGTGGGCGACTTTAACGCAAGGGAAACAAGTTGGGAAGAATTGACAATGGGAGGTGGAGAGGAACACTGGGGCAACATCCTACTGGATATGACCACTGACTACACATTGACTCAATGGGTCAAAGAAAACCCTAGATACAGACAAAACAAAAAAAACATTGAGACTAGACTATATTCACCTCTGAGCCTGAAATTGTGGAAGAAATAAACTATAAGATACCAATTGGAAAGTGACCACATACTAATAGAGATTGAGCTTAAGGAACAAGAAACAGAAGGAGCATTAATGTACAACAAAACTGACTTTGTAAAACTTGGAAAAAATGTTCAAAATGCTAGTTGAGAAAAATTTGCAAATAATGAAACAAAGATGGAGAGAAATAAAACATTTTTAAAGAAATATATAAGGATGGTACAGATAAACATGTGCCTAAGCAGAAACGGAAAAGGGTGTACTTAAAGTGCTGGTATAATAAAAAGTGTAGCAAGGCTAATGATAGACGAGACAAAGCTTGGTAAAGATGGAAAACAAAAAAGTGACTAAATGGCAAACATGCATCAAACTGAAAAATGAATATGTAGACATATGCAGAGAGGAAAAAAATTATGAAATAGACATACAGCGAGATCTCTCATTAACGGACGTTAATTAGCCGTGTTTGCTGTGTTTTCACTGTTTTTGGTGTTTTTGGTGCTGTTGTTTAATGCGTGCAATCACTATGCCACCCAAAAACCACTCCAAAACACAGCGAAAACGCCGCAAACACAGCTAATTAACGTCCGTTAATGAGGGGTCTCACTGTAATAGAAAAACAGATCAACCTAAACTATTTTACAGATATGTAAACGATAAACTAAAAGAAACATGAAATAGTGAAACTGCATGAAGGAAATAAAGAATAAACAGAAGATGAATGGCTGAAGTAATGACCAGACATTTCAAGTCTGTATTTACAGTTGAAAGCTCAAAAGTGGGATGATGGTCACCAAGAAGGATCCCCCCCAAAATGAAAGAAATAACTGACAAAGAAATAAGGGACCAAATAAAGAAACTTGATGTCAGAAAGTAACATGGGCCAGACGAAACAGCAAACTGGATATTAAAAGAATGTATAGATAAACTCAGATAAAATACAAGATAATTGACTTCTCACTCAAAGGAAAAGTACCACAAAATTGGAAAAACAAATATTGTACCAATATACAAAGGAGGAAAAAGCAAATCCAACAAACTATAGACAGGTATCCCTTAAGCCACGCCCACACGGTCGAGCACTGTCCGCCGGGCACGAGGGCTTTGCTTGACAACGGGCAATTTCATCGGGCAAACCATCAAACTGTCCGTTCCCAGCGCCATTTGCAGGCACTGGATGGAGGGCTGACATCGCTGCCAAACACATGAGGTGAGGTGCGAGCAAAGTTAGCAAACCCGCTCAGTACAGACCGAAGTTACCTTACTACCATGTCCGCACCTAGTACTAGTGTGTACTGGTCTCGACAAGACGTGCTATTGGTGCTATGTTTTTCCTCCTATTTGTCTCTTGCCTTTGTATATATGGCTCCACTTTCGAAAGGAGAAAAGAAAAGCTGCTTATGTTCATTCTCATGTAACTGCAAAACCATTGTTCATTTTCATCCTGCAATTCACGTAGGGTTGTCACCAAGCTTCCCATTAAATCACATCTTTGTAACCACTCCCGGCATCAGGCATGTCTCCGTGATTTCTTGTTTTTCTTTTTAATGCAGGCAGCAATTATAATGCTGTAAAGTGCTACCTTCTTTCCAAGTATGGCGGGAACCATGGTTATCGTACCACACTGAATCACTCCCTCCCAACCTCTGCTTGCAGCCAACTAACCTCCAACCACCATCGTCAGCCATGTGGACACTTTGTGGGCAGAGTCTGCGGACTTTGCCCGGTAAGGGCAAAGTCTGCCAGGCACAGGTCGACCGTGTGGACGCGGCATTACAAGCACAATTGCAAAAATATGCAAAAATTAAAAATAAATGGAATAAACACTTGGAAGAGAACAACATACTAAACCTAAACCAATTTGGATTTAGAAGTGGAAGATCATGTACTACAAACTTCAAACGCTTTTACTCAAGATTGGTAGAAATAATACAAGAAATATGGCTGGGCAGACTGTGCCTTCCTGGACTTGCAAAAGGCTTTTGACAAAGTACCACACAAAAAGCGACCAAGAAAAATTGAAACAATAGGTGGAATACAGGGAAAATTTGAATGGATGAACAACTTCTTGAACTGAAGAAAAATGAGTGGTACTTAAGAGAAATTAACTCAAATTGGGTAAACATAAGTGGAGTCCCCCAAAGCTCCATATTGGCTCCGATAATGTTTGCCATTTATATAAATAACATGGATGAAGGAATCTAATGTTATATAAACTTCTTTGCCGATGATGTGAAACTATTGAAGAAAGTAAAGATTGCAAATATTTTCAAGAAGACCTGGACAAAGTCTGGAAATTGAGTATATAAGACGAAGTGAATTTCAACATTAAGAAATGTAGTATAATGTAATTTGGAAAAAGTAAAAATAGAATATCTGGTCAATACAAAATTGGTACAAAGGAAGCTACAAAAGTAAACTAAGAATGAGACCTAGGAGTAATTATCTCAAATGACATGACACCAGACAAACATGTAAGCAATAGTTGAAGAAACTTACAATTTAACAAGATCAATGAAAGTGGCCTTTGACTAAGTGGATGAGGAAATGGTAAAGAAAACACTAGTTACACTGATAAGATCAAAATTAGAACATGCAGCGTCACTATGGACACCCAGTACAATAAAAAACAAAGAAACTACAAAGAATTCAAAGAGCATTGACAAAGATGGCACTAACACTTAGCAAGTTGACATACAAAGATTGGACAAACTAAACTTACTAACTCGAACAAAGAGAAAGAGGTGATTTGATAACCATCTACAGAATTATGAAAGGGATGGAAATCATTGATAGGGATGATCTACTTAAATGGGACAGAAGAAATACAAGAGGACACTAAAAGAAACTTAAGGACAGTAAGAAGAAATTTGAAAAAAGCTTTCCAAAGTAATAGATACATGGAACAAATTGGAAAAAAAAACAGCAAGTGCTAAAACTATACATGATTTTAAGAAAGAACTGGATGCAGATATACAACTGTGGGTCACTACGAGCATAGCTCTCCTCCCGCAAAATACAACTAGGTACATACACATCAGAGAGGAAGGACGTCCAGCAATTAAGCTCCGAATTGGCACTGTTGTTTGAATCAGATAAAACTCCCATTTTTTGGGATGTAGTGTTGTTGTGTTCTCAAGTGACCGGTAAGGTATCTAATCCGGTATTTGAAATAGTTTTTAGCACAAAATGGAGGAAAATAAAAGAAAAGAATCAACAAAGATGATTAGATACAAGTGGAGTGGAGTCACCACTGGGAGTGATCCCAAAGAGAACATGTACAAGTGCCACTGAAGACAACTCGTATGTATGAAAGTAAGGTTTTTTGGGGGATCTCAGAGGGAAAGAGGAGCAATAGGAAAAATTATGGACACAGAATGAGAAACTAGGGTTGGCGGGGCACCAAAGAATCCCGACATCAACGACTTGGTAGATGAATTGATTTAAAGATAGACCATAGAGCTTTGCAAATATAGATATCAAACTTACAGAGCAAACTACGAGATAATCAGAGTTAAATGATCCAAAATGTGAACTAAATATGATTGAAAGAAAATGAAAGGAAAACCAGGATAGAAAAAAAACTAGGAACTAAAGAAAGATCAAAGATCAATTACAAGCAGTGACCAAAAAGATGGGAGAATCAAAGAGTGATCTCACCGAAATAAAAATTCAATGGAAAAAGGATTGTGAAAAGATAAAAAAAAAAAATAATAATACAACAGCTGGTAGAGGGGAATGCAAAAGAAACAGTGATTAAGTTAATCAAAAAAGGAAAATTGGGCGAGTGTATAAAAGAAAAGTTGGAGAAGGAAATCAACGATGTGCATAGGATGGGTACACTAAAGAAAAAACTATAAACCAATGAAAATCAAACTAAGGACTCGTATGACAGCTGAAGAGATACTATCAAAAGTGACAAAACTAGCAAACAATAAAAATTACAAAAATGTGGATAAAAAAGGAAATGAAAGATGAAGAAATAGAGAAAGATAGGGCACTAAGAAATGAAGCTAATGAAGGAAACTAGAGAAGACTGAAAAAAAAGCAAGTTTTTTTTTTAGAGTACAGTGGTACCTCTATTTACGTGATTAATCCCTTCTGTACACCTCCGCATAAATAGAAATTCATAATTGAAACTATTTCCCATTGAAATCAATGTTAATTCAATTAATCCATTCCAGACCTTGAAAAAGTCTACTTTTTTCCCCCCTCTGATAGGATAAAGCCTGTCACCAAATGGACATATATAGGGATTCTGATGTTCCTGCACCATCAATGCCAAAAAAAAATCAATGTTAAAGGCCATTTACAAGGTAAAAAATAATTCAAAAAGCAATTTTTTGTACCTACTGATGGTAAGGCTTGTAGCTGGTGTAGGGGGATGGGAGTGAGGTGGTGGAGTGGTGGGGGCTTACTGAGCCCCCTCTGAAGGAGGAGGTTCTCCTTCAGCAGGAGTGGCACCCTCATCAGGATGCTGTCGTTTGGCACAAAGCTGGAAGAACTGTGATGGTTGCTTGACGGCATCGTGTACAGGATTTAGAGGTAGTGAGGCATGACCAGTTCATTGAACTGGCCTGCAACACAGCTCACTAATGTCTGGTCCAGGTGTGTGACCTCAACGAAATCTTAAGAGCTTCCTCCACATTACACAGAGACCTTCACCTCCATGGAGGGGCCCTGAACACTACCATCATCTCCCTCAACCTCTTGCTGTTCCTGGGCCAATTTGGCAACCTGCTCCTTATGCAGCTCCTTCAGCTCCTTGGTGGTCAGTTCATCTTTGTGCTCCCCTACTATCTCCTCAACATCCCCGTCCTCCATCTCCAGGCCCAAGTCCCTCCCTAGTGCAACAATGTCCAAGATGACCAATGGATCAGCAGACTCAAAGCCCTGGAAGTCCCACTCCCTGTCAAATGATTGTCAAAGCTTTTTCCACGCTGCCTGTAGAGTCCTGATGGTAACCTGCTCCCAGCTCTTGCTAATCATCTTGACAGTGCAAGATGTTGAAATGCGACTTCCAAAATTCTTGCAGGGGTCCATGTTGGTGGTAGCGTTGAAGCAGTGTTCAAACAGAGCATGCGTGCACAGCTTCTTGAAATTAGAAGCTACCTGCTGGTCCATCAGTTGCAGAATGGAAGTGGTGTTCGGAGGCAGGAATTTAATTACGACGAAATCCAGGTCTTGGGGAAGATGTGTCTGCATGTCGAGGGGATGTGCTTGGGCGTTATCCTGCAGCAGTGCTAAGAAAATGACCGACGAGTGGGGAAAATGGGAGAAATAAGGAAGGATAAAGTGAAGGCAGTTAAGATGAGAACAGGTAAGGCAACTGGTCTGGATCGATGTCATGCAGAATGTCTGAAAAAAGGAGGTACAGTGATGGTGGACTGGCTGGTGCTTATTCAACATTTGTTGAAGAGGGTAAAGTGCCGGAGGACTGGAGGAGTGCCTGTATAGTTCCACTTTACAAGGGAAAAGGGGACAAGTGTGAGTAGTAGTTTCAGAGGGATTAGCTTGTTAAGTGTAGTTGGGAAGGCTTATGGGTCTTGATTGAGAGGATTAAGAAAGGAACCGAGTAATTGGTGAGGAACAGTATGGGTTTAGGACAGGTAGAGGCTGCATAGATCAGATTTTTGTGGCAAGACATGTGATAAAGCTATAGGAAAAGGTAAGGACATTTTTTGGGCTTATGGATTTGGAAAAGGCTTATGATAGGGTAGACAGGAAGGCAATGTGGGAGGTATTGCAGATATATGGGATAGGAGGAAAGCTTTTAGGAGTTGTAAAGAGTTTTTACGAGATTAGTAGAGCATGTGTCAAGATTAGAAATGGAGAGTGGTTTGAGGTAAAGGTGGGACTTCATCAGGGATGTATTATATCACCCTGGTTGTTCAATTTATACATGGATAGGGTGGTATGAGAGGTAAATACCCCTAAAATCAATAAGTAATGAGAAAATGTCAGGAGAAACTATTTTCATAAGCTTACAAAACTTTGTCTCCTTCAAAATAATTGCCTCTCGCATCTACACACGTCTGCATGAGTCTCTCCCAATCCAGGAAGACCTCCTCAAAGTCCTTTTTCAGTAGTCCCTTCAGGTAACTTTCCAATGCCTCTTTCAGCTCCTCTGATGACTGGAATCTGATTCCCCTAAGGCTGTCTTCCATGCATGGGAACAGGAAGAAGTCACAAGGGGCTAGGTCAGCGCTGTAGGGTGGGTGCGAATGTGGCAGGAAATGGAGTAGAGGTGGAGGTAGAATGTAGATTGAGAGAGAGTAAATGCCTTGGTGGATTAAAAAGTAACGAGAAATAGACATTTGGGAATGGATGCGAAGAGGAGATTGTATGAAGGAGTGATTGTGCCGACAGCACTGTACGGGGCAGAAACATGGAACATAAGAGGAAGAGAGGAGTTTGAAAGTGAGACGAGGTGTCCAAGAAGTATGATAGGGGTTACTAGGCTGGATAGAGTGAGAAATGAGAAAGTGAGGAGAACGGGGGAGGAAAGGGAGTTGGGAAACAGTGGATGAAAGTATTAGGATGGTTTGGACACATGGAAAGAATGAATGAAGAAAGACTATTAAAAGAGGTGTGGAAGGCAGATGTAGGAGTAAACATGAGGGGGTGACCTATGATGAGATGGATGGATGGATGGAGTAAAAGGGGCTTTGGGGAAGAAGGGAATGTCTGTTGAGGAGGGACGGGAGGACAGAAGACAGAGGTGAATGGAGAATGGTTGTATATGGATGTTGTGATCCATGAGGTGGAATGGGTGCAGGATAGGGGGTGAGAGAGTATGTGCGAGAAAAATTTGACAGCCCGAAGGGATTTCTCCCCGTCTTCTCCTTTTCTCCATGAAGGGACAGAGAGGGGGGGGGGTCACCGATTTAATGATGTGGCCTTGCTGTGGGTGTGCTGTGTCTTGCGACATTGCTCCTGACCCAGGGCAGTGGACAAGATACAGGGATGACCCATCATCCAGGAGGTGCTAAGATAAGATGGAGGGAAGACAGTGGAGGGGAGTGGAGTGTGATAGGGATGGAATGTGTGGGAGTGGTTTTTAGGCTTTTTTTTTTTTTTGCTACCTCCCTTATAAGGGGGAAAAAAGCCTTTGGTGTATGTATGTACCACCATGAAGCCCATTCTCAATCGCTCAAAATAGTCCATGCCCCGATGAAGTTCGGGACAGGAACACCCACAATCAGGGATGAATGGGGGGGGTAAGCTAGTCACTGGCCATCGTCTTGGCATCACCCTGGCAACCACGATGACCCTCGCCCAACAATTAAACATTCTTGTCCCTTTACACAAGTGTTGTGCAGCTGCCCATCCCCACCAGCTAGACAACGTGGAGCCACCCTCGCCGCACCCTTCACGTGAGACGTCTTTCTCCTGACCCTACTTGTGCAAGAATCTTGGCACTAAAAGTATGCCCATACGCAAACGAAGGCAGTGCCGCATAAAATTAACATGCCAGTACGAGCCACTAGGGTAAAAAAATCACGATCGATACATAAAATACGCAAACTACATGGAATCCTCATCTTGAAAAGGATATGTACTGAAGTCTGAAGTGCAGGAGTACAACAGCTGAAGAAATTTCCGGTAATTTTTAGAAGTACACACCTACGTGATATAGCAACAGAAAAAATACAAATATTGTAAATTATAATACATCAACGTAATACAAGTTTTTCATGGCGGAAATAAATTACAAAAAGTTGCTACAAGCTATTTCAAACGAACGTGGCCTATGCGACTGCTCAACTTTTTTTAACGAGGTCGAAGAAATTAAAGTATAATAAATTCGTCTAATATAACCTACCTAACCTTCATTTAGTAATACGGTACCTGTAATTCTAGGTCATCAGGGTCATTGTCTTCGTCCTCCGAATCTATCAAAAAGATGGCGTCACGAGTCGCCATGACTGTTTGGGTATCATTTTTTTAACAACATTCAGTTATTGCTTTCCTCCAAGAAAAACGTATACTGTATTATGTTCATGTATTATAATTTACAAAATAACATCTTAATACTATATCGCATAGGTGTTAACTTCTAAAAATACCAATTTCCTTACAAAGAAAGGCTCAGGAAGCCAAATCTGCCCACATTAGCATATAAAACAGACGATCGATTTTTAATTATCAATGGGATACATGAGGAATGTTGTGAAGGTCTCCATTTTTATATGTACCCACCAAAGGGATCGATTGGGAGATCTTGAAGCGAGAGAGAATTTAAGAAAACTCGTTCCCCACTACATGTAACCAACCCTTGGAACGAGACCCGCCGTGACTCAGTTGGTAGAGAGCGAATCTGGTAACCGCGCGATTTAGGAATCAGAAACCTGCCCAAGGCGCAGAGGTTAGGAAAGGAATGGACTCGTACTGCCGCTTGACCGCAACTCACCTAGGGCCTTAGATGACCTCGTGATATTGCTGTGATACACTAGTTTCCTCCGGGTATTGTCACTACAGTGGCCGTGGACAGTTTCCTCTGTTCAAGTATGAACGTTTCCAGACCACAGAAGAGGTCCAAGTTCAAACAAATTCTGGGAAAATCAACAACTAAAATATAAAAAGTAACGAATGAAGACCACCTCACACAACCACTTAATATAGTGGCTTTTGAACTAGAGTCAGGTCAGTAGACCCTTCTTCCAGAAAAGGACTAAAACCAAGTACTGTACTATTTATTTCCTAACACTAAGCCTAAAGGAATCCGAGGACATTTGCAGGAAGAAACCAGTAGGCCAGGGCTCTCTAAATTAAAAATTTTTCCTTAAGGGAGAGCAACTCCCCATAAGCTTTGCTTCTCGCTCTCCCTTTTCAACTACCAATTTTATAAAAAAAAAAATGTATATATGTATGTCTAATTGTATTTAATATTGTTGAATAAACCTATAATAATAATAATAAAACTATGGCCCGCCGCACGATTTCATCCGGCCCGCCAAACAAATCCCTGTGTGGTGGCCTTGAAAATGAGCACGCTGCAGTGTTGCTGATCTAAGCCAGCGTTGCCAGTTGGATTTGTCCAAACTATCATACCAACCTATCTATTATTAACCAAGGCAGTGGCAAGAATTCTGTCACGGTTTAATTGCTGTGACTACCAATTAAAATGTAATGAAAACTCAAACTGTTTCCAACTGACAAGGATAGCCTCGCTGCCTCAGTCGTCAGGGAGGGGAGGGTCTTGAGGGGGTGGGTGGTGTTGGTTGGAAGGAGGGGTAGTGATAGACGCAGGGAGACGAGCGACAGGCCTTGCAGAAATCAAAAATATTTTATTACCGATTGCTCTATTTGCAATAATTAAACTGAAATCTATTAATTATATATTTAAACCCAAAATGCTGCACACTCATGAATAATTATTGTATTATTGTACTGCTGCTAAACTATTGTACATTGTACACACATTCAAATTTTCATATTTGTAAGATAATTATTGCATGACTGGCATCGCTGAATTCAAAGCTGAGGCTGCTTACTGGCGGTGCTCAGCCCGAGTCAGTTTCCCTCTCTCTCGATAGTGTGACGCACAGATACTAGTACTGTTCATGAACTTGTATTTATTATGATAGCCCAGTTTCTTAAAGTTTAAGAAACTAGGCTATCATAATATAAATATTGAACATTTCAGTTACTCCAAAGTTTAAGACAAACTTTGGAGTAACTGAAATGTTTAAGTAGATACGAAAAAAAAAATTACTTCACCTCGACTAGTTTATTTTCGAGTAAACAAGATCAACGTAGCCTAATTTTGTATGTAGGCCTATTAACCGTGGAATACTATGGTGGTTTTCAAGGAAGTGCAAATTCGCCCGCTCATAGATAGCATTCCATGGTTAAGCACATTGGAGTTAGCTCCGAACTTTAATTTTAATAACCAGTTGACAAGCCAGTACCTTTAAATCCCTAAAATACCCTTATGTTTTCAGATATGGAAAGGAGAAAAGAAAATTGGACAGCGAGTGTCAGTTCAGTGACAAATGGAAAATAAAGTACTTTTTCATGAAAGCATAATGATTAAGCTTAATGTCTCATATGTAGAGACTGTTGCTGTTATGAAGGAGTGCATTATTCGTAGGGACTATGAATCTAAACGAGTTCGTCTTGGCCTAATTTCATAAGTAGGCTTATTAACCATGGAATGCTACGGTGCTTTTCAAGATAGTGCAAATTCGCGCGCTCATAGGTAACATGCCAGGGTTAAGCAATCATGGTAAACCCGAACTTTAATAAAGCCAATTAATTTTCTGTATCCGTTTAAATTCCTAAAATACCCTTATGTTTTCAGATATGGAAAAGAAAAAAGAAAAGTGGACAGTGAGTGTCGTCAGTTCAATGACGAACGGAATATAAAGTACTTTTTTGTGAAAGCAAATGATAAAGCTTTATGCCTCATGTAAAGACAGTGTTGCTGTTCTGAAAGAATACAATATTCATCGGCACTATGAATCTAAACATGGCTCAAGTTATTCCCACATCACAGGAGCAGAACGCACTAAAGTTTGAATCATTTCAGCACAGTCTGCATTCTCAAGCTTTTTTCAGCAAGAAAAAATCTGAAAATGAAACTTCAACTAGAGCCAGTTACAAAGTTGCCTATGTGTTAGCCAAAAATGGAAAACCTTTCACTGATGGTAGTATCATAAAAGAGTGTATAGTGGAAGCAGCGGGAGAGTTATGTCTAGAAAAAGTAAACCTCTTCAAAATGACAAGTCTTGGGTCAAAAACTGTTGCTCGTAGAACTGAAGATTTAGGTGGCAACATAATTCGGCAAATAAAGGAAAAAGCAAAAAGATTTTGTTGGTATTCTCTTGCATTGGATGAATCAACTGATGTGTGTGATACCTCTCAGCTCTTAGTATTCATTCATGGTGTTGATAGTGAATTTAACGTGACCCAAGAATTAGCATCAGTTCACAGCATGCACACAACAACTGGAGAGGACATTTTCAATGAAGCAAGTAAAACTATGACAATATAACCTGGAATGGAAACAAGTGCAGTGTGTGACAATTGATGGAGGAAAGAATATGTCTGGGACAAAGAAGGGTTTGGTTGGACAAATTACAACAGCTTGTGAGGTTGGAGGATTCTCAAATCCCATTTTTCTGCATTGCCTTATCCATCAACAAGCATTGTGCCTAAAATATGTTGATATGTATTGTGTCATGAAACCTGTTTCTGTGGTTCATTTCACTAGATCTCATGCACTCAACCATCGCCAGTTTCGTGATTTCTTGAAAGAAATTGATGCCGAGTTTGTTGACTTGCCTTATTATACAGCAGTTAGATGGCTTAGTTGTGGAAAGGTTTTGCTGCATTTCCTTGAGCTCAGATTAGAAATTTATTCATTTCTCACAAAGAAAAATAAACCTCAGCCATTATTATCAGAATGTGAATGGATTTGGAAATTGGCCTTTTTTGCAGATATGACAGGTCATATGAATCAATTGAATCTGAAGTTGCAAGGCAAAACAAATTTGATCAGTGACTACTTCATTCATGTCAAGGCATTCAGCAAAACTCGCGGTACTTGAAGACCAGGTGAAATTTAAGAATTTTGCTCATTTTCCATGTTGTGAAAAATTTCATGCAGAAAGTAAAGTTGAATATCCTTCCTCATTTGCAAATGAAATAATTTCAGATTTGAAAAAAGTTTCAGGAGCGATTTGCTGACCTTGATGCCAAAGCAAATGAAATCAGGCTCTTTCATAATCCATTTGACTGCAATGCTGAAAATCTTCCAACTCTATTTCAAATGGAAATTATTGATCTCCAGGCAGATGACAGACAAAGATAAGTATAGAGAAGGAAATCTGATTGAGTTTTATAAATGCCTGAAGCCAGATCAGTTTCCAAATTTGAAAAAGTTTGCTTGTAGTTTTGTGTCCATTTTTGGTACAACATACTTGTGTGAACAAACATTTTCCAAAATGAAGTATGTGAAATCTAACTATCGAGCAAATTTGTCTGATGATCATTTGAAATCAATTCTTACAATTGGCTCATCTAATCTGGAACCTGATTTCAATGAAATCTTGAAGTCAAAACGACAGTATCATTCGTCACTAATTTGGTTGCATAAAACTACAGGCAGGAATCTATTTAGTTTACCCTGATTTTTTCCAACAAGATACGTTTTTATTTTGCCATGTTTATACTCTAATATTGAGGAAATTAAATTACTGGCACAGTTGTTGTTGTTTTTTTCTTTGGCCCGCATAAATGTGGGAAATATATAATGTGGCCCTTACATTGAAAAGTTTGGAGACTCCTGCAGTAGGCAACAAACTCGGCCTATACCCCCTCCTACCACCGTAAAAGCTACCTCCACCCTCGTATATACACGTTAAACCTAGTCCACATGCCCTTGGGTGCGGGGTTGGGCGCTACTTTCCCAACCCCCAAAATCCTGTCTACGGGCCCGGCCCATACGGGACCGTCGATCCAACCACGCAACCCCTCAAGCATCGGCTCAAGCCAACAGGTACCAAACACTTTCGCTAATATTTTTTTATTAGCAAGACCTGCATACATTTTGACATACGTAAGAAAATTATTGTCACCTTAGTAATACCGTAGCCCTAAACGATAGGGGAAAACGCCCGTAATCGGCAGTCCGAACTACCGATGACAGACTAGCAGCGACGGTCACGATAGAAACAAGCTATTTGCACCCTGCAGGAACAGAGAGCGACGCTTGCAAGCAAATCCAAAATTGCAACCTTGTGTTCAACATTTTGGTGATAGTTCTGATGGACCACGTTAACATCGAGTAGGAATACAAATCTGAACAAAATCCATTTTTAACAAATTGCGCATGGCACAAACTAGAAAAAATACTGAACACAAACAACGAATGGCAGCTACCTCCAGGGCACCTACCTAACCGTTCCGAATGTTAGCTACTCCGGAGCTACTCGGCACATTCACCCATTCTTAAAATGTCAATCAATCAGTCACATTTCCATGACATGTCATTCATTCAATACCTTAAATCTTCAACACCTTGATCAAAAAGCAATCTCGAACAATCTTGTTCGCCGTTACCGCAAAACTTGACTAGTCAGTGGATTTGAAAACTACGGCACTCGAAATTGCGAATTAGTAGGTCCTAACATTGCTCAGTCCTGGAAAAATTGACAGATACACCCCTGTTTTAAACTATAATAACGACAGACCTAATAAAACAAGACAAGCATTGTTGTCACAAACTGTACATTTTTTTCACAAATTCTCGAGTCATTTCCAAATTTAAGCAGGGAGTTGACTGTAGAGGTATGCTTACCTCTGATTCTGCCATTGACTTTACTCGTTGATAATGCAGAAGACCAATTCTTTTTGGAGTATCCTTTCAATGCGGTATGTTCACGGTCTCTATTCACACATCTCTCTTGCACCACTAGCTGATTCGAGTATACTCCTCGCGTGTTATGTTGACACTGCCTCCCAACTCGCCGATTTGGATATCTTAATTTTGTATAGTATACATTTTTAGATAACTTTAATTGGTAAATAAAACACAGGTCATTTTTACTTTAATTTTACACTAGTAGTATTTGTATGGAATTAGCGTATATAAATAAAATAATTCCATACATGGAACTACTTTATTCTAAATGGCGCAATACAAAGGAATACAATTAGCAGCAGACTTATGAGGCTATTGTGAATTAAAAGTGGATATAAACAGTGAAAACGGAGAATCACTGACTTAATCTAAGCGAATGAGCCCACAATGCTGATAATTAAGTTAACTTGGGGCTGGACTCCATATATTTATCTATTTTTTTTTTTAAGTGTCAATTGCATGTTAACTCAACATGAATAGGTTGTTTGTTCCAAAACTTTACCATACGGTTTAGTAATAATAAAAAAAGTCATTGGTGTTTGATCTCTTATAGACTATTTTGTAATAATTTCATATGATATTACTACGGTCTACAAAAAATAATTATATATGCCCATATCAACGAATCCGTGGAACATTTTAAAGGCTTCATTTCAATTGCTCCGCATTCTACTTTTGGATAATCTAAATTAACGAGTTCAAGTTAGACGCTATTCATAGGGTTTTTTACATAAAGTTGGGCTAATTCTAGTGATTCTACGTTATACTCTTTCTAATTTGTCTATGCATTATTAGATCTGGGGATCAGAACTGAACGGAGCATTCGAGATGATGGCCTACAAGAGAATATATAGTATTTATTACTGTTTCAGTCTTATGATCTTATGAGGAGAGCGGGGGTAGAGAGGGAGTTGGGAGATAGGGTTGATGAAAGAGTATTGGGATGGTTTGGACACATGGGAAAAGGTGAGTGAAGAAAGATTATTAAAAGAGGTGTGAAAGGCAGAGATGGAAGGAGTGAACATGAGGGGGCGACAAAGGATGATATCAGTGGCGGCGCTAGGGGGGGGGAGGCTTGGGGGGGGCTTTAGCCCCCCATTAAAGTGGTCAGCCCCCCCATTAGCCCCCCAACTGAGATGAGCAAATTTAAAATTTAAAACACTCATTGAAATAATTTTATTAAGTGGAATTTTTAATTGCCAGGGCTAAAGATTTGTCAGCCATCAGTGCTAGCCCTACCATTAACCCCCTCCCCTTCTGAAGTGAGGATAATATATGTGTATTATCATATTACTATTAGCCCCCCCCCAAAATTTGCTCAGCCCCCCCTTAGCCTCCCCAACTAAAAATTCCTGGCGCCGCCGCTGGATGAGATGTATATGGGATAAAAAGGGACATTGGGAAAGAAGGGAATGTCTGTTGAGGAAGAAAAGGAAAATACAGAAGATAGGAGTGGATAATGGTTGTGTATGGATGATGCTGTGATGCATGAAAGGGAGTCGGGGGGAGTATGTGTGAATGATATTTTGACGCAGGCCGTTTTTTTCTGCATTAGGGGACGGAGACGAGGGGTGTCGCCGATTAAATGAAGTGGCCTTGCTGTGGATGTCCTTTGTCTTGTTGCATTGCTTTTGACCCAAGGCAGTGGGTGAGATGCAGTCAGGGCCGTTTCTAGGCACAGGCGACACAGGCGGTCGCCTGGGGCTCCATTTGCTGTGGGGTGGGGGCGCGAAATTGCCATCCAATATTAATATAGAAATAAATGAGAGACAAGTATTTTTGTACGTGAATAATTCAAATAAAAAATAAATACAAGTGCAAACGCGAAAATAAATGAATAATGAAAGTGTTGATACTTGATGCAACGGTGTTTGTTTGAAAGCACATTTCACATTTTAGCCGGTTTTCGGTCGAATTTAGCTAACTAATGGACTCAATCTGGCGGTTTCAGAAAAGTTGTCAACACTGTATAGGTAGATGTCGTCAGTATGATGTGAGTGCAGTGAGTCTGTTACAGCAGCACCCATTGATCCCGCTGACTGGTCACCCGAGTTGTCTGATGGAGAGAGGATCGAGTTGGTAAGTCGAGGGCCATATGTAATCAAATCAGAGTTCCCATTCCCAAAGAAACAGGATGGAAGAAGTAGTCATCACCACTACTTCTACAGACAGCTAGTGAACGGTGAGAAAATCAAAAGAACATGGCTGACATATTCCAAGAAAAAAGATAGTTTATACTGTTTTTGTTGCAAACTCTTTTCCCAGAAAACATTTAGACTAAGCAGAGATGGCTTTAATGACTGGAAAAACTGCAGTGACTCACTCAAAATGTATGAGAACAGTCCAGAACATACAAAGAATATGGGGTCATGGAAAGAACTGGAGAGCCGTATTAAAAAGGGGCAAACAATTGTCAAAGTTGAGCTGGCACTAATAAACACTGAACGGCGAAGGTGGCGAGAGGTACTTACCAGGTTCGTGGCTATAATTCATAGTCTGCCAGAACGAAATGTTCCTCTCAGAGGGTCTACAGACACACTTTACCAGCCCAATAATAGGAACTTTCTGAAAGAAGTTGAACTCATGGCTCAGTTTGACCCTGTTCTCAAAGAACATATTGCGAAGGTGCAAGGAGGTGCCAGTCATACATCCTACCTAGGCAATATTACTCAAAATGAGCTTATTGACTGCATCAGTGAGAGGGTTCTGGAGTGCATGGTGACCGAAATTAGACAGTCCAAATATTTTTCAATTATTTTAGATTGCACTCCAGATTTAAGTCACAAGGAGCAATTATCTGTGATAATTCGAATAGTTGCAGCTGAAGGCACTGCACAAATTAAGGAATATTTTATGGGGTTCCTTGAGGCCGAGCAGACAACAAGAGAAGGCCTCTCAACACTCATCCTCAAAAAACTTAAAGAGCTTAATATCCCCTTTGAAGACTGCAGAGGACAGTCATATGACAATGGGGCAAATATGAAAGGAAAAAACAAGGGAGTCCAGGCTAGACTTCTTCAGTTAAACCCCAGGGTTTTATTTGTGCCATGTGGAGCACACACTGTTAATCTGGTTGTGTGTGATGCAGCAAAGAGCTCCTCAGATGCAACTGGCTACTTTAGCTACCTGTAAAAACTATTTAATCTCTTTTCTGCCTCCACTCAAAGGTGGTCGACCCTAAAAAAACATGTGGACATAACTTTGAAATCCTGGGCAGACACACGGTGGGAGAGTCGAATCAACAGTGTTGAGGTTGTAAGATTCCAGGCTGCAAAAGTGAAAGATGCTCTTTTATAGGTGAGAGCAAGCACTGCAGATCCAGCTATTAAAATTGAAGCACAAGCCTTAGCAGAAGAGGTGGGATCATACCGGTTCTCTATTTGTACGGTGGTGTGGTATGATATCCTTGGAAAAGTCCAAACTGTGAATAAACTTCTGCAATCACAATGCATGCATCTGGATGTAGCTGTTGACATTCTCAAGAAGGCTGAAACCTCCCTTGTTAGCTACAGAGACACTGGGTTTGCTGATGCCCAGACATCTGCCAAAGAGGTGTGTGAAGAGATGAATGTGGAAGCTGCACTAAAGCAGAAAAGACTCAGAACTACTAAAAGGCAGTTCTCCTATGAGGCCTCTGATGAACCTATTACCGATGCCTTGAAGAAAATGGAGTTTTCATTTTTCAATGTAGTTGTGGATGTGGCCATTGAATCTCTGAGAGAGAGAACTGGAATGATGAGTGATGTTGCAAAGAAATTCAGTGTTCTCATAAACTTCCCTGATCTGCCAGCTAGTGAGCTAGAAAAGCAGGCAAAAGGATTGTGTAATACGCTCACATCTGGGGATCTGGCTGACTTAAATTATGATGAACTGATTGTAGAGATGCAGTCATTTCCAAAACAATGGCCAAAACAAAATATGACAACATTAGACCTTCTCGTTTTTCTGGAGGAGAAAGGCCTGAAAGAGATCTATCTTAAGAATTGCTGTCACTACACCTGAGACTGTGGCATCTGCAGAGAGAAGCTTCTCTAAACTTAAGCTCATTAAAACATATTTAAGGTCTACTATGTCACAGGAGCGCCTAAATGGGCTGGCAATAATTAGTATTAATAAAGAAATATCCAAACAGGTTTCGTATGATGACACTATAGATGATTTTGCTGCAAGGAAGTCAAGAAGAGTCAGGTTTAAATATGAAAAAAGTGAAGAAAACTTTTATTTAATAGTTTTAGCATAGACCTCAACATATATGCATTGAGTTCTATGGTTTTAGATTGGCAAGATTACCTTTTCAGTTTATCTTAGGCAGAATTTGCAATAAAAATGTATAATGGTGTTATTCTATTAAAATTGACAAAAATCGTTAGTACACTTTTGAGTCTATACTTTTCCTTGCTGTGTATACATATACGTGGAGATAATTTATTAATAAAGTATGTTGTTTTTGTTGTGGAACTTGTGATGCTAGTTCTGTTCGAAATTGTTTAGGTTATTATTTCCAGCCCGGAGGGGGGAAGGAGGGAGGGAGGGGGGGGGCGCCATAACGAATTCTTGCCTGGGGCGCCTGGTGAACTAGAAACGGCCCTGGATGCAGTGATGGCCCGTCATCCACGAGGAGCCAAGAACAGAGGGAGGGAAGGCTGGTGAATGGGAGTTGAGTACGTGGCGATGATACGTGGGAGTGGATTTACGAGTATGCCTTTGACTACCTCTCTTGTAAGGGGGAAAAACCTTGGTGTATGTATGTATATATGTACAAATCAATTCAATACATTCTGAATCGGACTAGTAAACGTTCTAGTACTGTGAAATGCTAAATCTATATAAAATGCGATATTGATATTTTCAGTAACTCGAAACAGTCGGTTACCTATGAAATATCGCGTAGTCCGCTCAGCCAATAGGCGAGAGAACTATAAATTGGACGAAGCAGTTGCCATATTTGGTTCCAGGACAATTTCCCCCGGAGGACAATTGCCCCCCGTAATCAATTGCCCCCTAGGACAATTTCCCCCGTTGTCAATTGCCCCCTAGGACATTTACCCCCGGAAGACAATTTCCCCCGTTGACAATTCAACTAAACTGTGACTCAACGCAGACTGTACCCTGTTAATTTTATCCAAAACTTTATTTATAAAGTCAAAGAGTGAAAATACTTTTAGTTGCAATTTCCCCCGTGGACAATTGAAATAAATACAAATACAAAGTTAATTTTGTTCAAAACTTTATTTATAAAGTCAAAGAGTAAAAATACATTTAGTTGCAAAGAATGAAAATAAGCTTAGTTTTGTTTAAAAACTTAGATTATACGCAATTCCTCTTAAGTAATCAAAAATCTCTCTGTTGTTGTAATCGTTCACTAAACCGACTATTCGCTGGGAGCAATCTTTATACCTTTTCCGTGATCCTTCATTTGCAATGCCGGCTGCACTCTAACTGATACTAAACTCTTGAAGTGACTGCTCTTTCTGGAAAAAAAAAACAGCCTTTTATTTTTGTACGGTTAAACACCGCATGCAAACTATTGATCATGGTTCTCTCAAAGTCGACCATTATGCTGACTGGAGATAAATTAGGATTTAATTTCTTCAGCTCTTGTAAAAAAAAGTTGTATATGTGGCTTGGCTTTTATCGGGGAGGAGAGCATAAATCAGAGGTACTGTACGACTATCTTGCAAAGCATCAATAGTATATAGTTGGGCAAAAATCTGAGGAACTGTTTTAAATGTTCCGTCTATAAACCAATGAAGAGAAGAAGATAGCATTTCTACATTTCTATAAGTTCCGAAAATTAGAATTCTTGGCCTGCGCTCACCAACAGAGTTGTCAGAATGATAAAGAAGAAAACTTTGCCCATCGAGGGCTCTTTTATACTGTTCTTCCAGACTACTTTTTGCCTTTGTGTCTGGTCAAAATAGCGTATATAGTAAAGTAGCATTTTTTGCAATGAATGGAATTTTTTATTTGCATTTATAGTCGTAATAGCAATAATAGAATAAATGCTAGAAATCCGGGCTCTAGTAATTACGTACAATTACGTTCAATTACGTACACAACACGACACAATCACTATTCGAAGTAATAAAGATCACTTGAAGTAATAAACTTCGTAGGAGGTATTCAGTAGGTTTACAAGTTTACAAGGTTTACAGTAGGTTTACAAGTTTAGTTGAATTGTCAACGGGGGAAATTGTCTTCCGGGGGTAAATGTCCTAGGGGGCAATTGTCCCAGGGGGCAATTGACAACGGGGGAAATTGTCCTAGAGGGCAATTGTCCTAGGGGGCAATTGTTCCAGGGGGCAATTGTCCTCCGGGGGCAATTGTCCTGATACGGCCATATTTGTGCGTCTACGAATAATCCCGTTGACTCTCCCTCTCCACCATATTTAACTATTTATTCTATTTAATTAATCTATTATACAAACATGTGACGGGCATAGTGTATAGTCGTGTGGCCAAAATTCAGTTATTTACAAAAGACTCGTGTTTCTCTGAAAACGTTATCGATAACCAGGAACGTATGGATGATCCATGAATGTCATCTTGACTATCTGATATCAAACAGCTACAAATATCCATTAACGTAAGTTCTTGCGGTTTTAAGTAGCAGTCGAGGTTGGGGAGCCTTCAATGGAGGCTTGTAGTTGTCGGGAAGTTTGTGTTGTCAGGGAGCTTATGGTGGTGGGGGAGTTTGTGGTGTTGGGGAGCTTATGATAATGGGGGAGTTTGTGCTGTTGGGGAGCTTATCGTGGTGGGAGAGCCTGTGATGGTGGGGGGAACTTGTGGTGGTGGGAGGTAGTTGTGATGGTGAGGGAAACTTGCAATGGTGGTGGAGCAACTTGTGATGGGCAGATGGGGTTTGTGGTGGGTAGACCTTGTGGCCGGAGTAGCTTGTGATGGCGGAAAAACCTAATGTTGATGGGGTGAGCTCAGTGGCGGCGCCAGGGGGGGGGGCTTTAGCCCCCCAAAAAAGTGGCCAGCCCCCCCATTAGCCCCCCACAACTGAAATGAGCAAATTGAAAATTTAAAACACTCACTGAAATAATTTTATTAAGTGGAATTTTTAATTGCCAGGGCTAAAGATTTGTCAGCCATCAGTGCTAGCCCAACCATTAACCCCCTCCCCTTCTGAAATGAGGATAAAATATGTGTATTATCATATTACTATTAGCCCCCCCAAAAATTTACTCAGCCCCCCCCTTAGCCTCCCCAACTAAAAATTCCTGGCTCCGCCGCTGGGTGAGCTTGTTGTGGTAGTGCAACTCGTAGTGATGGGAGCTTGTGACTGTGGTATAGCTTGTATTGATAGGAGTTTGTGGTGGTTGGATAGCTTATAGAGATGGGGAGCTTTTTTGGCGGGGATGGTGGGAAACCTTGAGGTACAGTGGAGCTTTTACTGGTGGAGAGGTTGGTAGTAATAGTAGGAAGCTTGTGGTGGTGGTTGGCAGGCGCGGATCCAGAAATGTTATTGGGGGGGGGGGGGCCGAACCGATAACCGATACTTGAAACGCGCCGATATTTTAACCCCAAGAATAATGCTGTTGGCTTAGAGATTGATTCAGAAACCTATGTCTGTTTTGCTCGTAATTGTATGTAAAATCATATATAATTCACAAATATAATTCGCGGCTGCCTTCACAAATGAATCAAATGTTTGACGAAAACAACATACCCCATCACATACAAGTACTGACTGATTATGAACGTGTACCGTACCCGCGCCTGGTGGTAGGTGAGCTTGTGGTAGTAGGGGTATATTTCGTATTTGTAGTGGTGGGGAGAACCTGTAGTGACAGGGGAGCTTGCTCTCCACCATGGAATGGAACAGACTTAGTAATCATGTAATGAGCGCTGAAACTCTCGGTTGTTTTAAAAAAGGATTAGACAACTTTATGAATGGGGATGACAGGTAGTAATGGACGTGGAACTGCCTAGTGTAGGCCTTATGGTCTCTTACAGTGTCCTTCATTCTTATACTCTTATCTTTTTATGCCATGTAGGAGAGGCACGTGGACACCCTTTCGCGCCAACCTCAGATGCGGACATTGACAATCGAGAGGACGCGGAGGGATACACTTTACTCTCGTTTATATATATATATATATATATACATATATATATATATAATATATATATATATATATATAATATATATATATATATATATATATATTGCATTACATTTCTTACTACTTCTTGATGAATTGACTTGTTGTTGTTGTTGTTTTTATTGTAACTTTCATGGTACACTGACCGTATCGCTATGCATAACAAGTTATGTACAAGTCCGACATTTTGAATAATTGACTCTCATTCTCATTCAATTATGTTCGTATTCAAAATCTAGCTCTGAAAAAAGGGTTCTCGTTGGTTCGCCGAGAAAGGGTACCATTCGTACTGAGAGGTGCTTATATAGATGATATTATCTTATTGTCGTAGGTAGAACGTCAAGAACAGGTGATTGTACCAGCGACACACATGTGAATCGGGTTAAAGTCAGACCTGGATGTACCTATAAGAAATTATATAAAATGATTTGTTGTGACAATACGATTAAGTACATCGATAACAATAGTTTCATAGTATTTCAATTTAGTATACAGGTCTATCATATATATTTTTATTGGCCAGAATAAATTCGAAGCAGTGTTGAATTTACACAAACTTAGTTGAAATACAGTCATCATAGAACATTAGAATGTAAATTATAAGAAATGAGAATATCACAGAATACATATGTTCGAGTGAAGGTTTGGATAAGGGAAGTTTGAATATTAACGAAAGAAGTGGGATATTTTTTATGTTTTATCCACATGCCAAAGTCCTCTACATCTATGAACGGGAAGTGGCCAGTCAAGGTAGCCCCAGCCATTCCATGTACATGGCGACCCTTCCCTCCTCGTCCTCTCATGCAAAAATACAGAAAGTGAGCTCTAATGTTACTTAGATCCGCGTCAAATTAACATCATCTCACAACCATTCTCCACTAACAAGTATTCTTTGCTTTCTCTCTTCCTTGTTCAACAGACATTCCTCTTCACTCAAAGCCCCTTCACCCCATCCATTTATCTCATTCTCGTTCTTCCCCTCAAATTCACCCCATCCACCTCTGCCTTCCATACTCTTTTTGCTCATCCTTCCTCGCTCATTCTTTCCATGTGCTCAAACCTTTCCAATATTCTTCCATTAACCAACAGGAAATTGTGCTCAGTGTTTTTCTTTTTACCTATCACTTGATAACATGATAAGACTAATAAAAAAATTTAGTCCGTTCCTCAACTGCGAAATCAGTCTCCATGCATTTTTAGACGTCGCTACTGCTCTTTGCCTTGTTTATTTTTAAACCACATTCTTCTCCAATTTCAGTTAGTAATGTGACTGCTTGTACCGCTTCTTCTACAAAACTTGTTAGTAGGAGTCCGTCATCAGCAAGGAAAATTTATGTAATTTGTGTGATATGGTTTTTTAAAGCCTTCTAGACGGAGGTCTAAGTAGTTGATTATGATCAGATATGTTTTCAATAGGAAAAGTGTGATGGAGCCGTTGCAACCTTGTCTGATACTACTAGTGATTTGTATTTTGCACGTTTCCTCGTTATTTATCATTATCATAGTGTCATCTCATTTTCTATATGTTGGCTATTGTAGATATGATGTCTGGGTGGATGTTTGAATTTGTTAGTGTTTTTATAAGGGTTTCCCTTCTCACAGTATCAAAAGCATTGACGATCAGAGGATTTTTGTTTCACATAACTTTTTGTGATGCTGTATCGTAGCATGAAGATGTAGTCTGCTGTCCTTCTTTTAGTTGTGAAAGCATTTTGTGTTTCAAATAGGTTTTGGACGTGGTGGAGGTGGTTTTTTTTCAGTTTTTCTTTGATAATGGAATTTTGTTTACTAGTCCATTTTCTTTGAAGTTTTAGCACAAGTAAGAGTATGAACAACCTAGGGGTGACAATTATTTTGTACAGTTGTCCCAATTGTTGTTGTTGATACAAACATATACCAAATGCTTTTTCCCCTTACACGGGGGGTAGCCAAAAAGAAAAAGGCATAGGAACCACTCCCACCCATTCCATTCCCTACATATTCCACCCCCCTCCCTCCCTCTTATCTTGGCACCTCCTGGATGACGGGTCATCCCTGCATCCTATCCACTGCCTTGGGTCAGAGACAGTATCGCAAGACACAGCACATCCACAGCAAGGCCGCTTCATAAATTCGGCGACCCTCTCCTTCCCCTCATGCAGAAAAGGAGAAGACGGGGAGAAAACCCTTCGGGCTGCGTCAATTTTTTTTTTTTCTCATACATACTTTCTCACCCCCATCCCCTTCATGCATCACAGCATCATTCATACACAACCCTTCTCTATTCACCCCTATCGTCTGTCCTCTCCCGTCCTTCCTCAACACACTTTCCTCTCTTTTGTAATGCCCCTTTCACCCCATCCATCCATCTCATCTTGGGACGCCCCCTCGATCATATTCACTCCTTCCACCTCTTCCTTCCACACTTCTTTTACTAATCTTTCTTCACTCATTCTTTCAATGTGTCCAAACCATCCCAATACTCTTTCATCAACCCTATCTCCCATCTCCCTTTCCATCCCTGTTCTCCTCCTCATTTCTCACTCTATCTAGCCTAGTAACCCCTACCCTTCTCAGACATTTCATCTCAAACACATTCAAACTCCTTCTCTCTTCCTCTCTTATGTTCCATGTTTCTGCCCCATACACTGCTGTTGCCACAATCACTCCTCCATATGACCTCCTCTTAGCATCCATTCCCAGATGTTTATTTCTCATTACACTTTTTAATTCACCAAGCCATTTACTTGCTTCTCTCAATCTACATTCTACCTCCACCCCCATTCTTCCCTTTCCTGCCACATTCGCACCCAAGTATCTAAAACTATCCACTTCCTCCAGTCTTTCACCCTTTATGCTCACCTCCAGCCTGCTGTCACTCTCTCCCCTTGTACATCTCATCACCTTCCTTTTGCCCACATTTATCTTCAGCTTCTTTCTTTCACACATCTTCTCAAACTCTCACTAACTTCCTCAATCCCTCCTCTGATCCTGCTACGAGCGCAGTGTCGTCAGCAAACAACAGCTGGCTTATTTCCTACTTTTCTCCATTTTCTTTAACCATCTCCAACCCCTGACCCACTACCCTTGCATTTACCTCTCGCACCACCCCATCCATGTATAGATTGAACAGCCAGGGCGACATAACACATCCCTGACGAAGTCCTCCTTTTACCTCAAACCATTCACTCTCTCCATTTCTAATCCTGACACAAGATCTACTACTCTCTTAAAAATTCTTGACCGCCCTCAGCAGCTTTCCTCCTATCCCATACATCTGCAGTACCTCCCACAGTGCCTTCCTGTCTATCCTGTCATAAGCCTTTTCCAGATCCATAAAAGCCTAAAAAACATCCTTACTTTTTCCTATAGCTTTCTCACTTATCTACCTTACCACAAAAATCTGATCTACACAACCCCTACCCTTCCTAAAACCACACTGTTCCTCACCAATCATTCCCTCTGTTCCTCTCCTAATCCTCTCAATCAAGATCCTCCCATAAGCCTTCCCAGCTACACTCAACAAGCTGATCCCTCTGAAACTACTACAACCACACTTGTCCCCCTTTCCCTTGTAAAGCGGAACTATACAGGCATTCCTCCAGTCTTCCGGCACTCTACCCTCTCTTAAACAAACATTAAATAACCTCACCAGCCAGTCCACCATCACTGTACCTCCTTTCTTCAGACATTCTGCATAGCATCCATCCAACCCAGGTGCCTTACCTGCTCTCATCATCTTAACAGCTGCTTTCACTTCATCTTTCCTTATTTCTCCTCCATTTTCCTCACTCATCACTCTCATTTTCTTAGCGCTTCCCACTGCAACTACCTTTCCCTCCCTATCGCCCTTCGCATTTAGCAACTCCGTAAAATATTCTGCCCATCTTCCTCTCACTGCCTTCTCTTCCATTACCATCTCTCCATCTGCACCTTTTACCTTTTCTTCTCTACTTGATTCGCCTCCTCTTCCTCTTTTAATTATTGTTATTATTATTGTTATTATTATTATTATTATTATTATTATTATCATATTTATTATTATTATTATTATTATTATTATTACTACTATTATTATTATTGCTGTTGTTGTTGTTTACACACACACACACGCACACACACACACATATATATATATATATATATATATATATATATATATACAGTATGTATATATATATATCTTTTTTTTTTTTTTTTGCTTGTAACCACGAGGAAATTAAAGATCGGAATATTGAACGTTTTCGTCTATTAAGACATTTTCAAAGTACATAGTGTCACAACAAAGTATAACTTAAATACAATAGTATAGAAAACAGGAGAGGTCACTCAACGTAAATACGTAAGGATTATCTTACAAAGAAACAAAAATATAAATAAAAACAATGAATAAAATGGGTGAAAATTGAAACAGGTGATAAAATGTCACTCAGCATAAATACATAAGGATGACAATTGACAGGGTGATAAAAGGACATTCAACATAAATACATAAGAAATATCCTCCAGCCCTCCGGTAGCGAGTAGTCGGGAGACCAGGCCACTAGCTTGTGGCCTTCTCCAAACGAGTACTCCCAGGACCGGGGAAGGTCACACCATGAGAAGGGGCGGAACTCAAAAGAGTCCGTCATGGTAGGAGGATAAGGTAAAGAAGAACTGTAGTGGTCCTCCACCCCGTCCAACCCGACGGACGTCTGATTGGGGGGTTCCTCCTGAGAGGGGCCTTGTAGTCCTATACCTGTCGCCGGCACGGAGGGGCGGAGGGAAGGACCAGGAGGGAGAGTGGGAGGGGGGGCTAGAGCCGTAGGTTCAATAGGAGGTTGCTCTGGAGAGGGGTGCGTTATGATTTGCGCGGCCTGAAAGGCCGGATAATGTGATAGGGCCGATTCAAGGACGGGGCCTATCAGGGACGGAAGGAGGGCAGCCACTTGGGCAGCCAGAGTTCCCTCTCCCCTCGTTTCGTCCTCCGGCTCCCTGCCCTTGTGGGATTTACGGCGAGGAAAAGGAGAGCGAGGAAGGGAGGGTGAGTTGGGGGGAGAGGCTGTGGAGGGTGGGGACAAGCTGAGCGTCCTGGACCTCGGTGAGGCAGACCTCTTTTTCGAGCGAGATTTCCTGCCGGGTTCACGCGAGTGAACTAGGGAGGAAGACGAGTTCGTGGCGATGCTTGACAAAGCAAGCCGTAAGGGTTTTAAGGACCCTTGATGGTCGGATGTATGGGGCTGCCGAGAGGCCTGAGGACGCTCGGGGACACCATACTCCGCAACATCAGACTCGTCCCCTTGTACTCCGAGAGGCCCAGGTTGTGCACCAACGGAAGTCTCGGAGACATAGGGAGACGGATGGCGAGGGCGAACGAGGCCCAATTCCACGCCTAACGCCGGATCCGCCCACACTAGGGGGGGGGTCGTCAGCGGATTTCAATTTCCGAGCTCTGCGCCATGCCTCCCGAAGGGGTTCGAGGGCAGCTAGCTTGGAACGGGTTTTGGGAGGAGCAGCACGAATCTCCTCAACCCGCGCTTTGCACACAACGCCAGCTTGTGAGAAACAAGGGGTATGGCGGGAGCAGAGGTCGTGGTGGCCGTCTGACGAGATCCTGGCTGTGCAGCCGGATTCCACACACAAGCGTTTGGTCTGAAAATAGAATAATGGTAATCATAGACGGGGTGTCCCAAAGGTGTCTGGACACAACACCGAAGGGGAAAAACTGCAGGAGAACAGGTAGAACTGCCTACGAGAACACGAGCACGAGCAGGAACCAGACTTACCTGCATGGAAAGAAGGTGGGTTGTTGAGTGACCGACTCGTCTGGTTCCGCGATGCTAAGTGACGGCTCAATCCGTGCAACCGAGTAAGAAGGGAGGGGAGGTGGGGTTGTAGACGCTTGCGCCACCTGCACAGAGCCGGGAATTTTAAATTTCCGATGATTTATGCGGAATGTCCAACCACACACTCCCTTCCGGAAGTGGCCATTTGGCCAGGAGTGTGGTAGGGGATTACCGCTATAGCTTCGCTGTGCAGGTTTCTTCTCAGCCGATAATGACCAATTTGATACATGGGCTCAGAAATTTACCTTACCAAGAGAGGCTTAGACATCATAACTTACATCCTCTGGAAAGACGCAGAACCCGGGGTGATCCAATAGAGGTGTTCAAGTGGATCAAAGGCTTTAAAAAGGGTGACGCAAACAAGGTCATCATATTAAGACAACAGGGCAGGACTCGCAGTAATTGATTTAAATTGAAAACTTTAGATTGTAGAAGTAAATAGGCGAGAATTGGTTTACTAATAAGGTGGTCAACGGATGGAATAGACTTAGTAACCATATAGTGAGCACTGAAACTATCGATTATTTTAAAAAACGGTTAGACAACTTTATGGATGAGGATGACACGTGGTAATGGATATAGAACTGCCTAGCGTTGGCCTTATGGTCTCTTGCAGTCTCCTTCATTCTTTTGTTCACACACACACACACACACACACACACACACACACACACACACACACACACACACACACACACACACACACACACACACACACACATATATATATGGTGGCGCGGTTGGTAGGGTCCAAGACTGTCAGTATGTAGGTACCGGAGGTACCTGGTTCGAATCCTGCCCAGGGCTGAAATTATTTCAGTATCGCTGCGCTTCGAGTCGTTACTCCAACTCTCGTGGGCGGGGAGTTGGATGTGTGTGTGCATTACCCATAGATCGGTCATATGAGCTCTGAGCTCTCTTACGGAAGGGAAATAGCTGTCGATCACGAGTCCAACACGTGATCCAAAGACCAAGGTGAACACACATACACACACACACGGAAAATAGCCCAGAGCTCGAAAATGACCGATCTATGGGTAATTCTGTGACTTTACACGCACACACACCCTGAACTCCCCGCCCACGAGAATTGGAGTAACAACCCGCAGCGCAGCGATACTGAAATTATTTCAGTCCTGGGTGGTGTGTGTTTATAGAAAAAAGTATGTGCAAACTTTTATTTTCATTTTTCACTGATCAGTAACAACAATTTTCAAAAAAATATTTCCTCTTTCATAGTTTTCATGGTGTATATCATGTCTATATATCTTAATTCATACGGTATTCTGTAGTTTTTTTACAAAGGCAAAGCATGCCGACAGGAGACCTTTTGATCCATATCTAGGTCGGATGCAGCAAAAAAAAAAAAAAAAAAAAAAAAAAAAAAAAATATTAATTATAAATTAAAACTATAACAATGTAAATAACAATTAAAATACATAAATAAATGCATTGGTATAGTTGAATAACAAACAAACAGGTAAATAGTAAATGATAATAAATTGACATATAACTAATAATAAATGAAAATCAGACAGACAAATTATAACAAAACAAAAACAAATAATATAACATAAATTATAATAATTACAGCATCTTACTTAGGTATTTATCTAAATGATTCTTAAAGCTTCGAACTGAACTACATTGCACTACCTGTGCAGGAAGTTTATTCCATTCATTAACTACACGGTTGGCAAAGTTGTTTCTACCTACTTCCAAATTGAATCTATTTCCGGACAGTTTGAGACCATTGTTTCTTGTCTGATTCTCATTCAATGTGAAAATTTGGTCACTTTTGATGTTGTCAATTCCCTTTAAAATCTTAAAGACCTGTATCAAGTCACCTCTGAGTCTACGCTTTTTTAGGGAAAACAGATTCATGTGCTTAAGTCGATTTTCGTATGATTTATTTTTGATATTTGGAATCAGTTTTGTGGCTCGCCGTTGTACTTTTTCCAGTCTGTCAATGTCTTTAATGAGATTCGGTGACCATACGGAAACAGCATATTCCAAATGTGGACGAACTAACGATTTATATAGCTTGTTAATGAGTGATGGACTTTTGAAATCAAAAGATCGCGCAATCAATCCTAGAATCTTATTTGCTTTCTCAGAGGCTGAAATACACTGCTTGGATGATTTGAGGTCGTTACTGATAATTACGCCGAGATCTTTTTCACTATCCACTTTTGTTAACGAATTTCCAAATAACTTGTAATCGTACTTGCTGTTATTTTTACCTATGTGCATTACCTTGCATTTACTTGTGTTAAATTTCATTAGCCACTTTTCAGACCATTGCTGTAATTTATCTAAATCTTCTTGAATATCTAATTGGTTTGAGTGATCATTTGCCACTCCGCACAGTTTTGTATCATCAGCAAATTTGGAAACAGTAGATTTTAGTCCATGGTCTATATCATTCATATATACTATGAATAGAAGTGGCCCAAGAACGGAACCCTGAGGAACTCCACTTGCAACACTTTTCCATCCAGAAGTTTTTCCATTTAAAACAACTCTCTGTTTTCGACCTTTCAACCAATTACTAGTCCAACCTAATAGGCTACCACTTATTCCATGCAAAGCTAATTTAGTAAGTAGTCTTTCGTGTAAGTTTATTTGACATTGAATCAATATACGTGAAGTGGAGATAATGAAAAGAACACATAATTCGAAATATCAATTACAATTGCCGAGGATAACACAAAAAAGCATGTATTTGTCTTTTTTGTGGTCCTCACGCATGTTATAATGCATCATATAATTACCCTTTCATTTTTGTTTTCCATCTTTATTCCATTTCTCTGTGATTCTATTTTCTATTTTCTTATGTGTGTATTTATCTATTTTTGTATACTGTCTTTTTAAAGGCTTGCAGTTCAGTAACTGTCTCTGCTGGTTACAATTTTTTCTCCTTTCATCTCTCAAGGTATTGTCACAATACCTTTACAATACCCCTACAATACCAATACAATACAATACCCCTAAATTATTCATATTCTCACATATGCTAAAACTTCAAAGAAAATGAACCCGCAAACACAATAATTGTGTTTTCGGGTTCATTTTCTTTGAAGTTTTAGCACATGTGAGAGTATGAATAATTTAGGGGTGACATTTATTTTGTAGTTATCCAAATTGTGGATATTTCTTTTCTCTCTCTCTCTCTCTCTCTCTCTCTCTCTCTCTCTCTCTCTCTCTCTCTCTCTCTCTCTCTCTCTCTCTCTCTCTCTCTCTCTCTCTCTCTCTCTCTCTCTCTCTCTCTCTCTCTCTCTCTCTCTCTCTCTCTCTCTCTCTCTCTCTCTCTCTCTCTCACTCTCTCTCTCTCTCTCTCTCTCTCTCTCTCTCTCTCTCTCTCTCTCTCTCTCTCTCTCTCTCTCTCACTCTCACTCTCTCTCTCTCTCTCTCTCTCTCTCTCTCTCTCTCTCTCTCTCTCTCTCTCTCTCTCTCTCTCTCTCTCTCTCTCTCTCTCTCTCTCTCTCTCTCTCTCTCTCTCTCTCTCACAGCCCAAGCTATTCTACCGGTATGTGAATGGTAAACTTAAAACCAAACAGGAACTAGTGAAACTACGCCAAGGAAATATAGAATACACAGAAGAATTAGAGATGGCCGAAGTCATGAACAACCACTTTAAATCTGTCTTCACCGGAGAGAAAATACAAAATTGGGACGTAGATAATAACAAACATTCTCCCCACATGAGTGAATTTACAACATCACAAAAAGAAATATCAGAACATCTATCAAAACTAGACGTCAGAAAATCACATGGCCCGGATGGAATTGCAAATTGGATTCTAAAAGAATGCAAAGAAGAACTAACGGACAAAATACACATCATAATAAATAGATCACTCAAGGAAGGAAAGATACCTAATGACTGGAAAAATGCTAACATTGTACCAATATATAAAGGAGGAAACAAGGAAGAACCCACCAATTATAGGCCAGTATCACTAACAAGCACTATAGCCAAAATTTGTGAGAAAATCATCAAGAATAGATGGGTTTATCATCTGGAAGGTAACAACATATTAAACCCAAGACAATTCGGGTTCAGACAAGAAAGATCATGCACCACAAACTTAGTATGCTTCTACTCAAGACTAATAGACATAGTGCAAGAAAGAAATGGATGGGCTGATTGTGCATTCCTAGACTTGCAAAAAGCCTTTGACAAAGTACCACACAGAAAATTACTAAAAAAAACTGAAACACATAGGAGGAATACAAGGGAACCTACTAAAATGGATGGAGGACTTCCTAACTGGTAGAAAGATGAGAGTAGTGCTCAGAGAAAAATATTCAGATTGGAAAGAGGTGATCAGTGGAGTACCGCAAGGATCTGTACTGGCACCAATAATGTTTGCTATTTATATGAATGATATGGACGAGGGCGTGAACTGTTACATGAGCTTCTTTGCTGATGACGCCAAACTATTAAGGAAAGTAGAAACTGATAAGGACTGTGAAGCACTGCAAGAAGACCTGAATAGGGTATGGAACTGGAGTCAGAAATGGGAAGTGGATTTTAATACTAAGAAGCGTAGCATAATGGAGTTTGGAAAAAGCAAAAACAGAATATCAGGAAAATATACAATTGGAGCCAAGGAAGTAAAGAAAGTAGGATCCGAAAAAGACTTGGGAGTAATTATCACAAACGACTTGTCCTATGATAAACAGATTAACAAAATTGTCGGGGAGACTTACAACTTGCTAAGATCAATAAAAGTGGCATTTGCTTACTTGGACTAAGACATGATAAAAAAAAAATGGTTACATTGATAAGGCCTAGACTAGAGTATGCGCCAACATTGTGGTCCCCCAGTACAAAAAAGAATATAAAGAAAATAGAAAGAATCCAAAGATCAGCTACAAAAATGGCACCTGCACTTGCAAACCTATCATACGAGGAGGGATTGGCTAAACTGGAGTTACCGACACTGGAGCAAAGAAGAGAGAGAGGAGACCTACTGACCATCTACAGAATCATGAAAGGCACAGAGATACTTGATAGAGAGGAATTACTTAACTGGGACAAGAGAAACACAAGAGGACATGGAAAGAAATTAAGAAAACATAGCTATAGAAGAGAACTGAAGAAAAACAGTTTTCCACATAGAGTTTTGGACACTTGGAACAAACTGGATAATGAAATAGTATGCGCAAAAACCATTCACGAGTTTAAAAGCAAACTAGACACTGAGAGATACAATGGCGGGACAACACGAGCATAGCTCCCCTTCCCGCAAAATACAACTAGGTAAATACAACTAGGTAAATACATATCATTCTCACCATACACCAAATAAAGTTTTCCTGTCAGTCGTGGTGCCTTGAGAATGTCCTCCACTCTCCACTGTCAGCATACAATATATATATATATATATCCCTGCAAACATGATTTAGTGGGCCAACATTGGCCCTAGGTTGGCGTATATTGGTAGCAAATGGGCCAACTTAGGGCCAATGTTGGCCCATTAAATCATGTTTGTAGGTATATGCTCTTGTCACTTGTGTCTCCCCTCGGGTTGCAGCTTCTTTATGTGTTCCTTCTTTCCATCACTTTCATGGTCGTCCGATGAGTCTCTTAGCAGCTGGAGTCCATTTGTAGTGTTTCACTGGTGCTCTATTTTCATCTATACGCATGACATGAACATACCATTTCAACTGGGATTTTTCTGTGAAACCCTGTATCGGATCCACGTCCAACTCTTCTCTCATTTCTGTCTCTGAGCACTTTCATCTTTGTTGCCTTCACTCTTCTTCTCAATTTTATCGTCAACACCAAGCACTCATATCCATGGGTTAGTTGTGGTTTCAGTATGGTCTTGTAAGTAAATGTTTTACCTGGTAGATATATGTTTTTTTTTAAATAGAGGGTACATTAGCCCGACGTTTTGTGAGAACTTAGCTATTCGATTGTTTATTTCATATTTCATATTGCATTTCTTCCTTATCAGTTCTAGTACAGGATCACCCAATTTCACCTCTGTTTCGTCTCTTTGTCTACTCACCATCATTACTTCAATCTTTTTCTTATTAATCTTCATACCCGCGTCTTCTAGTTCAGAGTTCCATTTATCAAATACCTCTTGCAATTTTGTGACTGTTTTTTGACTAATGCTACGTGCCAATGCCTCTCTCTCTCACATTTATTCGCCTTATGATTCTATGCACATAATCAACAAAAGGGATGAAAGTACCTCACCTTGCCTCGCATCTAAATATGCTGTGAACAATTTTTCAATTCCTTCAGACCTGCCCTCACTCGAACATTTTTTTATAAACTTGTTATAGTTCTTGTCAATGGTGGTCATCATCAATCAGTTATCATCAATGGTCAATGGTGGTAGCATTCTATAAATTGGACCTCTCAGTGCTTCCCAGAGTTTAACTTTTGGGACATTATCAAACGCTTTCTCTAGACGAATAAAAACCATATACAGGTCTTTTGCTCATTTCCAGTTCTTTTCCATTATAATTTTCGTTGTAAATATTAAAGCCATCGCGTCTCTGTTTGGTCTGAAGCCACATTGACACTTCCAGTATATCCTCAACAGAGTTCCTTGGTGAAAGCAAATAGATTCCGCGGGAGTTCTTACACTCATTTCTGTTATCCCTTTTATATATGGGACAAATAATTGCCTTCCCCATTCCCCAGGCGTTTTTCCTTCCTTCCAGACTCGTGAAAACAGTCTGTGAAGCCATTTAATCATATCTTCACCCGTAAACAGCAACAAATTGTCAATATTCACCGATCTATGGATGACGTATGAGCATGTCATCTTGGCTATTTTACTGAACGGCTACAAATGTCCATTAACGGGAGTTGCAATATCAAGTCATTGCTGGTCGAGGTTGGATAGTCTTCAATGAGGCTTGTGATATTCGAGAGGTGATATGGGAGGCGGGGTGAGACTCGTAGTGATGGAGGAGACTGTGGTGGTAGGAGAACCTGTCTTAGTAGGGAAAATATGGTGGTGGTGGAAGGTAGTTGGAATGGTGAATGAATATTGCAGTGATAGGGGAGGAGTTTGTAATAGTATGAGTGTTTATAAAGTCGCACACACGCACAAACACACACACACAAAGTTCTTCATATTCTTCTTCGTCTTTTTCTTCTTCATCTACTTCTTTTTCATCTTCTTTTTCGTTCTATTTTTCTTCTTCTTTTTCTCCTTCTTCATTTTCTTCAATTCCACGTCCTCCTATGACTGAATACGTAGTGCAGCCGCGATTCCTTTATCATCTTATAATTGGGGGATGGATTCACAGTCACCGTCGTCAGTTTTGGATGGGATCGGAGCACTAACAGTAGGAAG
>NC_134812.1:18283492-18290992 GCF_046742065.1 Oratosquilla oratoria
TGTATGTATGTATGTATGTATGTATGTATGTATGTATGTATGAATGTATGTATGTATGTACGTAGTATGTATGTATGTATGTATGTATGTATGTATATATGCATATATGTATGTACGTATATATGTGTGTATATATACATATATATATATATATATGTATATACATATATATATATATATGTGTGTGTGTGTGTGTGTGTGTATGTGCATTCATTATATATATATATATATATATATATATATATATATATATATATATATATACATAATTATACCAAATCTTTTTCTCCTTTGCAAGGGAGGTAGCAAATAAAAGAAGAAAAAAAAGGCATAAAATCCACTCCCACCCATTTCATCCCAACATATGGGGCTGCCGAGAGGCCTGAGGACGCTCGGGGACACCATACTCCGCAACATCAGACTCGTCCCCTTGTACTCCGAGAGGCCCAGGTTGTGCACCAACGGAAGTCTCGGAGACATAGGGAGACGGATGGCGAGGGCGAACGAGGCCCAATTCCACGCCTAACGCCGGATCCGCCCACACTAGGGGGGGGGTCGTCAGCGGATTTCAATTTCCGAGCTCTGCGCCATGCCTCCCGAAGGGGTTCGAGGGCAGCTAGCTTGGAACGGGTTTTGGGAGGAGCAGCACGAATCTCCTCAACCCGCGCTTTGCACACAACGCCAGCTTGTGAGAAACAAGGGGTATGGCGGGAGCAGAGGTCGTGGTGGCCGTCTGACGAGATCCTGGCTGTGCAGCCGGATTCCACACACAAGCGTTTGGTCTGAAAATAGAATAATGGTAATCATAGACGGGGTGTCCCAAAGGTGTCTGGACACAACACCGAAGGGGAAAAACTGCAGGAGAACAGGTAGAACTGCCTACGAGAACACGAGCACGAGCAGGAACCAGACTTACCTGCATGGAAAGAAGGTGGGTTGTTGAGTGACCGACTCGTCTGGTTCCGCGATGCTAAGTGACGGCTCAATCCGTGCAACCGAGTAAGAAGGGAGGGGGAGGTGGGGTTGTAGACGCTTGCGCCACCTGCACAGAGCCGGGAATTTTAAATTTCCGATGATTTATGCGGAATGTCCAACCACACACTCCCTTCCGGAAGTGGCCATTTGGCCAGGAGTGTGGTAGGGGATTACCGCTATAGCTTCGCTGTGCAGGTTTCTTCTCAGCCGATAATGACCAATTTGATACATGGGCTCAGAAATTTACCTTACCAAGAGAGGCTTAGACATCATAACTTACATCCTCTGGAAAGACGCAGAACCCGGGGTGATCCAATAGAGGTGTTCAAGTGGATCAAAGGCTTTAAAAAGGGTGACGCAAACAAGGTCATCATATTAAGACAACAGGGCAGGACTCGCAGTAATTGATTTAAATTGAAAACTTTAGATTGTAGAAGTAAATAGGCGAGAATTGGTTTACTAATAAGGTGGTCAACGGATGGAATAGACTTAGTAACCATATAGTGAGCACTGAAACTATCGATTATTTTAAAAAACGGTTAGACAACTTTATGGATGAGGATGACACGTGGTAATGGATATAGAACTGCCTAGCGTTGGCCTTATGGTCTCTTGCAGTCTCCTTCATTCTTTTGTTCACACACACACACACACACACACACACACACACACACACACACACACACACACACACACACACACACACACACACACACACACACACACACACATATATATATACGGTGGCGCGGTTGGTAGGGTCCAAGACTGTCAGTATGTAGGTACCGGAGGTACCTGGTTCGAATCCTGCCCAGGGCTGAAATTATTTCAGTATCGCTGCGCTTCGAGTCGTTACTCCAACTCTCGTGGGCGGGGAGTTGGATGTGTGTGTGCATTACCCATAGATCGGTCATATGAGCTCTGAGCTCTCTTACGGAAGGGAAATAGCTGTCGATCACGAGTCCAACACGTGATCCAAAGACCAAGGTGAACACACATACACACACACACGGAAAATAGCCCAGAGCTCGAAAATGACCGATCTATGGGTAATTCTGTGACTTTACACGCACACACACCCTGAACTCCCCGCCCACGAGAATTGGAGTAACAACCCGCAGCGCAGCGATACTGAAATTATTTCAGTCCTGGGTGGTGTGTGTTTATAGAAAAAAGTATGTGCAAACTTTTATTTTCATTTTTCACTGATCAGTAACAACAATTTTCAAAAAAATATTTCCTCTTTCATAGTTTTCATGGTGTATATCATGTCTATATATCTTAATTCATACGGTATTCTGTAGTTTTTTTACAAAGGCAAAGCATGCCGACAGGAGACCTTTTGATCCATATCTAGGTCGGATGCAGCAAAAAAAAAAAAAAAAAAAAAAAAAAAAAAAATATTAATTATAAATTAAAACTATAACAATGTAAATAACAATTAAAATACATAAATAAATGCATTGGTATAGTTGAATAACAAACAAACAGGTAAATAGTAAATGATAATAAATTGACATATAACTAATAATAAATGAAAATCAGACAGACAAATTATAACAAAACAAAAACAAATAATATAACATAAATTATAATAATTACAGCATCTTACTTAGGTATTTATCTAAATGATTCTTAAAGCTTCGAACTGAACTACATTGCACTACCTGTGCAGGAAGTTTATTCCATTCATTAACTACACGGTTGGCAAAGTTGTTTCTACCTACTTCCAAATTGAATCTATTTCCGGACAGTTTGAGACCATTGTTTCTTGTCTGATTCTCATTCAATGTGAAAATTTGGTCACTTTTGATGTTGTCAATTCCCTTTAAAATCTTAAAGACCTGTATCAAGTCACCTCTGAGTCTACGCTTTTTTAGGGAAAACAGATTCATGTGCTTAAGTCGATTTTCGTATGATTTATTTTTGATATTTGGAATCAGTTTTGTGGCTCGCCGTTGTACTTTTTCCAGTCTGTCAATGTCTTTAATGAGATTCGGTGACCATACGGAAACAGCATATTCCAAATGTGGACGAACTAACGATTTATATAGCTTGTTAATGAGTGATGGACTTTTGAAATCAAAAGATCGCGCAATCAATCCTAGAATCTTATTTGCTTTCTCAGAGGCTGAAATACACTGCTTGGATGATTTGAGGTCGTTACTGATAATTACGCCGAGATCTTTTTCACTATCCACTTTTGTTAACGAATTTCCAAATAACTTGTAATCGTACTTGCTGTTATTTTTACCTATGTGCATTACCTTGCATTTACTTGTGTTAAATTTCATTAGCCACTTTTCAGACCATTGCTGTAATTTATCTAAATCTTCTTGAATATCTAATTGGTTTGAGTGATCATTTGCCACTCCGCACAGTTTTGTATCATCAGCAAATTTGGAAACAGTAGATTTTAGTCCATGGTCTATATCATTCATATATACTATGAATAGAAGTGGCCCAAGAACGGAACCCTGAGGAACTCCACTTGCAACACTTTTCCATCCAGAAGTTTTTCCATTTAAAACAACTCTCTGTTTTCGACCTTTCAACCAATTACTAGTCCAACCTAATAGGCTACCACTTATTCCATGCAAAGCTAATTTAGTAAGTAGTCTTTCGTGTAAGTTTATTTGACATTGAATCAATATACGTGAAGTGGAGATAATGAAAAGAACACATAATTCGAAATATCAATTACAATTGCCGAGGATAACACAAAAAAGCATGTATTTGTCTTTTTTGTGGTCCTCACGCATGTTATAATGCATCATATAATTACCCTTTCATTTTTGTTTTCCATCTTTATTCCATTTCTCTGTGATTCTATTTTCTATTTTCTTATGTGTGTATTTATCTATTTTTGTATACTGTCTTTTTAAAGGCTTGCAGTTCAGTAACTGTCTCTGCTGGTTACAATTTTTTCTCCTTTCATCTCTCAAGGTATTGTCACAATACCTTTACAATACCCCTACAATACCAATACAATACAATACCCCTAAATTATTCATATTCTCACATATGCTAAAACTTCAAAGAAAATGAACCCGCAAACACAATAATTGTGTTTTCGGGTTCATTTTCTTTGAAGTTTTAGCACATGTGAGAGTATGAATAATTTAGGGGTGACATTTATTTTGTAGTTATCCAAATTGTGGATATTTCTTTTCTCTCTCTCTCTCTCTCTCTCTCTCTCTCTCTCTCTCTCTCTCTCTCTCTCTCTCTCTCTCTCTCTCTCTCTCTCTCTCTCTCTCTCTCTCTCTCTCTCTCTCTCTCTCTCTCTCTCTCTCTCTCTCTCTCTCTCTCTCTCTCTCTCTCTCTCTCTCTCTCTCTCTCTCTCTCTCTCTCTCTCTCACTCTCTCACTCTCTCTCTCTCTCTCTCTCTCTCTCTCTCTCTCTCTCTCTCACTCTCACTCTCACTCTCTCTCTCTCTCTCTCTCTCTCTCTCTCTCTCTCTCTCTCTCTCTCTCTCTCTCTCTCTCTCTCTCTCTCTCTCTCTCTCTCTCTCTCTCTCTCTCAGCCCAAGCTATTCTACCGGTATGTGAATGGTAAACTTAAAACCAAACAGGAACTAGTGAAACTACGCCAAGGAAATATAGAATACACAGAAGAATTAGAGATGGCCGAAGTCATGAACAACCACTTTAAATCTGTCTTCACCGGAGAGAAAATACAAAATTGGGACGTAGATAATAACAAACATTCTCCCCACATGAGTGAATTTACAACATCACAAAAAGAAATATCAGAACATCTATCAAAACTAGACGTCAGAAAATCACATGGCCCGGATGGAATTGCAAATTGGATTCTAAAAGAATGCAAAGAAGAACTAACGGACAAAATACACATCATAATAAATAGATCACTCAAGGAAGGAAAGATACCTAATGACTGGAAAAATGCTAACATTGTACCAATATATAAAGGAGGAAACAAGGAAGAACCCACCAATTATAGGCCAGTATCACTAACAAGCACTATAGCCAAAATTTGTGAGAAAATCATCAAGAATAGATGGGTTTATCATCTGGAAGGTAACAACATATTAAACCCAAGACAATTCGGGTTCAGACAAGAAAGATCATGCACCACAAACTTAGTATGCTTCTACTCAAGACTAATAGACATAGTGCAAGAAAGAAATGGATGGGCTGATTGTGCATTCCTAGACTTGCAAAAAGCCTTTGACAAAGTACCACACAGAAAATTACTAAAAAAAACTGAAACACATAGGAGGAATACAAGGGAACCTACTAAAATGGATGGAGGACTTCCTAACTGGTAGAAAGATGAGAGTAGTGCTCAGAGAAAAATATTCAGATTGGAAAGAGGTGATCAGTGGAGTACCGCAAGGATCTGTACTGGCACCAATAATGTTTGCTATTTATATGAATGATATGGACGAGGGCGTGAACTGAACTGTTACATGAGCTTCTTTGCTGATGACGCCAAACTATTAAGGAAAGTAGAAACTGATAAGGACTGTGAAGCACTGCAAGAAGACCTGAATAGGGTATGGAACTGGAGTCAGAAATGGGAAGTGGATTTTAATACTAAGAAGCGTAGCATAATGGAGTTTGGAAAAAGCAAAAACAGAATATCAGGAAAATATACAATTGGAGCCAAGGAAGTAAAGAAAGTAGGATCCGAAAAAGACTTGGGAGTAATTATCACAAACGACTTGTCCTATGATAAACAGATTAACAAAATTGTCGGGGAGACTTACAACTTGCTAAGATCAATAAAAGTGGCATTTGCTTACTTGGACTAAGACATGATAAAAAAAAAATGGTTACATTGATAAGGCCTAGACTAGAGTATGCGCCAACATTGTGGTCCCCCAGTACAAAAAAGAATATAAAGAAAATAGAAAGAATCCAAAGATCAGCTACAAAAATGGCACCTGCACTTGCAAACCTATCATACGAGGAGGGATTGGCTAAACTGGAGTTACCGACACTGGAGCAAAGAAGAGAGAGAGGAGACCTACTGACCATCTACAGAATCATGAAAGGCACAGAGATACTTGATAGAGAGGAATTACTTAACTGGGACAAGAGAAACACAAGAGGACATGGAAAGAAATTAAGAAAACATAGCTATAGAAGAGAACTGAAGAAAAACAGTTTTCCACATAGAGTTTTGGACACTTGGAACAAACTGGATAATGAAATAGTATGCGCAAAAACCATTCACGAGTTTAAAAGCAAACTAGACACTGAGAGATACAATGGCGGGACAACACGAGCATAGCTCCCCTTCCCGCAAAATACAACTAGGTAAATACAACTAGGTAAATACATATCATTCTCACCATACACCAAATAAAGTTTTCCTGTCAGTCGTGGTGCCTTGAGAATGTCCTCCACTCTCCACTGTCAGCATACAATATATATATATATATCCCTGCAAACATGATTTAGTGGGCCAACATTGGCCCTAGGTTGGCGTATATTGGTAGCAAATGGGCCAACTTAGGGCCAATGTTGGCCCATTAAATCATGTTTGTAGGTATATGCTCTTGTCACTTGTGTCTCCCCTCGGGTTGCAGCTTCTTTATGTGTTCCTTCTTTCCATCACTTTCATGGTCGTCCGATGAGTCTCTTAGCAGCTGGAGTCCATTTGTAGTGTTTCACTGGTGCTCTATTTTCATCTATACGCATGACATGAACATACCATTTCAACTGGGATTTTTCTGTGAAACCCTGTATCGGATCCACGTCCAACTCTTCTCTCATTTCTGTCTCTGAGCACTTTCATCTTTGTTGCCTTCACTCTTCTTCTCAATTTTATCGTCAACACCAAGCACTCATATCCATGGGTTAGTTGTGGTTTCAGTATGGTCTTGTAAGTAAATGTTTTACCTGGTAGATATATGTTTTTTTTTTAAATATAGGGTACATTAGCCCGTCTTGTGGTAACTTAGCTACTCGATTGTTTATCTCATATTCCACATTGCATTTCTTCCTTATCAGTTTCTAGTACAGGATCACCCAATTTCACCTCTGTTTCGTCTCTTTGTCTACTCACCATCATTACTTCAATCTTTTTCTTATTAATCTTCATACCCGCGTCTTCTAGTTCAGAGTTCCATTTATCAAATACCTCTTGCAATTTTGTGACTGTTTTTTGACTAATGCTACGTGCCAATGCCTCTCTCTCTCACATTTATTCGCCTTATGATTCTATGCACATAATCAACAAAAGGGATGAAAGTACCTCACCTTGCCTCGCATCTAAATATGCTGTGAACAATTTTTCAATTCCTTCAGACCTGCCCTCACTCGAACATTTTTTTATAAACTTGTTATAGTTCTTGTCAATGGTGGTCATCATCAATCAGTTATCATCAATGGTCAATGGTGGTAGCATTCTATAAATTGGACCTCTCAGTGCTTCCCAGAGTTTAACTTTTGGGACATTATCAAACGCTTTCTCTAGACGAATAAAAACCATATACAGGTCTTTTGCTCATTTCCAGTTCTTTTCCATTATAATTTTCGTTGTAAATATTAAAGC
>NC_134812.1:18298492-18300992 GCF_046742065.1 Oratosquilla oratoria
ATATATATATATATATATATATATATATATTGTTGTTATTTTATACATTTACAAAGGATTACAAAGGCGAAGCATGCCGACAGACCTTTTGGTCCATATCTAGGTCGGATGCGAAAAAATATAATGATGATAATGAATTGATAAATAAAAACTACAATAATGTAAATAACAAATGAAATACATAAATAAATGTAACTACAAAAATGTAAATAACAAATGAAATACATAAACAAATGCATATATATATATATATATATATATATATATATATATATATATATATATATATATATAACCCGTTTACGTATATCTCTACGTCCACTTTGTTCTTAAAATCGTGTATAGTTCTGGCATTTACTGTTTCTCTGTTCAGTTTGTTCCAGACATCGATTATTCTATGTGGGAAGCTATTTTTTCAGGTCTCCTCTGTAACTGTCTTTCTTTAGTTTCTTTTCGTGTCCTCTTGTTTCTCTTCTGCCCCACTTTAATAGGTCGTCTCTATCGAGAACTTCCATCCCTTCCATAATTCTGAAAATGGTCAACAAATCGCCTCTTTACCTTCTCTGTTCTAGTGTTGTCAGCTGTAATTTCTCCAATCTTTGTTCATATGTTAGATTTGACAGTGTGGGTGCCATTTTTGTCGCTGCTCTTTGGATTCTTTCTAATTTTCTTATGTTCTTTTTTGTGCTAGGTTCCCACATTGATACAGCATATTCTAATTTCGGTCTTATCAGTGTAACAATTGCTTTTTAACCATCTCCTCATCTACGTAATCGAAGGTCACTTTCACTGATCTTAATAAGTTGTAAGTCTCTCCAAATAATTTATTTACATGTTTGTCAGGTGTCAAGTCACTTGAGATGATTACTCCTAGGTCCTTGTCTGAGTTTACTTTTTTAATTTCTTTGTTTACAATCTTATATTGTCCCGAAACTCTATTTCTACCTTTTCCAAATTCCATTATGCTACATTTTTTATGTTGAAGTTCATCTCATATCTCCGACTCCATTCCCATATTTTATCCAGGTCATATTGGAGCGATCTGCAATCTTCCTCTGTTCCTACTCTCTTGAGTAATTTGGCATCGTCAGCAAAAAAAAGTTCATGTAACAATTATTTCTAATTATTTCTTTAGCACCCTCCCAATTTATGCTAAAGAAATTGTTAAAAATAAGTCATATTTGACAAGAAATATAATAGAATCCAGTCTGATCAAAGATACATTTGTTAATAACTTAGATTTAAGTCATGGTATGTATAAACTAGACAATTTTATTGTGAAAAAGTAGTAGCCCAAACGTCCGCTGCCGCGAACGGGTCAGGTGGACATTAGAGCCTCACAACCTTTCCCGGTTCCCTCCTTGACCTCATACTCTTTGTATATATTCTTGTGTACTTTTTCTTTTCTATGTACCCTGAGGATGTTTGAATAGACGAAACCGCTCGGTCATCAGTTTTTCTTCTTCCTTGGTGGTTTTTCCGCATATTAGAATCACGAGTTTATGTGATTTCTCATGCATATATTTATATATATTTATATATATATATATGTGTGTGTGTGTGTGTGTGTGTGTGTGTGTGTGTGTGTGTGTGTGTGTGTGTTTGTGTGTGTCTGTGTATGTATACAGTATATATGTGTATGTATATATATATATATATATATATATATATATATATATATATATATATATATATATTGCTATAGTTGGGCAGCAGATCCTCTTTAAGGCAAATGTCATTAAAATTTGCAGCAGCTTTTGCGTTCACGAGTTTTTTGCTGACATTCTCGACTTTTCTTATGCTGGCGCGCTGAGTCGTGCTAAGTTCTTTAATTACCTGACCAAATAGCATTGGAGGTATAAGTAAAGGCATCGGAATTATCTTCTCAAATTTTATGCAGAGCTTTCGCCTAACAGTTAGGCATCTTCAGTGCTAATGAGTACAGTGTGTGGGAAATGATCATAAATACACAATACACAGATCACAGACACTTCCGTGCTGATCCGGTTGACCAATCAACGGACAGGACGCTAAGCTCCGCCCCCAGGCCTAGCGGCTGAGCCGTAAGCTGAACTCGATGTCTTTTGATGTGGGAATAATAAATGGATCCGGAGTCTGTCTGCTCATCGTAGGGTTTTTATCTTTTATGTATAAGGCTTCTAGGATATGAAGGCGTGTGTGGTTTGTTTCTGTCTGTAAAATAGTGATGCCCTCCTCCAAATTCTTTCTTGTCAGTGGGGTCTGATGTACGTCCTCGTGGTGTCGCTTGATAGCGCCATTGGAGAGATGAAGGGTGAGACGCCTCGTGAGCTTCGTCGTAGCTATGTATGTTTCGTTGAGGGCTTCACAGTTCCCTTTTCTGCAGGAGTATTCATACACGAGATGGCTACGCTGAAGTTCCGGTGTCCTCTGGCAGGGGTTGTTCTTTATAAGGAGTTGGGATGTCTTCATGCTTTTATAGAAAATGACCAGATCTATTTTGTCGTTGCCGTTGGTGGGT
>NC_134812.1:18305992-18325992 GCF_046742065.1 Oratosquilla oratoria
GGTTTGTTATCTACATTTGTCATTTATAGCAGAGGTGAAGTATCATAAAGTAGTATTTTAGTTTTATTCATTGTTAGACTTGCTAGAACGAAGTACGAGCGATATTTGTTTACAAATGTTACCGCTGCAATCTCGTCCCCTATTGGCTCTTAGGAAGGTAAACCACCTTTCAAAAGACGACAAACTATTCAGTTGTTCGCTTGAGGTATGTAGTTTTCTACAACTATACTCTAACTGTATATTTTCTATGATTACTTATTAAATTAACTTAAGTATGAAATGTTTAAATCACCTTATAATAAAAGTTATTTAAGCTTTGTGGGTCACGTGACCCCTCATTCAGGTTTTCCCTGCAGGGAAAACGCCAGCTGCTCCAGTTATAAACAAACATGTAAGCGGAGAGGGAGTAGTGCGAAAGTGTGCGTTGAACATTTCAAATGGCATCTTGACTATTGGCAGCTAATTGTAAAGATAATGGATTTGTAGTTCCAAATACAAATAACAAATGATTTTGTACAAATAACTGACTTAGTAAATAGTTTATACGAACATTACAGCGAAAAATACAGCTATAGCCGATGAATACTTCGAGTGATTGCCCAGACCGATTTCACCAGACGGAGGCAAAGAAGCAGTAGGTACAGTGCTGAAAGTGCAATTTACTTGCTTCATGGCAGTTTATGAAATATACTATTGCAGTTGCCCGATAGTTGAAAAAATCATTTGGACTGGTATAAGGTAAAGACGAATACACCAAGCTGGTCCCATGACAGACGATTGATCGTGATCAAATTGTGGTCATTTAAACTCCCGTCCTACAAGTAAATACAAAATCACCTCAACTCTCCTGCCTGTTCCAGTGTACTGTATAAAATTTGAGAAGTATATGCATAATCAACCAGTAGTGGCAGTGTCACTGAAGACTACCAGAATAACAGCTTCAAAAGTGTATTGACTCAGTTGTGTTGTTTGGGTGATTTGTAGTATCAGTAACTGATGTAACTGGATTCTGCAGCTTGAGTAACAAAGAAATTCCTGATTAGATTTTTTAATTAGCTACAGTGCTAATTAAAACTCATCTTGTTAAATATGAAATGGCAGCTTCAAATTAGGTTAAACAGAGACAGTCCAACCAGTTATTACTAACATTGATTTGATTATTGAGCAATAGAATTAATGACTACATAAACTGTAACATGGTAGTAGAACCAGTAATCTAGATAACTACTTCTGTTGTCGTGCAACCAAACTAGTAGCTCTTGACAATTTGAGCACCGTGCTCAATGAGAAAATGTCCTCTACTCATTAAATCCTGGTAGAGCTGGAGATGGTATAGAATAAACAAACAAATATTTTTCTTGCCTGACTAGAGGTGGGCAAGTTATGGGATTGTGCCAGAATGACGTCAGCCAATTTTTGTGTGACTTTACAATTAGAAATTAAAAAGAAAGATCCATGAAGAAGAACATTGACACCATGAGTCCCGTACGTGGGGGAGACCATCGTCCACTTTCTTGGTGTGTAGGTGGCACTCAAATAATGGCTCCTCTAAGAAACCTTGGAGACCAGCGGACAGAAGGGGGAAGCAAGTTGGTGCGGTCAAGGTCATACCAGGCACTTCAGTCAGCTCTTGCTATGCTTTATCGCATTGATGACTTCACTATGGAACGCATTGGCACAGGATTTTTCTCCGAAGTATTTAAGGTGAGTACATTGAAGAAGTAGTTTAGCATAAATCTACTGCACAGAAATACACTGTACAGATATTTGAGGTTTGACATTAAAAAAATGAAGCCAATAAAACCTGTAATGTTGGATTGAAATACTTTTATGACAGAGGGTATTTAGTGACATGAAAAGTGAGAATTAGTGTTGCTAGTGCATTCTTATAACCACAGTAGGACTTGAACCACTGAATCTGGGTAAATATATTTAGGGTTTATCAAAATGAATTATGTATTGTAGGATATGTTGTCATCTAAGGAAAGTTAATTGAGGTAATATTGACCCTGTTACAGTGGCAATGTCTAGTAAGTCAGTATTATATTATGTAGCCCAGTGGATTCTGTGTTGAACTCATGATCAGGTGGTTACGAGTTCCACTCCCAGGACCCACTGTGCGCTTTTTATGATGGTTCCCAAAAACCCCGGCCAGGCAGGGAGGCGACCCAAACATTGGTCTGAAAACCCAGCAGCTTGCTGCAACCGACAAGGCTTGCCCCCGCCAGGGGTTTCTCACTTCTCACTTTTTGGGAGTGGAATGGTGAGGTATGTCACAATAGCACAGATTAATTTTGGGAAAAAATTACATAAACCCAAGGCATCATGGTTGGCAGCTCCCTGTTCACCTCCACATTTCTATCTTCATAACCTCCACCATCCTTCTCAAACACACTTATGCTTTTCCTTTTTTGTAAATCTAGAACTTTTTAAGAAACAAATAAAGAAATGTTGAAAAGTTCAAGGTATTTTGTTTCTGTGTATACAGAAGAAAGATTGTGACATACCATTTCACATATAGGGGTGGTTTTTAACCCAGTTAAAGTGAAGATGTGTGAAAGATGCACATGCCATTTCACATATAGGGATGGTTTTTAACCTAGTTGAAGTGAAGATGTGTGAGAGATACAAAGTGTAGTCATTTTCTACTATGAAGTTTTGGAACCACTGACAAGTACCTGTCACTAGTGTTCAAATCTCATCAGTACTCTTACCTCAGTCTGGTAGCTGACACTTTCTGGGATAGGTCCAAGATCTGTCAACTTCACATGTTTCCATTACCTTTGAACACAAGAAGTGCAAACATCCGTATTAAGTACTTTTTATTTTAGTGAGACGACATCTTAGAAGTAACTTGATGTCATCCATATAGTGTTCCACTTTCTTTTATCCATCTTTGCTTATAGCTAATATTTGGATGGTTCAGTTGTGAAAAAAAAGGTATTTTCTTTGTGACCAAACAGAAGCTAGTCCTGAAAGATTAAAATAAGAGAATGAGTGATTTGTCTTCCATCTGTCTTTGAAACCCATCATCACATTCACACCTGTATGGGGGTACAATACTCTCTGGAGCAGGCACATTATTTTACCCTTTCATCTTTTGAATGCATTTGCTCCATCTTTTCACACAAGTAGAACTGACATCTAAACTTTTTTCCTCCTCTTGCTATAAGCTCTGCCAGAGAGTCATGAAGCGTTCCTTTTCTCTGGTGCTGAAGGTTGTCAGAATCCATTCAGGCATCCTTCTTGCAGATTTTGTGTATGTGGAGCAGTTGTTGTTGTTGTCGTTCCCTAGACTGTCTGTCCGAGCAGTCCCATCTCCCCCAAGGAATGGCACAGCCGAAACTGGGTTTTCCCACAAATCCTTTATAGAGTGTATGTTGTGTTGTTTGCGTGCATGATTGTGTATAATGCAGTCTTCCATTATGTGTTGTATGGTATGGGGTGAAGTGTTACATCCTGGGCAGCTATTCACTGTGGAGCAGTAGGTGGTGAGGCTGAAACTGCTACTGGGCACAGGGGACAACAGGTACATGTTTTCATGGAAATTTTCTGGTGAACAGGGTTAGGGATCCAAAGAAACCACTTACTGGTCAAACTAGTGCACTTCTATGATGGTAGGAGTCTCTTTCAATTTGGAGGCGTTGGGTAGAGCCGTGGATATTTGGGATTAGATGATTGGAAACACCATGATCAATTGATAAATTGAGATCAGAAGTATCAGAAAATTTTACCCCTTTGTTATGTACACACAGTAGTATTTCTGTGTTGTGCTGTTATTAGTAACAAACTTTGTAAAAAGTAAAATTCAGCCTGGGTTTGGCCAAATTTACATGTGTTTTTTAGAGACTGTTCCCAACTTTTCAGACATTTTGTGAGGGAAAATTCTGATCTTTCCAGTTTTACATTAAAGAAAAGAGGGAAATATATTGAAAAATCAGGAGTATCAGATTTCCAATAGATCTAGGGTGGGGACCAGCCTAGTTTTGGATGCAGATACATTCCCAATAGCAAATCAGAGAAAGGCATAAGTATATTCGGAGAGGTGTTCCATGATACGCTCCTGACTTAAACATATACCAAGGGCTCTTTTCCCCTTACCAGGGAGGTAGTGAAAATCAAAAGGCATAATTCCACTCCCATACACCACCTCTCCCTCCCTCTCATTTTGGCTCATCATGGATAACAGATAATCCCTGCATCTTTCCCATCATCCTGGGTCAGAACCAATGGAGCAAGACAAAGCACATCCACATCAAGGCTGCTTCATTTAATCAGTGCCCTCCATCCCCTCGTGCAGAAATATTGAAGATGGGGAGCAATCCCTTCAGGCTGCATGAAAATATACATAACCACTCCCTAACCCCCTCCTATCCCCCACCCACTCCCTTCCATTCATCACACTTTCATCCATACGCAGCCACTTTCCACTTACCCTTATCTTCTGCCTTCTCCCTTTCTTCCTCAACAGACAGCTCCCTCTTACTCAGTGCTCCTTTCACCTCATCCATCCGTCTCTTCCTTGGTCACCCCCTCATGTTCACTCCATCCACCTCTACTTTCTACACCCCTTTTACTAATTTTTCTTCACTCATTCTTTCCATGTATCCAAACCATCCCAATACTCTTTCATCAACCCTGTCTCCCATCTCCTTTTCTACCCCCACTCTCCTTCTCACCTCCTCATTTCTCACTATCCAGTCTAGTAACCCCTACCATACTTCTTAGACATTTCATCTCAAACCCCTCTAAACTCTTCCTCTCTTATGTTCCATATCTCTGCCCCCATACAGTGCTGTCAGCACAATCATCCCTTCATACAATCTCCTCTTAGCAACCATTCCCTTAATATCTATTTCTAATTACACTTTTTAATCCCCCAAGGCACTTGCTTCTCTCAATCTACCTCTACCTCCACTCCTCCCTTTCCTGCCACATGTGACCCAAAGTGCCTTAAGCTATCCACTTCCTCCAGCCTCTCTCTTTCAAGACTCACTTTCAAACTGCTTCCATCTTCTCCCTTTGTACCTGACAGTAACAAGATAAAAATATTTGTTACATTTCACTGGCCGATTGGGTTATAACATTGTTACCTGTGATGAAGGTCAAGGGGATGGCAGTTTGGACTCTGCCACTGGCTAAGTTGAACCAAGGGCCTGGTACATTAAATTCCACACAAAACTTTCAGATAGAAAATGTTATGAGTAGAGTTCCTCAAGGTTCTGTTCTTGGGCCACTTTTATTCATAATATTTATAAATATTTGGACCATGGACTGAACTCTATTGTTTCCAAATTTGCTGATGCTACAAAACTGTGCAGAATGGCAAATTATCACTTAAAACAATTAGATATTCAAGAAGATTTAGATAAACTACAGCAGTGGTCTGAGAAGCGGTTAATGAAATTTAACACAAATAAATGTATGGTTATGCACGTAGGTAAAAGTAACCGTAAATACGATTACAAGTTACTGTATTTGGAAATTCATTGACAAAAGTGTATATTGAAAAGGATCTTGGTGTAATCATCAGTAACAATCTCAAATCATCTAAGCAGTGTATTTCTGCCTCAGAGAAAGCAAATAAGGATCTTGGACTGATTGTGAGATCTTTTAATTTTAAAAGTACATCTATCATAAACAAGCTATATAAATTATTAGTTCATTTACACTTGGGCTATGCTGTGTCTGTATGGTCACCAAATCTCATGAACGACATTGACAGATTGGAGAAAGTACAACAATGACTCACAAAACTAATTCCAGCTATCAGAAATAAATCAAATGAAAACCAGCTAAAACATACAATATTTTCCCTAAAAAACTTCAGGGCAATTTGATACAAGTATTTAAGATTCTAAAGGGAATTGATGACATCAAAAATGACAATTTTTTTTTACACTGAATACAAATTAGACAAGAAATAAGGGTCTCAAACTTTCAGGAAATAAATTTAATTTGAAAATGAATAGGACCAACTTTGCCAAACATGTAGTAAATGAATGTAATAAACTTCCTGCAGAGGCAGTGCAATGTAGTACAATTCAAACTTTTAGGATTCATTTAGATAACACCTAAGCAATATGCTGTAATGCCTGCCATTTCCTGTTTTATTTTACTTGTTCATTTATTAGTATTTTTTATTTATTTATTTTCTTGTCTATATATATATATATATATGTATATATAGATATATATTTTTTATCAACCACATTGCACTTTAATTCTAAGCCATCTAGGCACATGCAGAAATTGAAACGTGGTATACCCGAGTATGTATATGTGTGTGTATATATATATATATATATCTGACCTAGTTATGATCTAAAATATCTCCTGTTGGCATACTCTTCCTTTGTAAGGGTCACCATCCTACCCTCCTGATAGGGAGAAGTTTGATGTTATACCATATCATCATCATCACATTTCTACTCCTACCATGGCTTAAGAATTGAAAGAGATATAGTAATAGAATTATTTTTGTAGAGCAGAAGTTGTAGTGATGAATATCTTGATGAAGAATGCCAGTTCATCCAAGAAACATTCACCCAACCAAAATTCCTGAAGATCATTATCAAATAGTGCAAAACTAAAGCAGCAAAGAATACAAACAACCAGGAACAATGAAAAGAACCAGCTACATAATTCCAACCAACAGTACAGCCACAGCTCTTGCATGAACACTCAAACCCGGCAGCATAGGAATAGTATACTGGACTGGCAAGACAATCAGAGAATTCACAGAAGTGAAAAAGAACAAGGAAGAAATCAACAAAACCAGTATCTACAAAATTCCATGCAAAGGATGAAGCAAGTCTTGCATTGGTGAAGTATCTCGTGATATAAAAACCCACATACATGAACACCACAATGATGTGTAAAAGAAGACCACCAGCACCCGTGTCACACACTGAGACAACACCAACCACCTAGTGGACTGGGACCATGCTGAATTGATTTTGTGTGAAACCAACAAGATAAGGAGAAAATGTCTAGAATCAGCAGATATTCACAGTTCAAACATTAGAACAAAACAGGCATGTTTAATATTGCACTCTCCTTAATTCATTTAATTATGGTTATTAAAAAGATTTTAAGTGGAGCCATTTAGTATGCCCTGTCTTTGTGTCCCTTCCTTATCCATTCTGGGATGTTGAAATAGCTTAGAGGATGTATTCTATATGTACTTGAAAAGGTTTCAACTAGTAAAACATTGTAATTTTAATGAAGGGTTTATCCTTAGATGGTATCCACTCTATTTTTCACATCTTGCAAACAGTCTTTCTTGTGTCCTTGCCCTTATGTTGCATCTGGCTACAAGATTAAAGGATCTGTTGCTGACATTGCATAATGCAGAGAATGTAATAAGTTCTGATAATGTACCATACTTAATCAGCTTTAGCAATAAGAGCACTAACATTGGATGTAAGAATGGGATCAGTAGTTTCTTCCAACTTTGTATCAGAAATGTTTGCCCATTTTATATGACAATATGTATGTAAATGATGGCAGCATTGATCAAAAGAACCATCATGCCAAGATAACAACTGAGCAGTGAGGTCCTGCAGGAGAGCTGAGAATAAGCAGTCTTCTCCCATCTAAGAAAACCATTCCTTGCATATCTTGTGTAATGGAAGTTATGCCCACCAGAAATCATAGCATTGACAGAACCTCAAGTGACAAAAATCACCAAGCATATATGATTTGGAACAATGAAAGATGTTTCATTATTACAGAAAAAGGGTTGCAATAGACACAGATTTCCTATTCTACAAACAATATTAACCAAAGTAGCTGACATTTTGGCACTGCCAGGTGTTATTCTTAGAAAACCCTATGCAGGTTATTGATAATGAGATACTTGTTAAGTCACATGGGAAATCAAAAGGTAATCACTGGATTTAGCAAGTATGCCAACATATTTTGTGCAAGTTGTACTTTGTGGTGAGACCAACTTTAAATATCTGTGGTTGACATTTTACTTGACACTATCCAGCCAAGGCAATACCTTGGAAATATGAGCAAAGCAATCACTACATGAGTGGTAAAAAACAGAAAGGTAACCCTGTCAATTGATTGGAACCATTACATTTTTTTTAAGTGTAAGTGCATCAAATGAAAAACTCGTTTCTGTGACTGAAGGGTTTCAGCAAAAGGAAATGGTTGTTATCTTATCAATAATATATAAGGCTAGACACAAAGAATCTGTATTGGAATAATTCTCCATTACATCTATAACATCACAGAAACATTAATACAGTTCACAGATATGATATAAATATGGTTATTCTTCTTTTGCCACTATCACCACATGCCATATAATCATCAGTGGATGAAACCACAGACAAGAATGAGGGTGAAATATATTCCCATCCATGAAATAATTCCACAGCTCCTTGGTTCAGCAGCTGTAGAAACACTTCCATTGTTCTTTGCCCTGACTGGTTCACATTCACATCTTTCATATTAGAGCATGACAAGAAGATAGCTTGGGAAATATTCAAGTAACATTATGAATTTGTGCAGCTTTGGATGAGATGACTTTACAGAAGATGCCTTATCTGTTTGCATGCGGTTTGTACAGAATTCAGAATGTTGCAAACCATGGGCGAGGCTCTTGCCATGTTGTTTGCACAGTGTGCACCCAAGATCCTTCCTCCAACCAGCAATGTTTTGTATCTTCAGTGTTGGCATCATCAGTTACCTGCAGTGACAAGCAAACATAAAATCCTAAGTTAGGTGAGCTAGATTTATTTGGGCAACATGCACTAATTGTTTTACATGCATCTACAACACAGAAGATAGTGCCTTATACCTCCCTGTCCTACATTCCTCCCTGACAGCAAGCCAAACTATCCTCATTAAGTGACTTATTGGCTGAACCTGTGGTTGTGGCCAGTTTTTTGGAGGAAGCAGGTTTCCTGCAAGACAGAATAGACAATTTGATTGATCTGTAACAGATTGAAGTTTGGTTTGTGGTGGGAGCGTGGTCTGTATTAATGTAGTGTTGTGTTTCTGTGCACTTGTTTGCAATCATGTTTATTTGTAGTGTGTACTATATATATTGTTTGTTTTGGGTTGGAGTGTTTTTGACAGGGTGGTGTGTGCATTTAGTAGTTCCAGTTTGTTATTTAGTGTTAGTAAGTGTAGTGCATTCTGAGTGGAACCTGTTAGTGGCAATTTGTGCAGTGGAGAAATGCGTGTGCACATGTGATGAGTCTTGGGCATTTAGAGTATGTCCAAGGGTCCGGGTTTGCTTCTCTGTGTGTGCTCGCGCGCATGTGACTGTGGGCCTATACACGTTTCCATTCCTCCTGTCATACATAAATTTTCCTCTTCTCTTATTGCTTCTTCCGTGTTGCTTATTTTTACCACTGCCTCCCCCCCCCCCTTGAATGCGACATGTTTTCCCATCAATGCCATGACTTTATCCCCTTCCATCCCTCGCATTCCTTGTCTTTCTCTGTTCCCCTCTATACACATTTCTTTTTTCATTCATTCTTAACTAATTGGCTCTACGCACGTACGGGGTGAGGTCCTTCAAGATGCAATGCAAGTGTTTGTATGATTCTGGGGAGGAGGGTGGCTGCTATGAATAGGATTTTGTTGTTGTGGAGTAAGGGATCACACAAGTATTTGGGACAAATGTGAGGGATCCACTAATGGAGTATTTGATACCTTTAGCATGGGTTTAATGGAGTTCCTAAGTACGCATGTAGGGTTTGCAGACCCCTTCTGTTTTGTTTGCGTGTGCGTGCGTTCTGATTGGCAGCTATAATTCAGAGGCAGTGCGATGTAGCACGATTCGAAGTTTTAAGATCCATTTAGATAAACGCCTAAGTAACATTATGTAATGCCTGTCAGTTGTATGGTTTGATTATTTATTAGTTTAATTGCATATTCTTAGCATCCAACCTAGTTATGGACCAAAAGGCCTCCTGTCGGTATGCTACTCTTGTAATCCGGAGCGAAAGAGCATATCGTACTTTTATTTCGAGTCGAACACTTTTTTCCAGTGGACCCCGTAACCCTTGCTTTAAGTATTGGAACTTTTTTAAGCTGTCTGTGTTCAGAAGCGATCCGGGATGGAGTAATTCCTGCTACTTGTGTAGGAAACCAGGTGAGGAGATCCGAGATAAGGAAGACATAACGGTAGTCGCGTGACGGCGTCGAGTGCATGACTCTCAAGACTTCGACGTCACAGTAGACGATGGCTTAATGAAAGGCATTGCGCACGCACGTGTCCACGTCACATTCTCTTTCTCGCAATCGTCTGCTTTGTATAACTTTTTCTATTCTTTGAATGTTGTAGGTTTTCACTGGCTACATGGTTGGTCAACTGGTGCTTGTTTTAAAGAGAGACCTGGTTGTGTCTGTGTCTGGCCACAGTTTCAGTGTTTGGAGGCCATAAAATAATTCTGATGTTGAGTGAGGTCGAATTGTGTTTAGGTGACGAAGAGTTTTGACATTGGTTTACAAAGAGTTGTTGTTTTACATATAAATGTGATTATTACTGCATTGTGGATCTGCATATTTTTATTATTATTATTATTATTATTTCTTATTTATTTCTGTTTGGGATGAAATTGGTAGTGCGTAGGATGCGAAGGGATACGAAGTTTTTTGGGGTGCGGTTTACTACGGGCTGTTTGTTGTGTTCGTGGGATGAGGACGCGCGTGTTGTTATCCGGAAGACGTAAAGCGAAGCTTGAGGGCGCGTCCTCGACGACGCGACGCGACGGAAACGCTTTATGGTCCTCTTGAGCACGGCGACTCCTGCTGGCGGCTTTGCTGGCCATGAGTCCGGGGACGCAGGTGCAACACTAATAGCATACTCGTGAATCCGGATTGTTGCCAGCATGGTCGGCAGTCTTTATACGGTCGATTTTTATATGGCCGTCTTGTTATTTGTACTTTTGAAATCACAAGAAGCTTATGGACTATTCGTTAACTTGTTATGAAATGTACGTGATTGTTTCACACAGTATTGTAGTGGTAAATGCTTTCTCTAGCTCCGTAATGTAAATCCCATGGAGTTGGGATTGTGCCTTTGAAATCACAATAAGCTTATGGACCATTCGTTGGCTTCTTATGTAAATTATATGATTCCTTCATATAGTATTGTGACTGTTAGTTCTTCCTCAAGATCCGTAATGTAAATCTTGTCGAGTGCGTGGGTTATGCCTTGTAAATCACACCAAGATTATGGGTCATTCATTGAGGGTTATCTTAATCACGCGTTTCTGTAGATACCAATATTTTATGGCCGCGATTTCTAAGGACGACCTTATGACCCGTGTAATAAATATTACCGAGAATATTCTTTAGGGTCACTCGTGTGCCCTCGGTTGACTTTGAAGAGGAGAGCGTCTCTCGGCTGAATGAAATCTTCTGGCGTCAGACAAAATGTTGTCTTTAAACGAGTCATTAGTCATCTTTAGATTATTCGATACAGCCTTTATTCCTTCGGGGAACAAAGGTCTTTTTTCCCAGTGGGTTGGAGTGTATTTCGTCACAGATATTTAATCAGATCTTCTGTCCTTGAAGACGCTATCGCGCCGGAGAGGTGGAGTCATGGATGAAGTGGCGGCGGCAAAGGAAAGAGGTTATTATATTTAAGGAACAGGTAGTAGAGGTGACCTGCATTCACCATGGAATGGAAACTAGTTTCCTGTTTTAACCTCGTCACAACTATGTCGGCTTGTGGTGGCCAGGAACAATATAGTTCTTTGCTTCTGGCTAACACACATTGGGCAGGATATAGGAATGACCCGTCATCAAGGAGCTGAGAGGAAAAAAAGGGTAGTGGAATGGGTGGGGGATGTTACTTGCCTTTTGGCTTGGTTATCTCCCATGTTAGTGGAGGAAAGCCCTTGGTATATAGATAGATAGCCAGAATAGAATGGGGCTGGATTGGTGGTGTGAAGGAGGAGGTGGGTAAGAGAAATAGGGACGGTCCAGAAAACTGGATGGGACTTGCACATGGCAGAAGATGGAGAGGCTTTATGTTGGTGGATATGGATCTTCAAGAGGTCCAAGACTCACCGGAGGAAATAAGAGTAAGAATGAAAAACCTACGACGACGCCCCACAATAGATTTGGCAAGTCACGTGGACTGAATTTGTCCCTGGCATGGGGAAGGCCCGTGGGATTGGGCCTTGAGTTCCTGAAGGAAACCCACGGTTCAATACTTTGTAAGTACAAGAACTTACCCCATTTGCTATGGTGAGTTTTCTTAATGACAACCCCCACCTCCTTGGTGAGTTTTTCCCTAAGGCTAGGGCCTTGTGTAAAGGCAATCTCGTTTGCTGCCCAAGGGCGTGTTAATGGGAAGTTCTGCCGGATCTCCCTGTGGGTGGGTTGGGTGGATGCCTCACCAAGGCGGGGGTTGTGGTCGAAACGTGTCGTCACTCTTAGCTGCCCAATTTGCACCTTTGCCTCGGTGGACTGGAGCAGGTGTGACTCGAGTCGTGGCAATTTTACAATCGTGTAAACAGATACATTGTTGCTGCGTGTTGCAGAAAGCACCACATGTCACTACAGTGCTATTGGTTTCGCATTCATGGTAGGGGCATTATGCCGTATCTCACAAATATTGCTGTGTGGAGCCTACTAGGTGTTTGTAGGGTATGTGTGTGGTGTGTGTGAGAGAGAAAATCGCCGAAAGACTGATCCAAAACGAGAGAGTCGGTCGAACGGGCAGGGGTTGTGGGGGTGGAAGAGCTTGTCGACTGGTCTATCTGGTTGGATCATAACACTAAGAACTGTACTACACTGGCCTCTTCACGAGATACTTTCGTTTGTTCATTTTTTTTTTTTTTTTTTTTTTTAATGTATTGACTAGAGGTCTTGGGTTGCTGGATTAGATGCTGAATGCTGACAATGTTTTCTAGTAAAGAATTCATAGATAGGGTTTCGTGTGTCTAGGTTTGATCCTTACTGCAGTTACGTTGGTTCATTTTTTAATTCTATTTTGTTTAATTTTTGTCACGTTCAACATGCAACTCCAACTCGAGGACATCCGACCTAGATTGATATTGTGGTTATCTAGGTCAGAGCAAAGGTTGCTGAGTTTAAGCTGGGTAGGTTTGCTTGGGTTGGTGTTAGGATGAGGTTATGTAGTTTTGGTTACGTTAATGATAAGTAGATATGGTTATTTTAATGTAAAGTAGGCTTGGTTATGTTTAAAGGTTGGGTAAGTTTGGCTATGTTATGGTTAGGTAGATTTGATCTGGTCATGTTAAAATCAGATAGTTTTGATCGGGTTGTATTAAGGTTAAGTTTTTTTTTTATTGTGTTCCTGTTAGGTAGTTTTGGGTATATTAATGTTAGGTACATTTGGTTGACTTAGGGCGAGGCAGTTTGGGTTATGTTAAGGTGAAGGTTGTTGTGGTTGAGTTTAGGGTAGATTGGCTGTCGAAAGAAGAGAAAGTGGTCAGCCGGTGGGCGTTGTGAAAAAAAAAATGCCCACATTTAGCAAATGCGTTTCCTGTGTGCCGGTGCGAAGCCGCGAGTGCCCATTGGCAGGTGCCAAATTCTCCATGTAGCAGGTGCCAAGTGTGGCACCCATTGGAAGGTGCCTAACCTACTTGGGTAGCTTTGATCAATGTGTTCTTCAATGTGCTGTCAGCTGATTGGATCGCCCGGTGATGTCCTAGATAAACATCTGTAAATGACCCAGTTGTGATGGAAATTGTCGAAATATTTTCGTTAGTCTTTTGGGCAATATAAAACTGCATACATGACCGCGTTTTCGATTTTTCCCCTTTTCACACGAATTTGCTGTCGTCCGTGTTTGTTTTTCTAAACGCCAGGGCACCTTCGTCAGCTAAATAAGACTGGTGGTGGCGGCGGCTGAGAAACATAAACATGTCTTTGTTTACGGGATAGTAGAAAGGGTTTAGCTCTTAAATATCAGGGATTTCCTTCGCAGAATATATGAATGTATATGTGTATATATACATATATATATATTATATATATGTGTGTGTATGTGTATATAATATTTATATGTGTATGATATATATATATGTATGTATATAATATATAATGTGTATGTGTATACCTGTATATGTATATATATATATATATGTGTGTGTGTATACATATATATATATGTGTGTGTGTGTATATATATATATATATATATATATATATATATATATATATCTTTATTCAACCACAAACAACTTTTAATTCCATGCCATCGCAATCGAGACTGAAGAATCGCTCGATGGAGACATTTTGTTGGAAATTGAAACGTGGACGAGCCGAGGATTCGAACCCAGCTAACCCGTAACAAAGTTACAGTGACTTAAACTTTGTTACGGGTTAGCTGGGTTCGGATCCTCGGCTCGTCCACGTTTCAATTTCCAACAAAATGTCTCCATCGAGCGATTCTTCAGTCTCGATTGCGATGGCATAATATTAAAAGTTGTTTGTGGTTGAATAAAGATATCAATTGATCGCTGGGAACCATTCAGTGTAGACATATATATGTATATATATATATATATATATATATATATATATATATATATATATATATATATTATTCAATCAATAAAGAGAGAGTATACTTAAAAGTTCAGGTTATTGTCATTGCCAGCGAGTTAATGCAACTGGAGCATGTCATAATTTGTGACAAGTTTGTATGGAGCTCTAAGAGCAAATGTCTTAACCACGACACTGAGAAACTGTTTGTGGTTACGACTATAGTGCATACTAAACTTTCCGCCCAGTACCAAATGTTTTATATTTGTTTCCACAGAAAAGTGCAGTATTTAGTTTACAAGACAGAAAATAGTCGTATAAAAGTATATATATTTTTTAGTTTGACATAAAAATGGTTTCTTTTTATATATATATTGTGGGTGTGCAGGATTAAAATGTATTTATTTTAACTTTCGTATTTATTTATGGTTATTTGTTTTTTGATTGACACAACCCGGTGTGATCCGCCACCATTTTAAGACGCGAAAAAATTCATGTAATCTAAATATGTGTATGGTAAGTCTTCAGGTACCCCCGACTGAGTGGGCGTGTAGCAAGTTCATAGACGGTAACACGTGTTGTATGATTGCATCTATCATGTGATAGTCGGGATTTCGTGTGTTGCGGGATACAAGTGTCCACAGCTACAATGGTGTCACGGCGTCCCCAAAATGCCTTGGACATTTTTTTTTTTTTTTTTTTTTTTCGCCTCCTCCTCCTCCTCCTCCTCCTCGCAGGGAATGAGTCCACATCCCCGTCGTTTCTCCGCTGTTTCCCTTTCTCTTCTTACCTCCCTTTCGTTCTTCTCCCCTTTCTTTTGTTTTTTCCTTTCTTTGCCTTCTCAGTTCTTGTGTATATTTCTAGTTTTTCCTCCTCCCTACCCAGTACTTTCCCATACATTTACTCCCCCACCACTCCCCTTCACTCTTTCCATAGCTCCCCATCATTCCACTCTTCCCAAAATGCATCTGTCTCGCCTTTCTCTCGTTCTCTCCACTCCCCTCGGATCTCCTCTGCACCCTTTTCTCATACCCCTTTCCTCCCCTCTTTCCAAGTCTTCCTGTAGCTTACTGAACCCTACACGTCTTCCCCCAAATCTCACCTGGACCCTTTCTCCCCTCCTCCCCTGCTCTCCCACAATCTCTCCTCTCCCACTCACTTCCCTCCCATCTCGGTTTCTCGGCTCTGTCCCACTTCCCCACATTCCCCACATCCCAACCCCTCACTCGTGTTTGCGTCTCCTGCCCTCACTGAATTTCACCCCCTGGGTGGCAACCGCACCGCTAACGTCGCTAACCGCAAGCGCGGGGCTACGTGGTGCTTCCGCTAAGCCCTGACGACACTAAACCCCGTCGCCACTTGATACGGCGAACAGACGTGGGGTGTCCTGGTGGAGGAGGTGGGGTGGGGGCTCGTCCAACATATGTACCCGCGGTCCGACAAGTCTTCAGCGCTTCGGTACTTAACCCCTTGCCACGAAAATTATTAAGATAGTCTGGGGCAGCCAGAGTGTGAGGGGAGGAGGGGGGGGGATGACTTCCAGTACTGAAAGGGTCAATATAAGGTTACTGGGGGAGTGCCATGGAGGAAGTGATTGGTCTTGCATCCGGGGGCTTGGGGGGGGGGGGTTGACGCGAACCGAAGAGGACGAGGATGAAGTGTATTGTCGGATAAACTGAATAGGATTTAGCTCGGATGAGTACTATGGGAAGAATTGTGGTGGGGTCTGGTTGAACCAATTGGGGAAGACACCAGTGGTCAAGAATAACTTGACAAAAGTGGAATGATGGAGAGTAGTGGATTCGATACTGTTGTATGAGGGATGGGTGTTGGGCGCCACAAGTGCAGTAGAAGATGAAGACGTTAGAGATGCATTGTGTGAGGGATCTTTTCAGATGTGGACAGTGAATGATGTACTAGGAAGAGATGAAAGGTTGTGAGCTTGGAGAAGAAGAGGGGAGATTGCCTTAAAGAAAAGGTTTGGACGGGTGATGGAAATAGGGGAGGACAGGCTGGCAAAGGTGGTGTATATGGAAGATGGAGACTGGATATGGAAGGATGCTGGTAGGGAAAGGGGTTACTCTTGAGAGAACCAGATTTTGTGGTGGAGAAGAGGAGAGTTGGAGTGGAAAGTGGCCAATAGGAGGGTAGGTGCCTCAAAGCGAATCGGGTGAAGGGGAGGAGCCTGCGTGTGTAAAGAGGGAGATGGAGTCTTTTATTGTCTTACTTTGCTGTGAGGATCTTTGTGCTTTTGTCCATTTGTCTCGTTGATATGAGGTGCAGGATGGGGTGGTTCCGTCTTTTGTATTTCTAGTAAGGTGAAGACGAAAAACCTGCTCAAAGTCGAGGGGGTGGAGCTATGGTCTGCTCTTTTCCCTCAAACTATCTCTCGCCTATTCCTTCTCTGATGCGCACTTACACTGTGTAAGGTCCTTTAATGGTGCTGCACCCTATGGCTTTTAAGGCATTGGGTCCTGCTCGTGTTGTTTGTGTCGATGGGGCCCAATGTATCACGGAGAGAGTGTATGTCGTCAGGAATGCCCGTGGGGCTTTACCTCATGGGAGCCCTACATATTCTTAAGGAGCCCCTGTCTTTCTTCGGGGTGAGGGGGACTTGGTATGTATTTCAAGGGATCAGATGTAACATTTTAGGGAGCTTCCTGGATATGTTGAAGGCGAGTTGTTTTCGTTGTTTGGGTATGTCTAGACCTAAACTTTGTGTATCTTTCGAAAGGAATATAAAAGTCATGCACCGTCGATTCTCTAAAGTAGACTTCTTTAACTGGTAGCATAATGACGGGGCATCGGGTGTGGTTGTGTGTGTGTGTATATATGTATACACAGGTCACAATTAACCTTCCTTTTCTTCAAGTCCAGAAAGTAGTTTCTTAGAAACACGTTAACCAACAAGGCTGAAGGTCCCCCTTCTAGTGGCTTCATGGCCAAACTCCATGGCGTACACTAGGAGCTGAACGAAGGACTTGTACTCGATTTACCATTGGCTTTCCTCAAATTGCACCGCAACACCCAGGGAGGCGCAAATCCTAGGCGGCCTAGCCACAGTGTGCAGTGCGTTGTTCGGTTGCGTGTGTGGGTCCGCTAAGGTGCCCCAGTATTTTATTGGAGCATTTTCCTTGTTTCGGGGTTCTCATGCTTAGACGATTTTGTCCAAAATATAAATGTGTATTATCGTTCTTTCTCTGTGGCGCACCAGTTTTGGTCTCTTCCTGCGACGCGGATCTCGGTTCGATTCTCGTAGACACTCCCTGGTACCCTGGCAGCCCGAGCACATAAGGCACAGGTGGCGGTTTCGTTTGTGGCGGCCAAGCGTCTTTACGTGAATGTTCTTCGTAGCTTTGACATGTCAAACTGATGGGTTGCTTGGTGAAAGGCTCGCGATGGACACGAAAAATAACAACCTTAAAACATCTGCTACGGAACAGTCCAGAGGTCTGAAAAATTCGCCCCAGTTGCATGTCATTTGCACCTCACCGTCGGCCGACGCTAGCAGCACGTCAGCAGAAGAGGTGTTGGGCCATGGCGACCATCTGAGGAAACTCCTTTTCGTCGTTGTCCATTGTTATCATTTTGTTATTTACCATTCATTTATTAATTGATGTATTTATTTTTTTCATTTATTTGTTCATCTTTTTCTTTGCTTGCATAGGTTCTTTCGGGGTCAGCCTTTGACTTAATGGAATAGATTGACGTTACTCAAGCAGAATTTAGTCGAAGCAGTGCAACACAGTCATTGGGCAACCCACTTGTGTGACTTTAAATCGCTTGATTCTCACCTTAACCCTTAATAGTTACTTCACCCCGGGTGGACTGGGGCAAGGGGGCGTACGGGGGTGAAGTGACCCGGAGAGGGCCAAGAACGCCCGTGGAACTTGGCCCGTGGAGGCCGTGAGGGCTCCAAATTGCAAACGATTCTGCTGTGCGTCAGGATGGAACCGGTGCTGCGTTTGTTTCGCATATATACATGCAGATGGGAAGTCGTATAATGAAGTCATGGGAATAATTCGGCTTCGATTGTCAGGCTGTGTGCCTCACTGCAATGACTTTGGCCTACGCATTGTGGCAGAGGACAGGCGAATCTTCATTCATGGAGTGTTGAGATGGGAGGGGAAGTGTGAGTAAATGTGTTTGTCTGGTCGGGTCAATCCATGGTTGGAAGCGAGAAGGAAATGACGAGTTTGCGTCATCTATGTATATTCTGTCACAGGAACGTGTTTGAAATTCCTTGCCGGTGTGTGTGTGTGTGTGCGCGCGCGCGCGCCTAATTGTTGTATACAGGGAAGGAACAACGCTCGTGGATAGGGTCTCTTACTCTCCAGTTTATAATACCTGGCTTTAGAGCTAGGTATGTGTGCTAGTTTGTTTATTTGGGTATGAATGCGTGCGTGGGTACAACTGCCTGGTGCCGTTGAGTCACTATGTCCCAAAACTCCAGACGCTCCATAATATTATGAACAGAATTTTGAGCCCACGTTGGTAAGAGATCCAATCGTGAACAACCAGAGTCCACGTTTTTGTCGTAGTGTTTCCTAGAGTGAAACCCGAGTCAGGTGCCAAAGAATTCTGTAAGAAAAGGGGCTAATCTCCATACGAACAATGACTACAGGTAACTGGGCGAGGTTTGGTCGGATTTCACGGATGAGATCGCATAGTAGAAAAGCCCCCTACTAGCCTGCGTCACGCTTCGGTCTTCGACGGGCCTCTGGTTATGGTAGTCAAGACCTCGGCTACGCGTTGAAAGTTGCTACATAACGTCACTTGGACTGAGACGGACTCGGTGGGAAGAACCGAAAGTTCTGTACGGAGCCAACCTTCTACATGTATGTACGGACAGAGATGTTTACTTTGGTATATACAAATCTGCATACCTACATGCGTGCATGCATGCGCGTGTACATAAAAAGAGCTGTTGGAAAGGTAATTGCTTCTTCATATTTGTCTTTTTACAACAGCCTGTTTTTCAATTGAGGTGGATTGGGGGTGGGGAGGGTGCTGGACCCACAATTCTCTGAGCCCATTTCAGCGCGGGGCCAAAGAAAAACGGTCCACACTTGTTGCATTTGCACGTACCGTATCATCTTTGCGTGCCATCTAGTGATACAATACGGTGCAACAGAGTATTGTACCCACTTGTTGCGTATCCGTGTACAGCAGGCGGATACGCAACAAGTGGGTACAATACCCTGTTGCACCGTACCGTATCACTAGGTGGTATGCAAAGATGATACGATACGTGGAAATGCAACAAATGTGGACCCGGCTTAATATACACCTCATTTTTGGAGGAGGTACTTAAAGTGCCGACGTCCCCGAAACTTTATGAAAGGAAATTTCCCGTATTAACCCCTTTCCCTGTGAGAGAAGTTTACATTATCTAGATAAACTCCCCTGACGGCAGCTGGAACATGTGAAGGACATCCCTTTGACAAAGAAGGTTGATGACTATATTGTCAAGGTGTGAGGGATGAATGACAAGAAAATGGAGAGTA
>NC_134812.1:18335992-18345992 GCF_046742065.1 Oratosquilla oratoria
AGGCGTGTTTTTGAGTTCAGTAAACATCCTGATTTGAAGTTCACAGTAAATGTATCAAACGCTGGGAGATGGTCTGATGCAATGGATAAAGCTCCTGATCGGTGTGTTACAAGTCCTGGGTTCGACCACTCTTTCTGGTTGGCCTATATTGTCACTCTTTTGTGTGTGTGTGTGTGTGTGTGTGTGTGTGCGTGTGTGTGTGTGTGTATGTATGTGTGTGTGTGAAATTCCCTCTTCCGGTTACGAAAAGATATCTGATGCTAAACAAAACAAAAAGACTAAGATTGGAGGAAGATGTTACGTGTGGAGGTCCATTCAGAAGATGGAATGCCTCCATTATGGTTAGGCGCAGCTGCCGCCATGCCTTGTTCATGTCTTGTGTCTCCAGCTGCCATGCGTTCTCCCCCCGTTTGTGTTACGTGAAAGTTACACGACGCGACCGTCTGTCCCGTGGTAACGCTAAAGAAGAAGAAGAAGAAGAAAATGTGCTCTTGACGAAGCCAAGTTGGTGAGATATTTGTCTTCCCTGATTGTACGAATAGTGTTGGTGTTTGGCTACGCTTAGGGTAAGCTTTTAAGTCCTGTATGGTTTTATTTCGTTTTAGATCACGTTGGGTATTTCTGTTAAGCTTAAGCCCGAGTTGTGACGTTTTATTTGTTTATTTATTTATTCATTTGTTTAACTCGCCTTTCAGAAACCTGACCTTTTATTTGATGAAATGAATAATTCATCGTTTTCTATTGTTTAATTCGCAGTAACCCCCGTATTTTAACAATAAATGTTACTATTTCACCTAAATTGGGTTTTGACTCTGAAAGACCTTCATCAAGTCAAGTTGAACAGACATTATTTCTTTGAAAGAGTTCAGTCTGTGGACGTATATTCTTAAACCGAAAACTCGAAACCCGAGGAAATTAGATGACAAGAGTTTGTTGCAAGATTTCAAGGCTCCAAATTCGTTTAGCTTTTAGAAATATGGCCGTAGGGCTAACTTGGGGACTCTACTTGATGCTGCTGGTCACGCTCTTGGGTTGTTTCTCGTTTTCTTTCAACCGTAATGACACGGCAATGTCGTCAGTACCAAATAAAATCGTTTGGCAGCAGTCAGGATCACGTGAAAAACATTTTCATCTGTGGGATGATCTACATTTATATAAACACATGAATGACCTCTTCGGGGGGGGGGGTCCAAGCCGAATAGAATCGTCAGGTGACAGGTAACCCACACACCGTATTGGTATGTCCGTATATGTGTATTTAACTATGCTGATCAGTCTGTTACAGGGTAGTTAATTGAGTTACATACATCTTGTTTTGCGCGAGATTACCCATAAGAATGGAAGCGCTGGCACAGTCCATAGCAATAAAATTACAGATTGTTTGAAACGTATCAGTGGTCATCACAGTCTGTTTGTGGTTGTCTTTTATTTCATCTGTAAACAATAGATCTTCGATTGTTATGTCTTGGTCGACCATAAAGCAGTTGTGCACATTGTCTAGATCAAGATGCAAAGAGCGCCGCACGATTTTATTCATTTGCGGTCCTGGCCCCTCCACCTCAGTCAAGGGTCTGGATCGATAAATCCCCCGTTCAGGCCAGGATCCCGCCCTCAGATGAATCAAAACCCTTCGGTTCCATTTAGTACACTTGCTGTAAGCTCGATTTTCATTGGGTCCTAATATCTGCCACATGCCCTGGCTATCGGAGCAGACTGGGTTAGGTTGGCTCTCCTAGTGGAGGTAAGTGCTCCCTTGCGTAATCTCTTTACCTGTAAACCACAAAGGAATCTTTAATGGAGCGCCTCCGTGTCGAAAGGGTCCCGGTGACGTCAGGCTGCCCTCGGATGCCCTCGTTGTGAAACAGGTTGCGCCACTTAGGATCATCTTCTAGGTAACGCCTAAGATGTAATTTTGACCATAAACGGATTCGGGGGGGGGGGAGCGGTGTGAACTCAGGACCTTGTGTATCATGCGTAATTCAGTCCTTCGCTGATATTCTTTACGCAATCGAGTGAAAAAAAACTAACATTGTTGTGTAATATTTTAAATGTAAACATGGTGGATGCCATGGTAACAGGAAGTCGATTACCCCAGGAATTTACTTTTTTGGTTGCGTAATTGAAAATATCGTAAATAAAAGTGAAAATGTACGTTGCCCTTTAGAATATGATCTGGAGAAGTTGATATACTAAAAAAACGGACTTGTAGAAAATGTGAAACAAGGAAAGAAAATGGCATACTAAGAACGGTTGGCTATCAAGTAGTTAAGAAAAATGAAGTAGATCAAATTTATATAGACCATAAAACAGAAATTGAATGTTTAAAAAACATCCTCAAGGAGTATAAGATTAAAAGTTGGTAATCATAGATGGAAATAGGATTATAAAATGGATTAAACTGAATTAAAAGAAAAGACCAAAGAACAAGAAACTAAAAACAAGTGAATGTATAAAAAATGGGGTCATTGTTTAAAAAAAAAATAGAGAAACATGCGTGAAAGATGTAGTAGATAAAAATGTAGAAAAATCACGCCAAGAACGATCTATGCGGTGCTTACGTTAAGGCTGCCGCCAGGAGATTTTGTTCACACGAGGGGAGCCTGTCCCAAGCGTAGCGAAAATGTTGCTCTGGGCTCGTAGCAGCCGACCTCACTGCTCCACGGGACTTCAGTCCCTCGTCCCAAGGTCGGGTATTGATTTCTGTCGCCTCCTCTGGTGCTTACTGTATTGTAAACTTAAGCTACCGGGTGTTGTCATTTTTATTATGTGTGTTTATCCATGTACTTGTCTATATTTTCATTTATTTTCTTGTATATATATTTTTTTGTGTATTTTTGTCATGGTGGCCTCAGCACGAGCCGTGGATATCATTGACATTTTCAACACAGTTTCGGACGTACTTTGGATAGTATTTGTTCAGGTGGTTTTATCCAGAAGAATGACAGCGTTGAGTCAGAAGGAGTGTCCAATGACAGAGATCCATCTTAAAAAAAATCACCAATTTGCTGAGTAAAATATATTTGTTAAAGCCGGAAAATAAAATTAAATAAAGCACAGTAAATAAAGGATTTACAAGATACCGTCACCTTGTTTAAAATGTCAAATCGATCTATCTCGTCAGTGTATACGGTGCATTTGCAATGTGTGCTCATCAACATTAAATGTTGATCTTCTCTGATACTCACTTAATAAGTTAATTTTGAATGGGCTGCTTAAGGACTGGTTATTTGATTTACTTCGGGGTTGAGCCCCGATCATAACGGGAGTTTGATTAATCGAGATTAACTTGTATGTAGATCCAGCCATCCTTCGGCTGAATAAAATGGTCCGGTGGAATCCAAAGTGAAGCATATGCGTGTGTTTGTGTGTGTGTATGTGTATATGTATGTATATATATATATGTATATATATATATATGTATATATATATATGTATATATATATGTATATATATATATGTATATATATATATATATATACATACATATACATATATATATGTATATATATATATATGTATATGTATGATATATATATATAGATATATATATAAATATATATATATATATGTATATATATATATAGTAAAACCCACTGTTGATTGAATTTAAGAAAAGAAAGGAAATAACGATTTCCGTATATTTCGATCACTTGAAGAGGATCACAGCAAGTGATCGAAATATACGGAAATCGTTATTTCCTTTCTTTTCTTAAATCCAATAAACAGTGGGTTTTTAGTGTATTTATTAATGTTACAACATTACTGGACAGTGATATATATATATGTGTGTGCGTGTGTCTGAATGTGTGTGTGTGTGTGTGTGTCTGTGTCTATGTGTGTGTGCGCGCGCGCGTGTCAGTATTTTGCCCGCAGCCCCATCGAACGGGCTACAGCCCCCTGTTCACTCCACTCCTGACACTCTGCCAGGAGTGTCCTACAGTCACTCCTGGCAGAGTGACTGTAGGACAAGATAGTACAAGGTGAGGTGTTGAGTGTCTTTTATATGGCGGTTGCAGCTGGGGCAAGTGGACTGTTGACAGGCTGATTCTGTGTTGGCATTGCTTTAATTAATGCAGAGGTGAGCTGAGCATACAGTAGGCGTTCCAGTGTAATTATTACGTGTCTTGGGAGTCGATTATCTATTGGGTTGATTTTTGGTGTAGTATCTTGTAATGTAGGATTTGTTTGTTGTGGTGTGGTTATTTTGTGATGCGCGCGCGCACACACACAAGCACACACACACACACACACACACACACACACACACACACACACACACACACACACACACACACAAGCACACGCGCACACGCACACAAGCACACACAAATACAAACACACACACACACACACACACACACACACACACACACACACACACACACTTTAAAAAGGACTACAAAGCTGAATAAATGAGCCTGACAGTAGCTAGAGTAGACGGATTATTCACTTCATTATGGAGGAGCACTCTGTAGCTTTTTTGGGTAACATCAGGCTTAAGGAAGGTCATGTTCATGTACGAGTTTATTGAAAGTATTTGTACAAACAAATATTAAATTCGTTGCATTAATTAGGGTTTTGTGAATGTGCGTGTGTGTTGGATAATCAGTAAAGGTGGTTCCCTTCGCTAAAGAGGAGGAATTCTGGTTATGATTAGACTAGCCTGGTGGCAGAGGGATGAAGAAGAAAAGTGCCGTCTGGTACGGAAGTAATGCACGAGTCTTTTGATTAGTCTGTGTTGGACACAGGTGCATTATCTGTGATTGTATCATCCACCTGTTTTTACGATGTGTTAATGTTTTCTTTCTCATTGCTTGCCTTGATTATATTCGTATCTCGCTTTTTTTTCTTGTGGGCGTGCTTCTGCAAGTTAAAGTGAAGTATGCGAACGCTCACCCGCACACACACGCACACACACACGCGCGCGCACACACACACACACACACACACACACACACACACACACAATACATGTAATATATACCTTGGAGAGTTCTTCCTCAGACAGGTATTGTCTAACGTAACGGAGCATTCTGAATTAGATTTCTTGATATTTTCAACTTTCCTTGTGAAAGTGCGTCGTCCAATGAGGAATTGGTAAAAATGTTGGCCAGGCTATAATGAAGAGGGATTAACTAAATTGATGTCGCACATAATATCTACGCTTTGTTGTAGAAATTATCTTTATCGAGTTATCGTGCAGTTAAGAAAGTTTCAATTGTACTAAGACTGTTACATTCCAAACTCAGAGGCGAAGCCATGGAAAGAACAGACGGTTTGGGCGAGCGAGATCCTGTGGCGTTCCGTGGGAAGGTTTTCTTGAGCGTGGCACTCCGTGGGGAGAGGGCCAGTGTCAAAGAGAGGCTTGTGATAAGCTCATTCTGGTCTGACACTAGCAAGGGCTGCAAGCAGGCCGCCTCACATTTGCAGGTTGATCGTAGGGATTTCATTCTTTTTCTTTGTTGCTTTCTTTCTTTAATGAAAAAATAATTGGGAAGTGCCTAAAGTATTCTTGAGCCAGATTAGTAGTAATGATTTCGTGATGGATCTGTTGGAAGACACAGTGGCGCCCCAAGTAGCACTCATTCCGCCCGTTAATGTTCGAGTTACGTTAAATCTGACCTGACCTGACCTAACGTAAGCGAACATTGATCTGCCTAATTTGACTTATTAGATTAGGTTATATTCATCAAAGTTACATAGGTTAAGTTAGGAGTCCAGTGACGTGTGTGTGTGTGGATGTGTGCGTATAAAATTCGTGTGTGTATGTGTGAATGCGTGTGTGTGCGCTTGTGACAAGTCATCTGAGCGGGCGGGGGGTGGGGAAGCTTCGAGAATGGTCTGGAAGCCATTCAAGCGTATCTGACAGTTATGGCTGCCGTGGGGGGTGGGGTGGGTGGGGGTTGTTGTCGTATGTTCCTGTTTGTATATGAGGAGTGAGTCTGTCTGGGTACGTCCGTCTTTGGTAGCGTAGTGAGACAGGAAGAGTTGTTTATATTGAAATATAGCCTGGGGGTATGTTTTTAAGTATGCTTTTATATCATTGGAAAGCTGTAAGGATGTATTAAACCATTATATTAACTTTTTATTTTGTTTTTGTTTTTTGCTTCTGCTCTGAGGTATGTCGTTTTAATCCAAGGTGTGCATGTGTGTCGCGTTGATAAAAGCCTGGAAAGGTCAATGGTTGTATTATTAGAATTTTTTGTAGTTTCTCTTTACTGCTTGCAGAGCAGGAAGTGTGTTGGGGCAGTGTGGGAGATTATAAGATAGATACGCACTCCCAGTGTGTTTCGTTGATGATGGTGATTGTTGTTGCCTTGAGTTTAAATACCCGCAGCCCCGCTGTGCCTGGCATTGGTCCTCGGACCTTCCCATAGATCTTCTGTGTTGTATTACGAGTGTGGGACACTGATTTATTACATAAGAGGGGAGCAGGTGCAGATTGTCAGATCTGTGACCAAAATTGGAGGAAATCCACTAAAAGGCAAGATATTTTGGGCACGGGGACCGAATGTCAGCCACGCAGGCTGCACCTCCAGATGGGGATGAGGATATTGACGGGTTTTGAACATGAATGTATGTACGCATATGAATGTATGTATACTCGTATATCACACACACACACACACACACACACACACACACACACACACGCACGCGCACACACACACACACACACACACACACACACACACACGCACGCGCACACACACAATACACACACACACACGCGCACACACACAAACGCAGTGATACCACGCATGCATGTATATATCTTGCCCATCTTTGTTAAATATGTAATTTTAAACTAAACCATATCATTTGATCAGCTCGTGCCGCGGACCCTTCCTGCTCTCTCTCTCTCTTTTCCCCCTCATTATCTCTTCCATTGTTCCCTCATCTCGATGAAACTCAAGTGTAGTCCACAGGGTTCTTATTCTGTATGCATGTATATACATATATATGTATATATATATATATATATATATATATATATATGTGTGTGTGTGTGTGTGTTTGTTTCATTTACCATGGTCTTTGGATCACGTGTTGAACTCGTGATCGACAGCCATTTCCCTCCCGGAAGAGAGCTCAGAGCTCGTATATGACCAATCTATGGGTACTGTTGCGACCTTTCACGCGCGCACACACGCAACCCCCGCCCACGAGAGCTAGAATGACAACCCGCAGCGCAGCGATACTGAAATTATTTCAGCCCTGGGCGGGGTTCAAACCTGGACCTCCGTAGTGGCAGACGGGCAATCTACCAACTGCGCCACGAGTTGTGTGTGTGTACGTACCTAGTTGTATCTTACGGGAAGGGAGAGCTAAGCTCGTGGTGTCCCGTCTTTGTATCTTTCCATACCCAATTTGCTCTTAAATTCTGGTATTGTTTTTGCACACTGCTTTTTCATCACACTGCATGTGTGTGTGTGTGTGTGTGTGTATACTCGTTTGTTACCACTTAATTGAATAATTTCTTCCTGTGCTCTGAAAAATATTGGTTATATTTTGTTTTATATTATTTTTCTTATTACTAATGCAGTAATTATAATTATTTTATTATTATTATTATTATTATTATTATTCCAAGAGGAAAACGCACAAACTGGCTAACATGAGGGAGCACAAAAGAAACTGCTAAAAAGTACAAATAAAAGTTTTATTTAATTTTATATTAATCTGTTTCATTCTGTTTTATCCTTGTTGATCTCTGTGATTTGTTCAGACTCGATTATGATTCCGCTTCTATCCTGGTTCGTTTATTTATCCGAAATGAATAAATGAAGTTAATGACAATAGAATGTGTAAATAATGCCACTGCATTGGAAAGTTCCAAAATAACTAGCCTGCTTCTGGTATGTCATGCATTCTGAAAGTTGTGTACCTGTAACATATGTACATGTTCACAACAGGGTACATGCAACAAATGCACATATACATTCACAACACTGCACATAATTTATGTACATTGATGTCCTATACACTGTACTGTACTGCAGTGTTACCCGTGACAATATGTACAAAAGTACTCCGCCATTGAACAAGTTTTTGAACAGCTCGGTTACGTTTCTGTTCAGTTCAGTTCAGTGTTCACTCTTCATTGCGATGATGTTCTGTTGTTGTTGTGACTGGCACCAGACAGAATAAAGATTGTAAATGATGCCAGCGTAGTGATGCGAGAATTGACCTCTTCACAACAGAAACGTTCTTCCCCCATCCCCTTCCTCTCCTTCTTTCACATGAATAGAATCACTTAGAGTTCACCAGAACAAAGTTGATGGAGTGTATCACAGAAGCCAAACGGGGAACAGGTTTTAAAGTTGCACAACCTTAGGACGTTTGCAGCGGCCACAGTTAGGTTGTTTCACAAGTTAGATTGTTCAACACTGTTGCTGGTCCAGGGGCAGGAGTTCTCTTGCATGAATGAAATCACCTGGCGGCAGTCATAATAAATGTACAAGTCGGCATTAGGAATGGTGAATAGGGTTCATTTAGCTGTCTCGTTTTGCTACGTGATAGGTGAGAAATGTTTGGTATCGTTTTTTATGTTTTTTTTCTCTCTTTTTTCAGGTTTGTCTCGTGTATTGTTGAATGTTGAAACTGGCATCTGGAAGTCCATCCCTGACTCTGGTATTGTACTGTACTTGATTTCTAGTTTTTAGTTATTAAAATATTTAACTTTGGTTGGTTGGTGGTTTAATATATAAAGGAAGTCACCCATAGCAAAGGTGTTGGTAATGTCTAGACAATATTTATTGATGAAAAGGTTATATGAATTCCGTTACAGCGAGACATCAATTGCAGTACTTTTTCCTTGACTCCGGGGGAGACCCCCCTAAGGTAAGGCCCAATAGGGGATGGAACGTCAGGTCACTGTGGAAATGAAAGGAAACCATGACCTCTAGCAGTGTGTGTATATATATATAGAGGTCACGGTTTCCTTTCATTTCCACACTGTGACCTGACGTGCCATTCCCTGTTCAGTCTTACCTCTGGGGGCCTCCCCCGAAGTCTCTTCCCTTTAACGGGCCGCATTTGGACCTGAGGGTTCGGTACGGGTCGGGCGAGTGCCTCATCTTCAAGAAAAAAAAAATGACGTTTAGGACTTGTCAGAAATGTCATTACAAGAAGTGATAACTTTCACTTGTGTCTGAGGTTCTGTTTGGAAGAGGTTCTTAGGCCAAGGACCGGCCAAGTTAGCCTCATATTCCCTTTGACCTTTGGCTTCTTGGGGACTTCAGGGTCGGAGAGGGATCTACCTGTACCAAAGAACAGGTAGACTTGGGCCCGACGATTCTTGACTGAGGATCCAAGAGAATTACCAGTGTTTACCTTTTGTGCAAAGTAAATTCATTCAATATTGAAGCGCTCTCGTTGGGGATGGGAATGGCTGCACAGCGGTTTTCCCCCGCTGAATGGAATCGCGAGGTGGATATCAGAATAAAGGTGCAAGGCGTCGCCAACAATGAAGGATTTGAGTAGGTTCTTGTTTCAAAGAATTAGAAACTTTGTGGATTTGTTACGGCGTTTTGATTAAACAGCTGTTCAGTTTAATCACACTGTCATAAGAAATGCTCATACTTGTCAGATGCTCTCCTGAACAAATCTAGGTAAAATAGAAAATAAAAACCGCGCACATCGAGTTCATTTCGGGGATGGGGGGGGGGGGGTCAGGAATAGTTCCAGGCTGCCCCTTTTGTGCATCTTTCGTGGCGTGGTTGGTAGCGTCTTAGTCTCGTGTCTCATGTCACACGAACTAGGGTTCGAGTCCTGTAGGAAGAGGTGTTCAGTCATTAGCTTTATTGAAGACCAATGTGGGATGTGGATAAATGCAGTCTTTCCCTTGTGTCTCCAGAGAGACATAAGTACAAGTGTTGTAGTTGAACATAAACTCTTCGATTGTCCTCAAACTCAAAATAGTTACCTGAAAATCTTTTATGCAAGGGAAAAATCATGCTAAGTTCAGGCATAATGTAGGCTATTATTTGAGATTGAG
>NC_134812.1:18350992-18365992 GCF_046742065.1 Oratosquilla oratoria
GGACGGGAAGGTGAAGAGGAGGGGAAGAAAAAGGGGGAGGACGACGGTAAGTAGGGGTGGAGGAGGGGAAGCCCAGGGTGCGCCGAAAGAGGTCGAAGAGAATGAAAAGGAGAATGGGGGACGGGGAAGGGGAGGATTAGGAGGACGGGGAAGGGAAAGGGAGGAGGTGGCCAGGGAGGGTTCGCATTACTTGGGTTCTTGGGAAGTTGCTGCCGACAGGACTCGACCTGGGTCGCTCGGCACTCCTGGGAGTCGGTGCCTTGGCGTGCCAGTCACGTGCGGGCGCGCGCAGGGCGGAGGACGGAGGGCGGGGAGTGGGGGTGGTGGTCAGGGGGCCACGTGCTGCGGAGAGGTCGCCTGCCCCTCCTGCACGTGTAATGGAGACGTCGTACCTCCTGTATATATTCTATGTAGTTATTTATTTTAGTTTTGTTGTTGTTTATATATATATATATATATATATATATATATATATATATATATATATATATATATATATACATAATATGTAATATATATTATATCATATATAGAACTAAGAAACCATGAACAACTAAATACACTTGTCCTTCCTTTCCATATATATATATATTATATATATATATATATATATATATATATATATATATATATCTTTTTCAACCACAAATTACTTTTAATTCCATGCCATCGCAATCGTATTGGTTTACGTCACTGTAACTTTGTTACGGGTTAGCTGGGTTCGAATCCTCGGCTCGTCCGCTTTTCAATTTCCAACGGATGCCTCCTTCGAGCGACTCTGTCTCGATTGCGATGGCATGGAATTAAAAGTGATTTGTGGTTGAAAAATATATTAATTGATCACTGGGAACCATTCAGTGTGTATGTATATGTGTGTGTGTGTATATATATATATATATATATATATATATATATATATATATATATATATATATATATATATATATATAGTATATTTCTGACTTTTCTCTGTTCCCTAAAAGGGGTTGACCCAAGTCGGTCACTTTCGTAACCAATCACAGCCAGCCATTGGATTTACGTCATCAAGGACTGGGTGATAGGATAATTTGATCACATTATGATACAAACGAGTTGCGTCATAATCTTATATTGGGTCAGGTCATCAGCCAGGCAAAGCCCATTACTGGACAAAGGCCTCTCTCGACCTTTTCCGTGACTCACATGACGTTGCCTATATTGTCCCATCACTCAAGCAAACTTGTCTTGTGATGGATACGTCGTATTATACCAGAATGAATCTGTGTGCGTGTGTGTATAGCGACATAGCTTATGCCCTCAGTATCGTGACACGTTTGGTAGATTTTAAAGGCCACCAGAAGACGATGTGGTAATTGTTTTTATGGTTAATGTTATTATTATTAGTAGTAGTAGTATTGTTATTGTTATTATGATATTATTACTGTCATTATAATTAATCATCCCCATATAATGAAGCTGGTGGGGTTAACCAGCTCAAGCTTTCTGACCTTGCTGTAGTGGCGCTGTGTCTTTCTGCATTGCCTTTGATCAGATCGATATTGCGAGAATCAGGGATGGCTCTTCATCCACGAGATGTTGATGAATGTTCTTTGAATTGGTGCGGGCTGGGTGCATACCTTGAGTCGGCCACCCCCCTATAAGGCGGAAAGCCCCTTAGGTATGCGTGTATATATGTACATATATACAAACATTGTTGAATAACACAACACACTCGTTATTGATAATCTTTTCCTTAAGATTCTCACCCTCCCTAGCCAGCTTTGTGTGTGCGTGTGAGGGGGGAGGGAAGAAGCAATACAAAGATTGAAATTGAACAACCTTGAAATATGTTTGAATAACAATGCATAACACAACATTTCACCTGTAACATTTACGTAACTGTTTCTTGTGTAGAAAATGTATAAAGAATTGTATATTATTCGGATAGTCTTGGATCGATGGTTCTACAGAAATTGATTCTACCTGACCATTTCCCATGACGTTCATATTGATGAAAACTCACAACAGACTTCTTACTGCGACTGTACCTAACGTGTGTGCTATATCTCTGAGCGTTGGGGTTTGAAGAAAGGTTTTTGTAAAAGGGAAACCCTGTTTGCATTGCAAATGATGGAAACTCGTCCCTTTTTTCGAAAAAAAAAAATGGATCTCCGTTTCTGTTGCCTCTTGGGAAGCCCGCCCTCGCTTGGAATCCATCAGGCTTGGAAGCATTTAGGCTTAAGTTTATTTATTTTTTTTTTTTTTTATTCGTTTTATTTTTTTTTATTTTCTAAAGGGGAGAATATGTTTATTTTATTTGCTTTTTTAAGTTGGGGTTGATGTGTTTGCATACCTTGTATAATTGCATATGCATACATTGTGTGTGTGTTAGAGAGAGAGAGAGGGGAATCGTATGCTGAGAGAGTATAAACACAAGGAAGCAGAAACACAGAACAATGGAGAATGGCGTAGGAGATACAGAGGAGAAGACAAGAAAGGAGAAGAAGAGGGGATGAGTAAGAGAGAAGGTATTCGTGGAGCTGGAAGAGTGGTAAGGCACATGTGATATTGAGGTGTTTACGCCTGGAGACGATGATCCCTAGCCAAAGTCGCCGGCTTTGGCTTATCTGGCTTATCGAAATAAAACAAAAGTCACCAGTTTTATTATTGGCATACTTGGCGAATGCAGTGGGTCCTAAAAGGTGGAGGAATGTTTGGTTGACGAAGGAAGGAGAGGAGTTATGAAGTATCCCAAGGGATCAAGAATTGCATGGGCTTTGCTCGAAGTCACATTCTAGGGGGGACGGGGGGGGGGTGATGGAGTAGGAGGGAAATGGAGGCAGTATATTCCTGTTTCATCCAGTACCCCTCTCCGCATTCTACCTTAGTTTATATCTGGGACGAGGAGAATCGACGCTGGAGGTTTGTTGGCGACTTGCACACTTGGGGAAGGAACTACAGGCGTATGGGAATCGGTGTTCGTGTGTTTGTAGCTAAAGTCCGCACTTCCCACAGGGATGTAAAGAATATTTTCTTAAAGGTACATGGAATCGTTTCCAAAGGCGACCCCCAGGCTGATCAATATCGTCTAACGGTAGCAAGAGCAAAGTATCCCAAGTGCAACAAGCGCAACCAAGTTGAGTTCGAATGTTCCAAACCGACACAGCGTCGGCCTCTAGTTTCCTCTTAGGTCGAAGTTCGCGACGAGTCGGAAATGTATTGTCGCCTTATAGCGACTGTCGAGTTAGAATGAAATGAGAATGAACGATGATTTTAGGAGCTTTGAATGAGGGTTTTATGCGTGTTAGCACACTAAAACAGTGAGGCGGAAGGTATACGAATTCGGGGCATATTCATTAAAACTAAAGGAAGAAATTGTTTCCTTATTTGAACATTAACCCTGGTTGTGGATTTACCACATGCAGTGATACAGTCAGTAATTATTTTTTCTATTTGATCATTTTACCTAGTTTTATTTTGTTTTATGTTATTTTCTAATTTTTGGCAACTTTGTGGTGGTAGAGGAAATTACGAAATGTCATAAAGGGAACCAGGCGTCGGTAAAATCAGTCATGTTGTTGCCGGGCCGCCATCCGATAACACCAATTTGATGGAGGGAAGGAAAATTGTTTTCGTCAGTTTTGAGATTTATGACCGTGAATGGCTTCGTCTTTTTTCAAAACGTTTCCCACGGCGCAGAAAGGATCACAGTGCAAACTGTGAACACATGTTTGTTATATCGAGAACAAGGGAGAATTTTTTGGTCGGAAGGATTTGTTCTCGTAGGACAGTTTTCCCAAGTTGAATAAAATCACTGGCTTTAGCTACAATGTAATAAATAGTGTTTTAGGTTTAGGAAATACCGTAGCGCTTCTCGTGGTAACGACATTTGTGCCGAGTGGCGACTAGGTTTCCATCGTGCCTCGCACCATGAGGACCCGAGCTCGAGTCCAACAGCTACCGATGGCATCTGCTTTACCCATGAAATCCCAGCACATAGGGCTCAGGTGACGGTAGCAGCTAAACATTTCATGGTGTAGACGTCTCTCTCTTGGATCGAACTCTCGAACTCGCATGCATGAGAAGTCCTGCGATATCGAAAATATTTTTTATTCGGTTTTCGAAATGCAGCCGGAGGCGGTGTCAGAGATGAAGGAATGGTGCCGTGCCTTCCGGGACGCGGAAGGTTTTTTCTTTTGACTGAATGAAGTCTGAAAGGCAAAAGGAAATGGAAAAGGACATCCTGTCTGCATGGTTATCTAAGCCGAGCAGGCAACAGGTCCTTCCCTCCCTTACCTCTCAGTTGAATAAAATCGCCTGGCGGCAACCACGAAGGTTGATAAGAGAACACCCGATCGGGAAGATCTTTAGGCCGGGTCTTCCAAAGGTCGGGTGATAGCGGAGTTTTGCTTGTGATACGTTATATACGGTATGCACAGCGTCGGACTAAAAAAACAAGCGGCTTGTAGCAAATGACAGGGCCTTATCATGGTATTCTCACTTTTCGCTGCACGGGAGGGAGATGTGTGTGTGTGTGTGCGTGTGTGTGTTTGCATGTGTGTGTGTGTGTGTCAAAGCCGTCGTAATTAATTTCACCATTACCATCCTCACTTCACTATCATCACTATCTCTTTTCCATTAATACCATCTGCACACTGCACTACTTACGTTAAACCCATCACTATCACTGCCACCACCACAAGAACCACCACAAAAACCACCCACCTTAACTCCTTGACGGAAAAGTTTCTTTAAACTGAGTAAAATAGTCCGACGTTAGCCATGATAAAACCAATAAAGCTATCCACCAGCATGACCATGGTTATTATCAGCACTACTACTACTACTACTACTACTACTACTGCTACTACTATTCCCACCAACACCACCCTCTTTTAACACCATTCTTCCACTGCAACCACTATCCTCGTCCATTTCTACCACCAGTGTCCCAGCCTTGTCCACCATTATCGTAAACACTCCCCCAACATTCCTGTCAATGACAAGACTATCATCACCAGTAGCACTACCACCAGAGCGTGAGTTGGTTTCGGTTGCTCTTGCTGGCAACACGTTTGGGCTCAACATCGAAATATGACTGGAAGCTCCACGTTTTTTATATCGACGGAGAGTCTTTGTATATCGGGTTTTGCCAACACCTCTCTCTATTCCAGGTCCCCTTTGCGTTCGGGGACTCCGCGCGCCTTCCACGGTGTTCGGGGGTTGGGGGAGGGGGGTCATGGGGAGAGGGGGAGGGGTGGTGCAGGCCCCGAGTAGGGGGTGCAGGTGCGCAAACGTGGGGTTCTTGCCTAGTGGCCCGGCGGCCTGCCTGCAGTCTGTGCAGTGTGGGGCGGTGGTACTGTAGTGTGCGTGCGTGCATGTACACAAGTCAACAATATATGTATACAATATATATATATATATATATATATATATATATATATATATATATATATATAAACCGGAAGAGAAATAAAGGCCAAACTGTCGGGACGTAGACTTAATAATATTGGGAAAAAGTAGATAGAAAGAAGCTCGTGACCAGTGAATGGAATGAGCTTCCTTCTGAGGCAATCGAATGTAATGATCTTCGAAGTTATAACATATTTAGTTAGTTCATCATCCGACATCGCCCTGCTTTGTCAATAGAACAAACACACTCACACACACAGTCTCTCTCTTAGACACATGCACTCTCTCTCTCTCTCTCTCTCTCTCTCTCTCTCTCTCTCTCTCTCTCTCTCTCTCTCTCTCTCTCTCTCTCTCTCTCTCTCTCTCTCTGCCTGTCTGTCTGCCTGTCTCACACGCGTGCGCGCGCACACACATACATACACACACATACATATATATATATTTGTGTGTGTGTGTGTTTGTGTTTGGCACTGTTACGGCACATGTGAATGGTTATCCTAATTTGTTATACTGCCAAATTTTGACACAATTGTATCTTGCTCAGTATTCTCGGCAAGCACTGGGATGGTTCTGGAAAATGTCGGAAAATATACGACCTCCCTCCTAAAATTGGAAGATGATTGGGTGACGCTGTAGCATGACGGGGCAGTGACGGGGTGACGGAGGAGCATGATAAAGCAGTGACGTAGCGACGGTGTAGCTTGGGGAAGCTGTGACGGAGTGATGCTACAGCATAGCGTAGCGGTGGAGTGACGTTACAGCATGACGAAGTGGTGGAGTGACGTTACAGCATGATGAAGTGTTGACGGAGTAACGCTGCAGCATAGCGTAACGGTGACGGAGGCTCACGACAGCATAAGAAAGCAGTGGCGGAGTACAATGCAGCATAACGAAGTGGTGACGGAGTAACGCTGCAGCATAGCGTAACGGTGACAGTCTCACGATAGCTTAAGAAAGTAGTGATGGATTACAATGCAGCATGACTAAGCAGTATCGAAGTGTAGCCACCTAGGGATCGACTGTGACGTGTTGGCACTGCAGCATGGATCAGAGTGGTCAGATAGCATAGCATTAGCAGCATAAAACCCGTCCCGCAGTAATTGTTTTGTTTTTGTTTGAATAGGAGAAACTTGTGTTGTAGTATGGATGTTAACCGTTACATATGTCGTTTAGTAATCTACTGGAAATGGTGGGTCTCGTTATTTCATACATATACCAAAGGCTTTTTCCCCCTACACGGGGGGTAGCCAAAAAGAAAAAGGCATAGAAACCACTCCCACTTATTCCATTTCCTATGTATTCCACTCACCTCCACCCTCCTCCCTCCCTCTTATCATGGCACCTCCTGGATGACGGGTCATCCCTGCATCCTGTCCACTGCCCTGGGTCAGAAGCAGTGTCGCAAGACACTGCACATCCACAGCAAGGCCACTTCATGCAGAAAAAGAAGACGAGGAGAAATCCCTTCGGGCTGCGTCAAATTTATTCTCGTACATACTTCCTCACCCCCCATCCCTCACACACTCCCAACATCATCTATACACAATTACATTAAAAAGAAATCCCGATCGAATAACGTGACGAGAAACGCCATTCTTGGATGGAACTTCACCTTACTCTTCGTCTGAACAAAATAGTCTGGTGTGGGCCAGAATAGAAAATGTAGAGTGCATCACGCGCACATTTTGCATATATTTGCCAACACGTAGAAAAACGATCAAACACGACCGAACACACAACCGCCATATCGAAGGTGATAAGCATAGAAAACGAGGTCAGAGTTGGGTACTGGACTGTACGTATAAGCCTTTCACTGCGGAAGGGGACTTTCCTTGATTAAGTAAAATCATCTAACTGCTGCAACCAGAACAAACTGAAAATCCATTAATAGCAGTTAAAGGTTAAGAAAGCTAAAGCAGAAGTCTTGTTCCTGATTTTGCAAGGCACCTTGTGTATTCACATGGACCCTCTTGTGTGGGACGGGGAATCAGTGGTGATAGAATTGCTTGGGGACCAGGGATGGGGATTAAGGGGTCTCTGAGGATAGGATAGTACGAGGAGGGAGGAGGATGTGGAGACAAGTAACATAGGATGGTAGGATAGGTTAGGGTGAGGTAGAAATGAGGATAGGTTATCTGTGTTGAGATATAGAATGATGCAGGAAGGAATGAGGATAGTCAGGATATCTATGGATAGTGTCTGAAATAAGCAGAAACGGTCTGCCAAGGGATAGAATTGCATGGGGAAAGAGAAGAGTGGGGATATGTAATCTGTGTGTAGATCGGATGGATGAAGGATAGTATAGCTTGGGGAGAAAGAGAGGAATTATGTTAAGGGATAGGATCGGTTAGGGAGGTAGAGGGAGAGGGACAGGAAATTGAGATCTGTAAATGGGTAGGGGAGCCAGGAAAGGAGACAAATGTCTATTGGGTATTTGAGAGAATGACTGGGGGGGAAGAGACTGGGGAGATGAAATAGGACGGAATGAGGGGAAGGGGGAGAGGTAGCGTGAAGAAAAAGGAGGATTGACGGCGTTGATCATAAGGGTGATAATGCTGGAGGGTTATGAAAGAGTGTGACATTTATTGCTGTATCCTCTCCCTTGCCGAAAGGATATCAGAGAGGTGAATGGAATAGAGTGGCGGCTGGCATGAATGAAATCGCCTGGTGACAATTAAAATATAAATCTATACTCATGGTTGGAAAGGGGTTGGGTTTTGTTTGGCAGATTGGTTATAGAAATTCTTTCTGTCTGCCGCCTTGCAGTTTTATTCAAGATCGTGTCTTAACCCCCTTCACCACCATACCTCCCTGATTTGTGCCAGCTGATTTTATTCAGCTGAATGTGTAAGCTGGGTATAGTGGGTGGTCTTGTCTTTTTTATTTTATGATTTTGTATTTTAATTGTATATTTTATCATATAAATATATATATATATATATATATATATATATATATATATATTTCATTTTAGTTTTATTTATTTGTTTATTTAATGGCGATGGGTGGGGCAATGTATTGGAAATGACAGTCATGGTACCACGTCGTTCGGTGGATATACGCCAAGGGGCACCGTGTCATTATGGACCCCCTTATTGGTACTTGGGGGTGCACGAATGTCGTCGGGTGACATTTTTGTCACGAGGAACACGTTGCCGTTCTTTGGATTTTTCTTTATTTCTTTTTCGCCAAGAAAATGACACTGAATGTCAGGAGCCAAAGGTCAGCGGAGACCTCGAATCCCCGGCGAGTGATCTTGAAAATATAACTTGTTTTGAATTAGGTCAAGGACCCGGGTAGATAGATGGTGGCTCCGTGACGAATGGAGACGAGGAGGAGGAGGAGGAGGAAGAGGAAGAGAAAGAGAAAGAGCAGCGGTAAGGAGGGGAGGAGGAGGAGGAAGGGCAGAGGTAAGGGGAGGTGGTGGTAGTGGTAGTGGTGGCAAAGATTATTGTTGACGGTGGGTGATGATGGTAGTGGTTGTGGTTATGATGATGGTTGAGGCGGTGGTGATGGAGGAGGAGGAAGAGGAAGCAGAATGTGAAGGAGAAAACTCGTACTTGAAGATCGATGCGGTCTGGGGGACCTGAGAGAGCACGGAAGGTCTCTTCGGCAGCCGTCGACCTGGGTCGTGCGCATTCGAAGAGTCTGAACGAAGTTCACAAGTTCATCGTCTGTGGACAGCTGATGAGGACCTCACCCTAGTTACTGCCATTGTATTCACCCGAGGGACGCCCTCCCCTCTCATCCCTGTGCCTATCTTCAACGACTTCGCTGCAGTGACGTTCTTTAGATAATGTATTCTGTTTGGTGACAGGCGACGTCTTGCTGCTGAGTGGCGGAATCTGGCCACAAGATGTTGATTGATCGAGGCCCTCCGCCCCCATGTATATACAGTCTGCCCCCTTTCCCCACTCAGCTAAATAAAGTTACTTGTCCAGGGCCAGAACAAAATGTATAAAGTACACTACAATGTTGATTTTCTTTTTTTTTCAACCGTTACTTCATATTGCTTTCTACATCAACAGGAAAAATGTCGAAGAATTTTTTTTTACCAGACGAGGTCATTAAGATTTATCCCTGTGCCTTGTTGATCCCCCCACTCCCACCCTTCTACAGGAAATAGGCCGAATGTCCTGTAGTGGACCCAGAGACTGAACATACATTCACTGTTTTCTGGTAATGCGACCAGACCATACATGAAGACGAATGCCCTAGGCTGTTTGTTTTTTCTTGCACACATACATCATCTCTTGTTGCTACAGTAATACAATATCGTTCAGAAAGTCACTAGTAAGAGAACTAGTAGGTATATATTAGATGCTCGGAATCCACAAATACATTTGCATTGTTCCGATACATTTTGGGTCAGCCTTGTGTGCCCTCTTTTGCCTGCCCTCTCCACTCACGCATCGGAACAAGAATTGTCTAACACGAACCAAAACAACATTTTTGTTTCATCACAAATGACGAAAAGGTGGAGGGGATTGAGTTGTATTTAACAAAGTTCGTCTTAAAATCCCTTATTGACTCGCTTCATCGTAACTATGACAAAAATTATAGTGTCTCATTGTTGAAGTTAGTGTTGTTGGTGTGGTAGGTAGTGTGCTCGGCTCGTGTTTTTGTGTTGATATTGGGTGGAAATTAATGTTGTTTTCTACACCCTTCACGAGATCGGTTGCGAAACTGATATCACAGAGAAGAAATTATTAGCTTTCTCTTTCGCACGCGCGCACACACACACACACACACACACACACACACACACACACACACACACACACACACACACACACACACACACACGAAGACCTTTCTCTACAGTGATGTGTTGTACAGATTTTATTGTGGCCACTAAACTAGACGATCTTTATATGTTTTGGGACTGTTTTTCCATATTTAGGGATAGACCTAGAACAGAGTAGCGTCTCAGTCGGTCGAGAAGACGTTTGGTATTTTCTGGGCAACGGTGGCACCAGAGCCTTCATGATTAAAGATTATCCAACCCGGAAGCTTGAGGACTCTAAAGACGTGTTCCGGGTAACGAGTGCCGATTTCGTTCAACTCTTCAGTAATTTCCGGGTTGGAGGTGTTCAGCAAAAGTAGCCAGACTCCACCCCATCCCCACCCCTCCTCCCACACCAGTTTCTGAAACCTCACTGAAACTGAAGCAAAGCGACAGAAGACACTTTCTCTCCGGCGCTCGCAAACGTGCGAACACGAGTTATTGGAATCGCTGCAAAGAGCTTCATTAGTTCGAATCGTTAGACTGATTGTTCTGTGATTTTTAGCTGAGTGTCGATAGCTTTTCAAGAGGAAGAAGTGGAGAAGAGGAGGAGGAGGAGGAGGAGGACCGGGGAGGGTCATACGGTTTGAGTGGTGATGAAGAAATCTTCTCCAACAATATATAGAGGAGGTGAAGGTTGGTGTTGTTTTTGTCGTTCTTGTGCTGAAGAAGGACTGGATGTCAAAAGGACGAGGTAGTAGAAGATGGAATATTATTGCTGACTTGAGTTTTTTTTTTTTTTTTTTTCTTTTCTTTCCTTTTCTTTATGGAAGGAGGGCCACTATCTGATACATGCTATGTAATGCTCAGTGTCTTTATGCTGCTCTCTCAACCCACCCCATGCTGAGCCTCCTTATACTGTGGCGGCTTAAGCTGCACGCACAGTTTGTTTCTTCATGTTGAACGACTCTCATGATGTGCGTGTATATGCTGTATATCCCCATGCTGTACGTCATCATGCGTCTTTTACTTATGCTGTGTCTACGTGGTACACGCATTCCCATTCTATGCTAAATAATGCTGCATACCATGCATCATTATGCTGTGTTTCCAATTCGTGTCCTCTTGCTGTATATTCGTAGCCATTGTGTTCTCATGCTGTCATATTTTGTCATGCTGTATTTTAATGTTTTGTATTCTCATGCTGTATCGTGATGTTCTTATGCACCAATGGCATGTATCTGTTATGTATTTTCATGATGTCCTGATGCCGTTTTATCTCGTAGTGTCCATCTTTATGCTGTGTGTCCCCAGGGGACGTGTCTAAATATAACGTATTTTCAAGATGTGCCCTCATGCTACTGGGCCTGTGGCCTTGGCATCTTCAAGCAGTGTCCTTTTTGCAAAGCGTCCTCATGCTGCGCACATTAATGCTGCACGGCCCCGTGCTGTATGCTCCCGGGTGTGCTGTTCATGCTCTTGGTTTTTGGAAAGTAGAAGGCATGAAAAAAAGAAAATGCGAATAACTCCGGAGATAATTTTTTTTTTTTTTTCCGTTCTGGTGGAAATGAGACGCTCGTCAACTTTCAAGAGATTGAGATCGAGATGGCACGGAAAATGGAAGCGGAGGACGTGGGGGGGAGGAGGAGGGGGGGAAAGCCCAGTGGATAGCGTCCTCTGTCAGCGTTGTGAAGGTCTTGGGTTCGGATCCTTCCTTGCGGATTTCTGCTGCTTCAGGGAATTGGTCTATTCTTCATTGTTGTTCAGAACCCGCCCGTGTTCCTTTTAGGACACTTGAGTCGTAGTGATTGCATCTCCGTTCGCACGAAGAACGCTTGCGATGCAGCCTTGGGTGGAAAGTATTTTGGGAAAATGTTGGAGATATTGTTGTAGAACCGGAGACTAGACATGATGAGGTAAAAGGAGAAGAGGAGGAGGGAGAGGGCGCTGGAAGAAGATACGTGGGTGGAGAGGACGGAGATGTGGAAGGTTGGGGAATTAGTGGAGGTAAAAAAAATCGAAAATTGGGGGGAACAGAGGTGGTTGGAAGTGGGCGAAGGAATAATAAAAAAAAAAGGAAGAACTCATTGTGCATGTGATTCACCATGGTCTTGGACTACGTGTTGGACTCGTGATCGACAGCAATTTCCCTCCCGGAATAGAGCTCAGAGATCATATATGACCGATCTTTGGGTAATACTGTGACCTTACACGCGCACACACACACACCCAACTCCTCGCCCACGAGGGTTGGAGTAACGACTCGCAGCGCAGCGACACTGAAATTATTTCATACCTGGGCGGGATTCGAACCCGGACCGCTGTAGTTGCAGCCGGGAACTCTACCACTGCGCCACGAGTGTGTGCGTGCGCGTGTGTGTGTGTGTTTAGGGGGAGAAATGAAGAACCGAAATAGGAAAGGAGGAAGTATCTGGGGAAGAGGAGGGAGAGTGCCGGAGCAGCTAGAGGATGAGTGAAGGTCGATGAGTGGAGGATGAAAGAGAGAAGATTGTGAGGAATGGAGTGGAGTGGAGGTGGAAAAAAGAAAGCGGGAGGCAGTGGAAGGCCGAGAACAAACCATTGATTGATACCCAAGTCGGCCTCCCAGTCACAACTCCCCTCTCTCCCTCCTTACCTTTAATTCTCCTTTCCCCTCTCCCTCCTTACCTTTAATTCTCCTTTTCCCTCTCCCTCCTTACCTTTAATTCTCCTTTCCCCTCTCCCTCCTTACCTTTAATTCTCCTTTTCCCTCTCCCTCCTTACCTTTAATTCTCCTTTTCCCTCTCCCTCCTTACCTATAATTCTCTTTTCCTCTCCCTTTCCCGTTCTCAAACTACAACAAAAAGAATCGTATAGTTTTCATATATCTGGGTTTTGGAAAAGTGTTGATACAGTCTCGCACTAGAGGCTACTAACTAAACTTGGTTCTCGTGGAATAAGATGCAACCTGCTAAGCTAGATTAGAAACTGGTTGAACAGCAAACGGTGAATTAATCTGAATTGTAAAATTTCTTGCTGGGAAGATATTACGAGTGGAGTACCTCAGGGTTCCGTTCTTGGGCCTTGTTCTGGTTATTGAAATATACAACAGTAACATTGACTGTTCACTTTAAGCTGCTGTCTCCAAATTCATTGATGATACCGAACTGGATGGAATAGCAAATAACCTCTTGAATCATTTGGATACTCAGGGAGATTTAGATAAACTAGAACAATATGAAAATGGCTAATGAAATTAACCAGTTAAGTTATGAATATAGGTGAAATAATAGTAACCCTTTTTCTCGCCCCATTCCCCTTTTCCATTTCTTACTTTTCCTTTCCCTTTCCCTTTCACTTTCCATCTTCCCTTTCCTTTTTCCTTTCTCCCTATCTATCTCTCCTCCTTCCCTCCGTCTCCCTTTCCTTCACCCAATCCCTCTCTCACTTTCCCTCTCCCTCCCCATGTCCCAGCCCCCAGTCCCATTTCTCTCGGCATTTCTGCGCACGTCACAACTCCCCCTTCTTCATTATCTTCTTTCTGATCCTGTCTCGCGTATCTTTCCCTCTGCCCACGGTCACAGTCTAGTCCCTGCATTGGTTTACCCTCGTAGTTCTTCCCGGGGGGCAATCGGTTCTTTCGAGAGAGAGATCGCTGGTTCTCTGTGGGGGAAAGTGTCCGTTCTTTGCGGGGGGAAAGTGTCAATCTTGTCGGGGGAAATGTCTGTTCTACTCGAACGATGTCTCTGATCTTTATGGAATGTCGTGTCGGGGGCGGGGGGCGGTGGAGGGGGAGGAGATGTTGTTTCTCTCGGATGAAGCTTTGTTCTGCTGGGTCACGTCTCTGTTCTGCTTCCGGGGTGTTCTGGGAAGAAGTCTTGGAGCTCTCCGGCAAGTGTGGGGCGCTGTCGTCGGGAGCTCTTGGTTCCTGAGGGGAGGGGCTTCAATTACCAAGTTATTGCCGAGGGGAAGGGGATGGAGGGGGAAAGGAATGGAAGAGGGATGAGGGGAGGAAAAATCATAGAGTTCTTGGTGGGTCTCCCTCCAATAGGGGAGTTGGGGCCCAGGTCTGCTGGGTCGTGGTAAACGTCAGCATCATTCCCATTGCCGCCAAAGTTACTGCCGTCGCAACCTCTTGTCACCACTATCATAACCGGCATCACCACTACCATACCCACCACTATCGTCAACACCAGCATCACTGTCGCCACCATCACTACCACAACCACAGTCACCACCATAACTGGGACCACCAGTACTATCACCACCATCACCCTCTGCGGCCACCTTTGTTGACCACGAAATGACTTGAGATCCCGAGAGCAATCTACTTCAGTACGAGTCAAATTCTCGTGCGCAGTATCGGCTGCCATATGTACGATTCATCACACTACTCGCATAATAGAATAAAAAGTATTTTTGTATTACTCGTTTTCTTTTACTCTGGGTAATAAGCACAGATGGCATCCTCGTGTACCCACTTGCGCCATATGACGCCTACGCAGGTGTCATCGTACCGAAGTGGAGTGGTTGGAATTAATTTATATAATTAAATCATATTTATTTATTTATATGGTCATTTATCTATTATTTATTTATTGCCACAGTAGAATCCCCGGGAGTGGGTGGGTGATGGGGGGATGAGGGAGTCTGTGTGAATGATATTTTGACGCAGCCCGAAGCGATTTCTCCCCGTCCTCTCTTTTTCTGCATGAGGGGACGGAGAGGGAGGATCGCCGATTAAATGAAGACCCTTACTGTGAATGTGCCGTGTCTTGCTACATTGCTTCTGACCCAGGGCAGTGGGCGAGATGCAGGGATGACCCGTCATCTAGGAGGAGCCTAGATAAAAGAGAGGAAGGGTGGGTAAATGGGAGTGGAATAGGTGGGAGTGGATTTTATGT
>NC_134812.1:18368492-18373492 GCF_046742065.1 Oratosquilla oratoria
AGTGACGTCATAGTTTCAAGAGCTTCCCGCTGTCGAGAGAGGGGAGGCGGATGACGCCGCTGGTAAGCTATTTCCCTGGCTGCGTGAATGACGTCAGAATGCGTAAGTGACGTCATATTGCCTGATGACGTCAGGACGCCGAGATCTATCCTATTTTTTCTCCTTCTCCTCCTCCTCCTCCTCCTCCTCCTCTTCCTATTCTTCCTATTCTTCCTCCGCCTCCTCCTCTTCCTCCTACTCCTCTTCCTCCTCTTCCTTCTCCTTGTCGCTATTGATGCCGAGGGACGCGTCTTGCTCTTTGTATACACTCGGAGTTTTATATTATTTTTTTTTTCTGCGTCCAAACAGGAACTCGGTGGGACATGATGTCCTCATGAACTTCCGCCTGTCTGCTCTGGTCTGGTCTGGTCTGGTCTACGTTCTTGCAGGAGACCCCATCTCTTTTTGAGGGTCTCATTTCTCTCTCTCTCTCTCTCTCTCTCTCTCTCTCTCTCTCTCTCTCTCTCTCTCTCTCTCTCTCTCTCTCTCTCTCTCTCTCTCTCTCTCTCTCTCTCTCTCTCTCTCTCTCTCTCTCTCTCTGCGTCCTCTTCTTCCTCTTCCATTTTATATTCTTTTCCTATTTCTTATTTGTTATTTTTCTTGTTCTTCGTTGTATGTATGACTATACGTTGCATTATGTATTACATACTTGTGTAGACTTAGTAACACGCGCGCACACATTCACACACACGCACAAAGGCGCACACACGCACAAAGACACGCACAAAGACACGCACACACACACACGCACAAAGGCACGCACACACACACACGCACACACACACACACACACACACACACACACACGCAAAGGCACGCATACACGCGCGCGCACACACACACACACTCGCGCACACACACACGCGCACACACACACACACACACACACACACACACACACACACACACGTACACACACAATTGCATCATAGTGAGAAGAAGGATGGGGAAGTAGAGTGAGAGAGAAGTTTCAATGGGGATATTCTTTAGTAAAGCTACCAATGAATAACTTTTGTCCAGAGGGAGGGAGGCACTTATTCTTTGTTAAACCTCGACGCTGCGATTGAATCAACCCGACATCCCCCTTCCCCCTCCTTCCTTCCCTCCCTTGCGCCCCCGTCCCTCCCTCCCCCGCCTCAACCCACCCTCTTGTCCTTCAACCCCTCCCCCTCCCCCTCCCCTTCGTCCTTTAACCCCTCCCCCCCCCCCCGGCCCCAGGTTTCCTTCCTTGGTCGTGTGATAGGAACTAGTGCCAACTTTGAGTTACTCTATAGACCTGTAGTTTAGTTTTTTCCCCGGAATAGTAGAGGTGAGAGTGCAGATGCTCCTGTAGATGTATTGATCCCGAAGTTGGCAAGGCATCTTCGGGAGGAGGGTGGTCGTGGGCGGCGGGGACCAACGCGCAGGACAGTCTCTCTCTCTCTCTCTCTCTCTCTCTCTCTCTCTCTCTCTCTCTCTCTCTCTCTCTCTCTCTCTCTCTCTCTCTCTCTCTCTCTCTCTCTCTCTCTCTCTCTCTCTCTCTCTCTCTCTCTCTCTCTCTCTCTCTCCTCTCTCTCTCTCTCTCTCTCTCTCTCTCTCTCTCTGTCTCTCTCTCTCTGTCTCTCTCTCTCTCTCTCTCTCTCTCTCTCTCTCTCTCTCTCCTCTCTCTCCCTCTCTCCCTTTCCCTCTCCCTCTCTCCCTCTCTCCCTTTCCCTCTCTCTCTCTCCTCTCTCTCCTCTCTCTCCTCTCCTCTCTCTCCTCTCTCTCTCTCTCTCTCTCTCTCTCTCTCTCTCTCTCTCTCTCTCTCTCTCTCTCTCTCCAACGCTCGCCTTTTCAGATTTCTCAGCCCGTTCCCAACCTGTAGACGTTCGTTATGTCACTTTTGAGAACTTGGGGTCATCTTCTCAGCTGACTAAAGTTCTCTGGAATGATGCGGTGTGTGAGTTATAGTCCCTTTGGTGACACAGTGACGGCAGACCTTGTTTGTTTTTATTCTGGCTAGCGCAAAGGGATTCATCTCACTGGAATGGGGTTGCAATGTTGCAAAGGAGTTAAAATGACTCCCGGTTAATCGAGATTTCACTTAACCCCGAATGAGATCAGAAGGCTCTTCGTGAAATTCATATTTCTTGGCGGCAAAATATTTTGATCATGCCAGAAAAGGTCTTGAGGTTTAAGATTGTCACTAGTTCTTATCTCTTGTCTTATCGTCCGGCTTAGACTTGATATCACCTGGCTTACGCTTAATCACTGTAATCGGGCTTATCACGTCAGTGAGGCTTATCACCTGAGCTGGACTGACGTCAGACGGTTGGTGGGTGGACGGTCACGGACATGTTGCTACGTGTCACTAGGTACCTGGAACGTGTCACGTGCTCCCCATTGGCTATGGTCACGTGGCGGAGATCCTGGGCCGCACACACTCGGGACCACGTGATGTGGAGCTGCTCCTCCTCCTTCCTCCTCCTCCTCCTCCTCCTCCTCCTCCTCCTCCTCCTTCCCCACTTTAGTCTCCTATTAATAGACGAGACGCTAAAACCAGCCTTTTTATTTTCTTATTTATTTTATTTATTTTTATGTCTTCATTTTTACCGCGCTGTTTCTATAGCCACAGATAGGAGCCTATCGAGTCTCGCAGTTGCCCTCGTGGTGCCCTCTCCCCCCCCTCCTCCTCCTCCTCCTCCTCCTCCTAATCGTGACGAAGTCACTACATCGTAATGTCTATTGTGACTCCTCTGACGTCATTCCAATGAAGGTTTGTCACGTCCAAATCCCATTCCGTCGGTTATGTAGTGACATGATGGTTCATAAAAGTGACGTCACAGCTCTCCTCCAGCGAGTGTGATGTCACAGCTTGTTCAAGTCACAAATCATTGATGACGTCAACCCATCCATCTGTCGCGATACGAGAGCGTCCTTGCGACGGACACGTCGTGACATCACGTACTATTGTGACGTCACAGACCATTCCATTCCAGCGGAGGGGTGCGTGACTTCGTTGTCGGTGTGACCGCTTTCCAGGACGCGTTTTCCAGGACGCGCTGGATGGTCGAATCGATATCCTGGAGTTGGCCGCGGGCTGCAGCTGATGGCGGACTGGAGGTTGGCAGAATGGAAGTCACTTTTCTTTCTTTCTTTCTTTTATTCATTTATTTGTGTATTTGTTTATTTACTTATTTATATACTTCGTTTTATTTGTTAAGTGTTTATGTATTTGTTTATACATTTATTTTGTCCACATGCACGCCCTGAGACATTCTTAGAATATTCTTTCTTCGTCATTAATGTAATTGCTCTTGGTGCAATTAGTTGAAATTGACCCTGGGGTCATAGTTCTATTTCGTCCTGAAATTTTACCCGAAAGGTATCAACCCGATGAAATCTATTCAGCCTAATCTAACCAAACCTAACCTGAGCTACCTACATTCCAACCCCATCATCAGAAAAAAATAATTGTCGGTGATGGACTGATTGGCTCGATTCTGTGAAGATCAAGATTTTGTCAATTGGCGGGGGAGTGGGGGAAGTGGCATGGAAGCCGTCTTCAGGGTCGTCGTTTTCATTAACCTCAACAATACGGTGTCGTACTTCATCGCTCTTGGTCCGAGTTCATGAAGATCTCCAACCCTCGTCAAAGTAATTTAACGGATACATAGATCAGTTAGAATTAAAATAAAATAGTGGGGGATGGATAGTGTTGTGGGTGTATTAGAGGGGTTGAAAGGTGAGAGGAGATGCGGACTTGACGAGGTGGAATATGGAAAAGGAACCCAAGAGTCTTCCGGGTCTGCGGAGTTTTGATTGGCCCCTGAGGCGCGGGGCTCCGGAGTAGCCGGGTTTGCGGGGGGCTGTGAGCGTGGGCGACGAAGAGGGGAGGGGAAAGGGGGGGGGGGCTCAAGAAAAATTAGGCGCTGGGGAACGACTCTTCGAAGAAGGTGAAGAAGTTCAGGTAGCCCACTGTCTATATATATATATATATATATATATATATATATATATATATATATATATATATATATATATATATATATATACACACATACAAGCAATCACATCACCGTGATACAAAAACTCAAAATAACCATAGGAGAAGGGAAACTTGTAGACAGTAAGTACTTTCGTTTATTACATCTTCAGACTAAAGATTTAATATTCGAAAGTACTTACTGTCTACAAGTTTCCCTTGTCCTTTGGTTATTTTGCATATATATATATATATATATATATATATATATATATATATATATATATATATATATATATATATATATATATATATATATATACATACACATACAAGCAATTACATCACCGTGATACAAAAATTCAAAATAACACCACAGGAGAAGGGAAACTTGTCGACAGTAAGTACTTTCGAATATTACATCTTCAGACTAAAAAGATGTAATATACGAAAGTACTTACTGTCTACAAGTTTTCCTTCTCATGTGGTTATATGTATATATATACATATATATATATATATACATATATATATATGTATATATATGTGTATATATATATATGTATATATATATTAATGTGGTTTATATGATGAAAAAATATAGATAAATACAGTAGTGCTGCCTGGTATTTGGTGGCAATACATTGCACAGTGGTCTCATGGAACAGCACGCGCGTATACGCGCGCGGGCACACACACACACACACACACACACACACACACACACGCACGCACGCACGCACGCACACATGCAGAGAGCTCTCTCCTTTATTTCCCTCTTCTCACTCCTTTTCTTCACTTTTTATCTCTTCCACCTCGACACTCCTTCATCTTCACCATTTTCTTCCATCTCCCTCCCACCCCAACTTTCCCTCGCTCTCATACTGTTTCTACCTTTCATCTCTCTCTCTCTCTCTCTTTCTGTGTGTGTGTGTGTGTGCGTGTGTGCGCACCTTCGCCTCTCCTGTGTGTACATGAATGTATTTCTGCTTATTTATAAATGCCGAGGAAGACAATG
>NC_134812.1:18380992-18388492 GCF_046742065.1 Oratosquilla oratoria
TATATACGTTAGCGTTTGTGTGTGTGTGTGTGTGTGTGTACGTGTGTGTGTGTGTACACGTGAGTTTGTGTGTTTATTCGTTTTCCATATATAGAGCTAAAACCTTTTTCTGTTGTGTAGTCGGATTTACTTGTTTTACCTTACAACAAAAATGAAAGATATTTTTGTACACCGAGCGTAGCTTTGCTATTTTTGTGTCAGAGTGTTTTTAGTGTGTGTGTGTGTGCGCGCACGCGCGTGCGTGTGTGTGCTCTTGCGTTTATGAATCTTCGAAGAACTTGGCTTTAAAGGTCTGTTTCGTAACTTGGTAACAGGGCGACGTAACCTTTACGAGTAAGTTTGTGTACACAGCAACACCTTACTTAACGTGGTTATGTTCTGTATCACGCTTAACAAGCTTGACTGACGCCGCGATAACACGGGGCCATCTTAAGTGCTTCAGCCCCACCGCGGTGCCAGCACCTCCAACATAGTGCCTCCAGTGCCAGGCCCTCTCCAACACAGACAGGCTTCTCCAACACAGCTAAATTTCTTAATACCTCATCTCCAACATCATGCAGTCTCGTACATGACCCGCTTTACCACGGCCTTCGCCAACACTGATTGCTTCGAACCAACATAGTGCCTCCAGTGCCAGGCCCTCTCCAACACAGACAAACTTCTTCAACACAGCTAAATTTCATAATACTTCATCTCCAACATCATGCAGTCTTCGCATGACCTGCTTTACCACGGCCTTCGCCAACACTGATTTCTCCGAAACCTGTTGTCTCCAACATGCATACCGCAATCTCCAGCGCAGGGGCTTAAGTACAGAACCCTCCTCAACACTATCGCCTCCAACATAGGTTTTCTCCTTCCCCTTACCGAGCGCCATCATCTCCAACACAACCATTCTTGTTCATGCTGTCTTGGGCACAGGCTCTTTCTTTCACCGATTGTCTCTAACATGACACTTAAACAGGTCTTCATCTTCAATGGGTCAGCGCCTCTAAGAGGTCACCGCCTCCAAGAGGTCAAACTTGAACATTCTCCTACCACAACGCTTCCTCGCCTACAACATGTCACTGTCATCTTCAGAAATAACCAAACCACTTCGGCCGATCTAGCACATTGATGTCATGTCTTCAATCTAGAGTCCGCCCGTTAACTGAATAGAAAAGACAAATAATAGTCTTCCCCCCCCCTTAAAAATTAATAAATAGAATAAATTAACAGCAGATAAAGTCGATTGGCCCGATAAAGAATGACCTCCCTTCAATTTGGGGACCGCTCAGTAACAGAGTGAAATTGTCGGTTTTTTCACCAGAGAAATAACATCTGATTTGATCCCGTGACCATCAAAGATTAGAGTAAAGTTGTCGGATGCTGAAAAGAAATGCGCGTGACACTATTTAGAAGGCGTACCCCTAGAATACGTTGACGCCTACGTAGTCGCCAGTGTGTATCCGAGATTGCCGGCGTCGGCGTCATGATTACATTTACTTTGGAAGTTGTAGCTGAGTGACCATGTATCACGTGAACAGGCTTGAATGCGTTTTCTGCGGTTATAAAAATTCTGGGTGAAAGAAAACGAGTATAACAGTCGTAACTTTTTATATTTTATAATGCACATCATGTGATGCATCATTGTACATGAGGCAGCCATTATGTGCTCGGGAGTATTTGACTCGTATTGAAGAGGCCGCGTCACTGCTTTCCCCAACCATTATCCTTATGGTTCAGTCCACCAGTACGTTTTTTATCTCGTTTTTCATTTCACTGGGAGGCTCTGCAACTCTCTTCCCCCAACATTTTTCCACTTTTTTTTTTTTCTTTCTTTCCGGAGAGGTCCTCTGCGGGTACTTTATTTAGTCTTTTTTTTTTTTTTTTTTTTTTTTTCTCTCGAAGAAGCATATGTAAAGGAGTCCCTAAATCACATTTTTATAATTGTTGTTATGACCTATACTTTATCGGCACTTCTATCCTTGTCGACAATCTCGCGCCGCAGTGGTAAGACTTTAGTCGTTATACGAGTAGAACAGTGATGATTCGGTGCATCAGTCACAAGAATGGTTGTGATGCTGTCTTGGCATTGAAGACATATATGGGAATAAATAGATCACTGAACAAATGGATAAGTAATGTAAAACTGGATAGGTGAGTAAATAGAAAAGAAAGAATAATGTTTACTCTTGGTTTCGACACTACAATCGAAGGCGTGCCATTGCAACACAACAAGACTCAGCCTTCGCTCTAGACACGGACTTCACCGCCCCAGAGACACGCCCACACGAAGTCACAACGCCCTTCGCTACAGACGGAGGGAGGGAGGGCAGGAGGTACCACAGCAATGAATGAAATAGACTGGCGCCAACCATAATCAAATGTGCTAAGTAGCGCTCCTACGTAGAAGGGGACTATAGAAGTGAGCTGTACCATATAAAGCCCACATCGCTGCTGACGGGGAAGTGGGGTGGGTCAAAGAAATATATATATTAGCTTGGCGGCCCCATAATAACAGTTCAATTCTTACGCTGTATGGGGAGGATTATAAACTAACGTTAGGATTTTATTCTAGCTGTCGTTAGACGATCTTATTCATTTGCGAGTTGGGGCTTTCATAACGAAAGTATTAAACTCCCAACCTTGGTAATGGAAACTCCTGGTGGCAGTAAAGGTGTCACATAATGACGTCACTAATGATGTCACTTGCGAATGAGTTAACCGTGGTAATCTTGAATCCTTTGGGAAGGGAGGTTTGTCTTAGCTAAGTAAAGTTGTCCATTGTCAGCAAGAATGTATATTCTGACGTAAGACTCTGCTCTTGAATAGTTTATATATATATATACATATATATATAATATATATATGTGATTATATATATATATATATATAATGTGTGTGTGTGTGTGTGTGTACAACACTGAATGGGTCCCAGTGAACAGATATGTATCAATCACAGTACACCTTAATTCTAAGCCATCAGCATCGAGAGACTCGAGGAAGCCAACATGCAGGAATTGAAACGTACCGCGTCTCAATTTCTGCATGTTGGCCTCCTCGAGTCTCTTGATGTTTGTCTTAGAATTAAAGCGTATTGTGGTTGATATGTACGTAATGTATGTATATATATATATATATATATATATATATATATATATATATAATATATATATATATATATATATATATATATATATATATATGTGTGTGTGTGTGTGTGTGTGTGTGTGTGTGTGTATCCTCCATCTCACCTCTCACTACCGCACGTTTCCAGTGACCCACCAACCACACACGCGCACACACACGCACGTGCGCACACAACTGTCAAACTCTTACCCCACTTTATATAATCATTTCCTCTTCCTCCTCCACCTTACAATTGATTTCCCTCGGTACCTTCCCTATGCTCCCCTAGTCTTTGTAGTCAATCTTCATATTTTCGCTTTCTTCCTCCATCGCATTCGCCTCTTCATCCCGCCAGTCGCTGCCTCTCCTCCTGTTCCCTCCTTCCCATCATCTTCGTCCCACATGCCATATCTGTGCACTTTATCACTTCCTCCTTGAAAAATACCCATTCTTCTTCTACTCCTTCACCCCCCCCCCCCTTCCCACAATCTTTGGCCATCTCTCACACTTCTCCCAGCTTCTGGTACTCCTCTTTACCCTTCTCATTTATATAATTTAATGTACATAGTTTTCCAAAATCCAAAATATTTCACTCGGTATTCTAAAATATATCCATTACATGTATTCTACAGCGGGTACTAAATAACAATTTATTGGCTTGGAGATTTCCAGAGGGTTATCAGGAAGACGATCATGTCACATGGATTCTTGAAGGGAAGGTACCAAAAAGTTTCGTTTACAGCCAAGCATGATCATGATGCAATTCTTGAGTTTGTTTCAATATGATTCGGTCGACTGCTTTGTACCTGTATCCAAGACCTTGAGTATTGAGGTAGCTCTCCATTCGTAACTCTTAGTAACTGATCCTGGTTGAACCACTTTGAGTATTGTTGGAACTGACATTTGCTCACAGGACGGTGGCTCATTGGATAGTTGCTCAACAAAGCGTTGGCGAAAAGGACAACTGGTCAGAATTCATTCATTCGTGTATATATATATATATCTATATAATGTGTGTGTATGTGTGTATGTATGTATATATATATGACTTTATTTGCTTCAAATTGCTCGGGACGTAACACCTAAAAATATATATATATATATATATATATATGCAGCAGTCATTGGTTTTTCCCACCATTTGTCACCTCAAGATATTCCACCTGAAGAATGGTCACTCTGCCAGATTCCGGGGTGACAAATCTTCCTGTGATTTCATATATACAAACACAAATGCATACATATATACTGTACGTGCACAAAAATACGTAGACACTCGCATGTGATAATTTTCTTGCATAATTAAAGAAAAAAATATGTTTGGATTTCGCAATGTGGCCATTATCGCTTTGTTTACAACTTCCCTGTGACGTTCACAGGCGCTCAAGCGTGACATCTTGCGGAGACTACTTGTAATTCATTGTCGCCTCAGCCATCACCTAATTATTTTGAGACTTCAGATTCCATCTAATCACAGGGCTTGCTTTCAAAACGACAACGAAATCGAAAGGGCCCAAATATTATTTTGAAATTGGTTTGTGCTGAATGTACTGTAAGTGTTCCTTCTTACTTTTTTCCTCTTGTGTGTGGGTCACAGAAAACTGGTGCTTCAAGTGTTCTTAAAAGGACCACGATGTCCTTCCAAAAACTGCCTTGTGACTTTCGTGTGACCGCAATTACTGTGTTAAAAGAACAAGAAGACTCATTATTCTCCAGACTGTTGAACAAATCTGTTCACGTCATTAGGTAAGGGACAAGTTGTTTACTAGTTTCTTGTCTGCAGACTAGGCGAGGTAGCTGCGTGGAAAATTGAGGTTCCAGCTTTAATTAAATTGGGGTTAGGATTCATCAAATACGCTTGGGTCCAGTAGTGAAACTTGGCAGGAGGCCCACTGAGAGGTTAGGCTAGGCAGAGGCTCGCTTGGAAGTTAGGTCACGTAGTCCATTGAAATGCACACTTGGCCAACCAAAACCCAAACTGATCCGCAAATTTCCCTAGCAGTAGAGATGGTTTGTGGCATTTTCTTAAATCAAATTACGCCAGGTTGATTCAGTACACCCGAAATAACATGTATAGAAAATAAAAATACTCAAACGAATCTATTCAAAGTGCTTATATTCAGTTAACACTTGACATCTACATAAGATTTCCTCAGTTGAATATATAGTGTATGGACGTCAAGGAAGATGGAAAAAAAGGATTGACTCAGGAGGGACCGAGGCCTATCCCTCCCGCGGAAAAGATTCATTTGCCGACAACCCTGAACAAGATACATAAAATGATGGATCCCCCGCTCCTCCCTAATCTCCACAAAAGCGAAAACACTCCTGATAATTAATTAATTTGCGAAGTAGTCGTTTGGCAAGACTTGTGGGTTGGGTTTTCTGTGCGCCTTACAGGGATGATTTTTATTTTGGTTCCCGACCCTGTCAGTCATCAGCTAAACCTCCGCTGCGTGCGTGCGCTCAGGGGATGTCCCTCGGCTGAATGAAGCTGCATGGCGGCGCCAGAAGAAAGGTGTAAGCGTCCTCCCCCTCCTCTTGGGTGAATATGATAAATAATTAGATGAATAAACGAATAGAATACGTCACTTCTGCCAAATGGGTTCATTCATCTGAATAGTCTTCTTGGCCTTTGCCATACGGCTGGAGATCCCCAACTTGGATCCCAAACTTGACGCGACTCCCTTCCTTAATATACCGTCCTGGGGACCTCTTCAGCGCCCAGGGGAGTCGTTGGCCAAGGTCAGAGCACAACCCATAGTTCGGACGATACGAGGTCTGAGGTAACACAGACACACACACACACACACACACACACACACACACACACACACACACACACACACACACACACACACACACACACACACACACACACACACACACACACACACACACACACACACACAGAGAGAGAGAGAGAGAGAGGGGGGGAAGGGAGAGAGAGAGAGGACGGAGGGAGGGAGGAAGGGAGAGATAACATTATCCATAGATCAGGAGGGTAATAGTAATCGATCACAAGTCCAGCACGTGGTTCCAGACAATGGTGAATTTTATCTCTCACTCCATGCACAACAGGAACCCCAACGACCCTTCCTACACTCATCCTGGAACCACCTGCCCCCCATCCCCTTCAGGTGGTGGTGGATAACGAAGTTGCAGCGCGTGTCACCATTTAACCTTTGCCACAACTTCGCCGCCGTCTTCGGCCTGTCCGTCATGGGGGAAGGTAAAACATCGCGGGAGGGGGGGGAGGGGCCACGAGGACAATGCAGCTACGTGGCCCGAGGGGAATGGAGGAACCTAATACTAGCTACAGTGAGGGTGGATTGTGTACGTCCATGGATTAGACAGTGATAGTTTTGAGAATGGTGGAGGTAAGGGTAAGAGAGGGGAGGGAAGGGGAGTGGGAATAGTTTGTAAAATAGTTATGTTATGTTCGTTGTATCATGTTACCCAGCAAGGTGTTCTCACAGGAACCTGTGCGTGTTTGTGTATTTGCGTAACTGTGATTCGAAGATCGGGTTATTCCCGTATCCAGTCAACCAACTTCTTGTTGCGTAGGTTGTGTGTGTGCGTGCGTGTTTTTTGACAAAAAAAGTCGTGTTGTGAGGTTTTCGGCGTCATTGTTTGATGTTGAAAATGGTTCCGTCGAGGAAAATATTGTTCTCTCTCTCTCTCTCTCTCTCTCTCTCTCTCTCTCTCTCTCTCTCTCTCTCTCTCTCCTCTCTCTCTCTCTCTCTCTCACTCTCTCACTCTCTCTCTCTCTCTCTCTCTCTCTCTCCCCTCTCTCCCCTCTCTCTCTCCCCTCTCTCTCTCCCCTCTCTCTCTCCCCTCTCTCTCTCTCTCTCTCTCTCTCTCTCTCTCTCTCTCTCTCTCTCTCTCTCTCTCTCTCTCTCTCTCTCTCTCTCTCTCTCTCTCTCTCTCTCTCTCTCTCTCTCTCTCTCTCTCGTATCTCTCCCCCTCTCTCCTTCTCTATCGTTCTCTCCATTGTTCTCCACCGTAGTCTCGGCAGTTTTCATTCATTTGATTATTTACTTCTTTGTTTAAATATTTAATATTTTTTCGTTTTCATTTTTTTCCCTTTCTCCACGACTGCTTTATCTCCCACGGACACCCTTGGGTCGTGGCTGTTCTCAGGGTCTCGAGGTGACGCTGGCCCGTGCCGATCATCGGCGAACGTTATTTGTAATTGCTCTTGCAAGCACGCACTGATCGTTTTACACCCAAGGAGACACGTTTAGACTGCAGTCGGAGGACGCGAGTGCATGTGCACGCTCGGAACACGCTTAAGCGCGGCGTTAAACGTGATTAAACTTCCGCTGTTTTCGGGGAGTGTCCCCTCGGCCGAGTGAAATCGCTTGGTTGCAGCTAGAATGAAGTGTG
>NC_134812.1:18390992-18398492 GCF_046742065.1 Oratosquilla oratoria
CCTTTCGTGCAGTGTGTTCAGGCAATGGGGAAGGAGAGAGAGAGAGAGAGGGAGGTAGGGAGCGGGAGAAGTAAAATCTACTTTTTTCCTATCGTGCGCGTGGTCGCGAGCTTGTATTGCAACGCACTGACTCAGGATCTCCATATGATGTATCAATCACCAATTTGGAGCCCACTGCTGAACAGACTTCTCCCAAACTCTTCCATGAGTTGTACAAGTGCCCCCCCAGCCTCTGCCACGGTACTCCTGCAGTCATCTCTGTCTCGCATGGTTATATATATATATATATATATATATATATATATATATATATATATATATATATATATATATATAATATATACTATGCTTTCCATCTCGAGGCTTCCATGCAGTGACGCAATTTTTTTTCCATTTGACATCCTCCTTTCTGGCTACTTGCCAGGCCCTGTTTCTTCCCCACCTCTTTGTCACCTCCTGAATATATTCCACCTATTGTACTCATATTTCCTTCTCATCCACCCCTTCCACCTACATAACTTTCCACTTGGTCTCTTCCCTTCAACCACTCTCTTCCGTCCCCAATCAATTCTCCTGCGAACTTTTGCCTCCCAGCCTTTCGCCCACACTCCTCCCGCTACCCGGTTGAACCGGCTCGTCATCTATCGCTCGCGTTAACAACATCTGCGTATTGCAGGTTCTGTGAACCGTTCTTGTTTTCATCATGCTTTGGTCACCTGTATGGGTATACGCGCGTTCACACACACAGACACTCACACACGCATACCGGAAAAAGCATATCAATCAAGTAACAGGAAAGACTTGTAAATTGTTTATGAAAATGAGTGGCATTCCACTGCATAGACGAGGTGATGAAAAAAAAATCACAAAAAACTGATTCGGTACAGTAGGGTGGCCTCCACACAAAAGAGAGAAAAAAAAAATAAAAGAGAAAATTCAAAGAAAGGAAAGAGGGACATGGGTAGTGTTCAGAACTATGCAAGGAATAGGCACAATCGACAAAGAAGTCTTTATAATTTGGGACTGAAGAATGTGAGAAAGTTAGAGAAATATAAGAAACATTTTTTTTTTCTAAACATGTCTGTTGACAATAACACCAATTAAAGGAAGTTAGTGATAGAAACAAACGGGAACCCATGAGCTTAGCTTTTACCTAGGTAAAGTATATAAATGTCCACAAATTTGGAATTTGTCCTTAAATGTAGGAGTCGCCACCCCACCTACATTGATGAGGAACGCAGCCCCCAAACTCGGGTATACTGTAAAGTGAGGGAGATCCCCCGGCTCCTGCTAACGGAAACTCTTTCGTCCAGACTTGTAGTGTTCCGAACACCAGTTGAACCAGGACTCTACAGATGTAGTTTCCACTGTTGAGTATTTAATACATTTCTAACTACAGCAGTCCCTTACAATTCAAGTGATTATTTCGTTAATGAAATTGCAGCAGCAACGAAATATATTTCCCTATGTCTTGTAAATGTATCATGGGGCTGTTTAAGATGTGTGCAATAATTTTGCTCTCTCTCTCTCTCTCTCTCTCTCTCTCTCTCTCTCTCTCTCACACACACACACACACACACACACACACACACACACACACACACACACACACACACACACACACACACACACACACACACACACACACATCACTACCGGTTTCAGTATTTGTCTCCTTCGCCACTTTCTACTGATAATACGCACCCATATTTCTGTGACTTTGCTTTCTTCATCTTTACCGAGCACTCTTTCGTAACAATCTCTCGGTTTTGGTCTCGGTCTGCCTCTCTCCGCCCCTTTCCTTCCATCCACTTTCGAACCGTAAACACCTTTATGGCGTTCTCACCAGCTGGTAGCGAATGCTAATAGTCGCTAGGAAAGTGTAGAGATGATTTACACAGGGAAATGGGCCGTCATAAGATGTTTTGGCGCATGATGGGTGTAACGATTACAGTACGGACATCACAGGAGTAGGAGGTACCCCGTTTACTGCAGTGACGTTCCACATTCTAACAGAATTGTCGGGTGTTAGCAATGAGTAGATGAATAGATTAGTGTACTGCACCATCTTCACTACAACAATGACCCGTCAACGAAATTAAATCGTTTGGAGTTTTAACCAAAACAAAATGAACGAAGACGTGACCGTCCCGAAGGGTTGAGGCAAAGAAGTGATTTCCTCCCGTCTTGGCGTGTCTGTTTGGCTGCGCGAGTCACGCAGCTGTCTTGGACGAGTCTCTCAGGAGTCGTGTGTCGGGGGTGGGGGGGTGACCTTTGGGAGTCCCACGGTAATGACAGAGGAACCTGACCCGGGGGCTGGGGAGTGAGGGAGTCATTCAATTCGTAGTCATGTTGCCGTGTGATCTTTCGAGTGGAAATCTGATTTTTTTTGTATATATTTTTTTTTAGCAGTATGGTAATATTTTTGACTTTATTTCTTACCCCTGTCGCTGTTTGACCCTGCTGCCTTTCTTGAATTCCTTTCGTACTCACGATGTTCCCTGCCTTTGTGAATCATTCTGGATCCTTTGTAGCTTGTTGGTGTGCACCTGCTGCTGACATCTGACCTTGTAAGTGATTGCCCATCTCTGGTCGTTTGACCTTTTTCGTTCCGTAGTCATGGGTTAGCAGTCTGACCTTGTTTTTTAATGCCTTGTCTATCACTTTCCATCTGTGGTGGCTTGACCTTTTTTTATTACCTTGTTTATTAATTAGTTCCTGTGATGATTTGTGAGTGACCTTGTGGCACCGTCGCACTTCTCACGGTAGATCATCTGACCACCGGTTTGCTCTTGTCCATTTCTTGTCCCCTTCGAACTTGAAGTCGTTGAGCAGTTTGGGAATCATTTCGTGGAGCTGGTCGAATACGTAGGGCAAAGGTGGCTGTTTCGAAAGTAATAGAACACCTTTTTAATGACCTCATCTCTGGGCTGAGATTGTCTTCACTGATGTTGCCAGATGGGTTGGTTCCTTTTTTTCACCGACTTCCAAATTTTAAAATTTATATACATATATTTTCATGTTTTATTTCTTCATAACAGTTCGTGTTAACTCGCCAGGGCTGTTCCCCCCAAGTGCCCACGAAATAGTTTTTACTTTAGTAAATCTCCTCCGAGGTAAAATGGAAAACTATTGTGATATTGCCTGGCCGTGTTAGGCATGCTCTTTCGAGCTGAATCCTTCCAAGTGGATATCTACAAAGGATTTGCTCGCCCTCGAATATTTCTCGGAACTCTTCTCTCTGCATGTCCTCAGAGAACCAGTTGACGCCCTCCAACACACAGACTCACTTTATGGCCTTTGTTCTGGCAGAACGGAGCTGCCTAGTGTAGGCCTTATGGTCTCTTGCATTCTCCTTCATTCTTATGTTCTAAAACGGGTGAATGTATGGAACTAAGGGAGAGAGGACCCGTGTTTGATAAATGAAATCGATCGGTTGGGACACACTTCTCCGCTCCCCCCCCCCACACACACTCGCCCTCAGTTACATAAAATCGTTTATTCTTAGCCAGAAAAAAAGTGAAGCGTTTCTGTTGAAGAGGTCAAGGAGAGCCTGGTGGTGGTTGGGGGAGAGAGGGAGAGTATCATTTAACGTTTTTTTTCATCATTAAGAGAATGCATACATGTAACGCTAACCTCACAATGAATTATATTATCTCCCACCTACTCGTTAAAGTTCAGTGACCGTTTTGTTTGTGTTCTGGCTGTCTTCAGACGATTTTATTCATCTTAAGAAGGTGTCTCAAGGTCTCACCGAGTTGAGATGATCTCGATTGACTCGTGGAAGACAAGGAAAGGGACCTGAGTTTGATTCCAGCAACTACCCTTGATTTCTGATAACTTGACATGGAAGTCTTAGTACATAGGGCAAAGATGACATTATTACACCTAAGAGCCTCTGTGCGGGAACTCCGCACACCTTGGTTGACCTCTAGTGAATGATTGAAGTTATCGAGTGTAGGACACCACTTCAACACCCCCGTCTCCCGCCTTCCAGTGCTACAATTGAACAATATCGTCTTGTAGCCGCCAAATAGATAAACGCAATAGTAATATGTTAGGAATTTGGGTCATAATAATAAAACACAACAGTATTATTTCGACAATTGTCAATCATAATAAAATACAACAGTTGTATGTCAGGAATTAGGGTCATGATAATAAATGGTTAAACTAGATTATATAGATTATATCTTAGTAAACAAGCAAATGGCTCGGCAAATAGATAAATACAAATATAGAAGTCTTGCCATGTTAGGAATTAGGGTCATGATAACAAACGGCAAACTAAATATATACCTGAATACATAGATGAATATATTTAAGTAAAAAGACAAGAGGCTTGGTAAATAAACAAATACAAATATAGAATTTTTGCCAAGAATTAGGGTCATGATAACAAATGGCAAACTAAATAGATACCTGAATACATAGATGAATATATTTTAGTAAAAAGACAAGAGGCTTGGTAAATAAACAAATACAAATATAGAAATCTTGCCATCATGTGTGGAGACGTTCTGACCTCTTGAAATAACTCGAACTTGTGTGGCTGCGTCTTGACCTTGCGAGAGGTTCAATGCCATCCCATGGGACTGAGTTTGTATGTTTCCGTCTACACAATCAGGGAGGAGGTCCCTGGCGACCATAGGATCTTGGGATTGGGTCGTGTGGTGGATACCTCAGTAGGCTTTTTTTTTTTTTTTTTTTTTTTTTATTGCTTTGCAAGTGCTAACTTCTTCACATGAAGCAGATCGTCTAGCTTAGACCCCCAATATATATATATATATATATGTATATATATGTGTGTATGTATATATATAATGTATATATATAATGTATATATATATGTATGTATATATATATGTATGTGTATATATATATGTATATACATATGTACGTATGTATGTGTATATATATATATATATATATATATATATATATATATATAGTAATCGAAATGAAGGGATGAATAGAGATCGTCTTAGACCCATGAGAACATTGTCCTATCCACAGCTGATTAAGATATTTGGCATAAACCAGAAAAAATATAAATTACGTCATCGTAGCGTAGGGGTCAAATGATTGTCCGCTCAGGGACAACCAGGCTGGTGAATCATTCTGTACTAAAAAACCAAAGTCCATATATGGACATAGTTCGCAAGAACACGTTGTACCGATGTCTGGTCCTCGCCCTCGTGGTCATCATGGTCTAGGTTTTCCACAGCTGAATAGTATCCCAGTATGAAATAATAATAGTAATAAAATGTCTGTAATTATGATAATGATAATGATGACGCTTAAAGCCAAGTCTTCTTGTTCTTCGATCTAGTAAAGTACTATAGCATTACACCACAATCCAGGTACGCTTTCCTTGCGTATTCACTGGATATGTTCTGTCTATATAAGGGAGGTAGCCAGCCAAGGAATGATGTACACATCCACTTTTCACACACACACCCTGCTTATTGTGGTTCAAGGACTATCCCTGCCTCTCCCCCACTGCCTGTGTCAGAATTAGTACGACAAGACAACATAGCACCTCCACAGCAGGACCCAACAGCCGAAACTGGCTCACCCCCACCGCTTCATAAATGGCGAACCTCCCTCATCGTCCACTCACGAGTAATTAGAGAACACAAAGATAACACTCATAAATTATATCGATGAAGTAATCTAGAGTGAACTTTTCTTCGTGTTAATTCGGGAGTTTATTGTGGCTGCCGACAGATGATTTTAATCATTCTGGGAAGGGGTGGCAAGGGGAGGGGAGGCCGATTCTGGTTGGGTCCGTGACGTACTGGTTCTGGGCTACTTTTTTTTTCCTCTCTACAGTGAAACGGTGCATTCAAACCCGTCGCGTTATTCGCCTGTATTGGAGTTTTTTAATCGAAAAATACGTGTTTTTTCGTCTATTTTTTTCAAAAGGCACTTGTATGACACCTATTGAAATGGACTACATTGAGGGAGAAAATTGTGCGTGTGTGTGTGTGTGTGCGCGCGCGCGCATGGGTTATTACAAAGGCAAAGCATGCCTACAGTATACATTTTTATCCATATCTAGGTCGTATGCAAAAAAAAAAAAAAAAAAAATCATATTAATAATAAATTAAAACTATAACAATGTAAATAACAATTAAAATACATAAATAAATGCATTGGTATAGTTGAATAACAAACAAACAGGTAAATAGTAAATGATAATAAATTGACATATAACTAATAATAAATGAAAATCAGACAGACAAATTATAACAAAACAAAAACAAATAATATAACATAAATTATAATCATTACAGCATCTTACTTAGGTATTTATCTAAATGATTCTTAAAGCTTCGAACTGAACTACATTGCACTACCTGTGCAGGAAGTTTATTCCATTCATTAACTACACGGTTGGCAAAGTTGTTTCTACCTACTTCCAAATTGAATCTATTTCCGGACAGTTTGAGACCATTGTTTCTTGTCTGATTCTCATTCAATGTGAAAATTTGGTCACTTTTGATGTTGTCAATTCCCTTTAAAATCTTAAAGACCTGTATCAAGTCACCTCTGAGTCTACGCTTTTTTAGGGAAAACAGATTCATGTGCTTAAGTCGATTTTCGTATGATTTATTTTTGATATTTGGAATCAGTTTTGTGGCTCGCCGTTGTACTTTTTCCAGTCTGTCAATGTCTTTAATGAGATTCGGTGACCATACGGAAACAGCATATTCCAAATGTGGACGAACTAACGATTTATATAGCTTGTTAATGAGTGATGGACTTTTGAAATCAAAAGATCGCGCAATCAATCCCAGAATCTTATTTGCTTTCTCAGAGGCTGAAATACACTGCTTGGATGATTTGAGGTCGTTACTGATAATTACGCCGAGATCTTTTTCACTATCCACTTTTGTTAATGAATTTCCAAATAACTTGTAATCGTACTTGCTGTTATTTTTACCTATGTGCATTACCTTGCATTTACTTGTGTTAAATTTCATTAGCCACTTTTCAGACCATTGCTGTAATTTATCTAAATCTTCTTGAATATCTAATTGGTTTGAGTGATCATTTGCCACTCCGCACAGTTTTGTATCATCAGCAAATTTGGAAACAGTAGATTTTAGTCCATGGTCTATATCATTTATATATACTATGAATAGAAGTGGCCCAAGAACGGAACCCTGAGGAACTCCACTTGCAACACTTTTCCATCCAGAAGTTTTTCCATTTAAAACAACTCTCTGTTTTCGACCTTTCAACCAATTACTAGTCCAACCTAATAGGCTACCACTTATTCCATGCAAAGCTAATTTAGTAAGAAGTCTTTCGTGTGGGACGGTATCAAAAGCTTTTGCAAAGTCTAGATATATTAAATCTATATTGTTTCTTTTGTCAAAATTCGAGACAACTGTGTTGTAGAATTCGAGTAAGTTAGTCACGCAAGAACGTTTCCGTCTGAAACCATGTTGGCTATCATTTATCAAACGGTTACTTTCTAAATGATATTCG
>NC_134812.1:18403492-18428492 GCF_046742065.1 Oratosquilla oratoria
TTCCAGCAGGTTTGTGTAGAACCGGCTCGTCGAAATTTGAATTTCTTCCTGTGTCTGAAGTTCTGCAACCCTCCTTTTGCTCCCAACGCTTTTACTGAAATAGAATATCCAGATGACGTGATCGGGCTAATGTTGTAATGGATAATACATTTGCCAGAAATGAAAGACTCGTTCTTGGTAGCATTCGTGTATTTGTAGTTTGTTTTGGTTTAGTTTCATTTGGTTTCGTTTCGTTTGATGGATTCCCGTAATAGGCTACAGAGTGCAGGAGTTTTATGCACTCCGTCTTTTATGGGTAGGGTGGGGAAGAGATTTGAGAGACACCCTTATGGACCAGAGTCACCCAGCATTCTTTTATGAATGGGGACTCGTCTCCCTCCGGTCTGCTACCCTTCCTTACATCGACCTTTTACCACCTCTGCGAGTACTACATGTCGTCCCCCCGGGGATAGAAGCATTGGTTATAACCGACGAGGAAGTGGGACGGCAGAGCAAGAACAATAAGATGTGACTTGCTGGACTAGGGGCCACTACACGCAGCGGTACTTGGAGACGTTTAGATTTTAATTTTAATGATAATGGATTTCGGTCAACTCGACCTTCCCCCCCGCTGTGCCCTCGTGCGCCCACACAACCCCTTTCTCCTCTTCTTCTTCTTCTTCTTCTTCTTCTTCTTCTTCTTCTTCTTCTTCTTCTTCTTCTTCTTCTTCTTCTTCTTCTTCTTCTTCTTCTTCTTCTTCTTCTTCTTCTTCTTCTTCTTCTTCTTCTTCTTCTTCTTCTTCTTCTTCTTCTTCTTCTTCTTCTTCTTCTTCTTCTTCTTCTTCTTCTTCTTCTTCTTCTTCTTCTTCTTCTTCTTCTTCTTCTTCTTCTTCTTCTTCTTCTTCTTCTTCTTCTTCTTTGCCTCCCTCTCTTATTATCCCGTTTTACTTTCCTCTTCTTCCCCTTGTCTTTTAATCCGTCTTATTATTATTCAATGTCATATTCTTATTCCTTCTCTCTTTTTCTTCCTCTTTTTTCCTGTTGTATCCACATACGCACTAGCAAAACCTGGCAATAACTCGGCCTGCGGGGAGGCGATTTAGTTTGCAACGGTATATGTATTTACCAATATGTTAATCGATTCTTACCGTCTTGGAAGTGTTTGCACACGCTCGGACGTGACCGCGTACACGTACCAACGGTCCTGACTGCCTGTCTGTCACTGACTGTATCTGTCTGCCTGTGTCTGTCGCATTCCGCGATTCACCATTGTCTTTGATCACGTGCTGGACTTGTGACCGGTAGTTATCCTCCCGATAGGAAATCAGAGATCGTATATGGCCTGGTCTATGGCTAATGCTGTGACCTTTACACACACACACAACACACACACACACACACACACACACACACACACACACACACACACACACACACACACACACGCCACACTGTCAAAATAGCTGTCGATCACGAGTCCAACACGTGATCCAAACACCAATGTGAATCTACACACACACCTACCTCCTTGTCCAAGAGAGCGGGGTACTGACTTGCAATGCTGTGATGATTTTTAGTCCTGGGAAGGAAACGAACTCAGACCACTGAGTTAGCAGGCGAGTTGTGTATCACTACAACAGCAAGCCTCTGTGTGTGTGTGTGTGTGTGTGTGTTTGTGTGCGTGTGTGTGTGTGTGTGTGTGTGGGGTTCTCTCTCTCTGTTGTTGTGTGTGTGTGTGTGTTTGTGTGCGTGTGTGTGTGTGTGTGTGTGTGTGTTGACCTAATAAACCCAAGTAAATTGTTATAACTATTTGTATTACACAGTAAAGGACCAACGCATGTGTGGTCTTTTCTCGCTGTTCCAAACTGAACAAGAATCGAGCCTCGGACACGTTAATCCGTCGGTTGGTTGAACTTGTACTTGAAATGATTGCTAGAAAGTAATGACGACTGTCTGGTTAATGGTTGGTCATCACTTCATCGGCAGAGGCTTCACTCAGCTGAATAAAATTGTCTGGCGGAAGCTCCATACAAAACCGGTCCCTCCCCTCCCCTTCCCCCTCTTCCCTCCCCCCTGCCCTCTCCTCCCTCATCCTTCCCTCTCCTCCCTCACCCTTCCCTCTCCTCCCTCACCCTTCCCTCTCCTCCCTCACCATTTCCTCTCCTCCTTCATCATTCCCTCTCCTCCTTCATCATTCCCTCTCCTCCCTCATCCTTCCCTCTCCTCCCTCACCCTTCCCTCTCCTCCCTCACCCTTCCCTCTCCTCCCTCACCATTTCCTCTCCTCCTTCATCATTCCCTCTCCTCCCTCCCCCTTCCCTGTCTTCCCTCCCCCTTCCCTCTCCTCCCTCTCCTTTCCTTCTCCCTTCCCTCACACCATTGTCCCACCCTTGCCCTCCCTATACCTTCCCTCCACCTTCCCTTCCCCCTTCCCTCTCTTCCCTCCCCCCTTCCCTCTCCTCCCTCCCCCTTCCCTGTCTTCCCTCCCCCTTCCCTCTCCTCCCTCTCCTTTCCTTCTCCCTTCCCTCACACCATTGTCCCACCCTTGCCCTCCCTATACCTTCCCTATACCCTCCCTCTCCCTTCTTTCTCCTCACTGCCCCACCTGTGTCCTCCTTTTGCTTCCCTCCTTCCTCTGTCACTTCCTCATTTCCTCTTTCCTCTTCGTTTCCCTTGATTTCGTCCTTCCATCCCTGCAGACCTTTCCCTTCCCTTTCCTCCTCCCTCCCTCCTCCCTCCTCCCTCCCTCCTCCCTCCTCCCCTCCTCTTCCTTTCCCTTCCCCGATCCCCCTCCTTCCCAATTCCCATTCATTTCTCCATGCTTTCTATATTTCCTCCCTTTTACCTCCTATTTCCCTTCCCTGCCGTACCTCTCTCCTATCTTTGCGAGGGCGCGTGAGAAACTCGGGTGAAACTGGCGTGAGACTTGATAATGGACTGTGTGCTCTTGCCTCCGCAGATCTCGCTACCTCTTCCGTTTTCGCCAAAGCAATTGGTGATATTTATCTTGAGTGAGTTCACAGATTTGCTCCCCCCAGCCGTCTTGGAAATCGGTCCACAAGTTCCATTACAGGTCTGCGCGTGCGCGCGCGTGTGTGTGTTTAAATGAGATTTACAGGAATGAGTTCTTTTCATTCCATTGTATTGTTATTTTTTTCGTAATTCATAATAAAGTAGTAATTTATTTTGAACTTAGCCATAGGATATCACTCCACCACTATTTCTCATTCCCCCCTTTTTTTCTCTGTACTGATTATTAGTTTAGCAAGTTTTTTTTCGAAGTAAATGTTTAATCTTATACTGGGTTAACGCTTAGAAAGTCTTCAAATCTTTCATTCTTGGAGCGATATATTTTCTTTCTGTTGAAGTGGTGTCGAGAACTATGTCATTTATCTTCCTCTGTGGAGCTCTCATCGCCACCCAACGTTTCTCCAGGTGCCAAGAGTTCTCCGTGAGGCTCTCAACGTTTCTCCAGGGCCTTTGAGCTTTGTCATGCACCTGTGAGGTGGGAAATGCTCTTAAGTGTGAAGTTAATGGTAATACATTTTGTTTTTTCTTGGTAATGGGTTGTGTCATTATCCGCCTTCCAGACTGGCGGCCACGTATTGGGCTTCAGTGAAACCTTTCTTCCTTTCTTGTGGTTTCCATGCTGTGGGTCTTATGGAAACAGCTTTTAGCTTCTAAGTGCATTCGTGGGGTATGTATTGTGTATGGTCGGTGTTGGGTACTCAGTCAGCTGATTCTCCTTGTTCGATCAGGCGAGTCAGCTGTATCGATCAGCTGATTATGTTCCCGATCAGCTGGTTTTGTTCTTGATCAGCTGATTGTGTTACCGATTGGCCGCTTCAATGTTCAAATGAAGTGATTTTCTTTCCGGATCAGCCAACCGTTAATAGAGAATTGGATAAGAAGTAGACAAATAAGTGAATGAATAAGCAAATAGATAAATGAGTAAATAATAAAGATTTTTTTTCAGTTATTTCATGTCATCGACTAATCACAGAAATATTTTTACATATATATTTTAACACCTTGATTACAGTGAGAGATCTCCTGTTAGTATATCCATGATAAAACAATTAAAAGTTCTTAACTCTCTCAACAAGGTGACGCTTCAGCAGCTGTCTTAACTCAACCAGAATAGAGTTCTTCAAGAGCGTCACCGCGTTGAAGGGGTCATTATATGAAAGTAGTTTCCAGAGGTTGATATCTAGGGATCTTTGAAAGGCGTGTTATATCTAAGATATTACACATGGTTAGTCGTTGAAGACCGAATAGGCTCGTGTATGTCGTCAGTGGTCTATGCAAATGAATATACGTATTTACAGCTTCTCTAATAGATGTCATCCACTGTAGTACGTATGAGTGAAACCCATGGAAGAATGCCATTCCTAAGCTCAACTCTCGTATCCACTTTCACTCCCAACAATACCTTTCATCAACTCTGAGCCTTTCTTCCTCCAGCTCCTCCACTTAGACCCCAGACTCAATTTCTAACTTTGTCACGATCACCGGCCCCGCCTAAATCACGTTCACTTCCATCTCCATCTCAACCTCCATTTCCACCTTCACCTATGTCTCGAGTCCTCAAGCGATTCCGCCATTGTGATGACTTGATTCTGTTAAGGTTTAGACCCGTAAAAAGTGGAGTGTCTTGAGATGGGGAGGGAGATCACATATGCAAATAAAATCACGCGTTGGCAGACATAATGTCTATATGATACACACGCGCGCACACACACACTTACACACATGCACACACACATACACACACACACACACACACACACACACACACACACACACACACACACACACACACACACACACACACACACACACACACACACACACACACACACACACACACACACACACACACACACACACTCCCACTTTATGTTAGACACTTATTTTGGGTGAAACTGGTGAAGCACCATTGTAACTTGAAAACGTGGCATTTCTCTCGAAAGAAAGCGAGGGAGGAAGTATTTCTCGAAGCCGATTAGAATTGCCTGACAGCAGCCAGGAAGAAAGGGTCGTCCCCCAATTAATGACTGTTTAGAATAGATTGACGTTCACAAGAAGAAAACGTTTGAGTCGTATCTCGACCCTAAAGGTTTAGCAGATTGTAATAAATAGGTAAATTAACAGAAAGATAAATGAATAAAATTCAGAAGCCATATACATGTCACATTCTGGTTAGCATCTGATGATTTTATTCAGTTAAGAAAAGAACCTTGGGGTTTCCACTGCCAAGTGACCCATTGGTCCATGTTTAGCGTGACCGTAGTGGTATGGGTGGTGGGGGGCGGGGGGGGGGGGCAAGATGGAGAGAGTGTTTGTATGCAATTGTAAAGAATTGGTCTGTTATCGTTCCGTTTCTCGACTGGGGCCATTGCTGGGATTCGTTTTATTCATTAATTTGCTGGGATTCGTGTTATTCATTTATTTATCTTTATTTATTCATTTATTTATTTTTTGTATTTCGTAAAGATGAAGCTGTTTTTAATGTATGCTTGAGGTTTATTTGGAGCTGAATTTTTGTGTCGTGTGATATTTCCATAACTCCGTCTCCCATTGTGCACCGCACGGGATATTGACTGCGTGTTTTATGCTCTTGATATTCCAGGAACTTAGTGACACAGCAGTCTTTTATGGTTAGAAATATTCTCCACTCGAAAATAAAAGGTTTATTTTTAACATATAGTATTCCTTCGTTCATCTGACACCCACCTTAAATCTCTCCTTTACCACCTCCACGACTCTTCGGTGCGATGTTGTTCCCAAATTTCTGCAAGAATCGTTCTCGCTTTGCCACCACGCAGAGTGAATAACGACCGAAAAAATAGATTACATATACAGTTTGACGGTAGACGATTTTATTCAGGATGAGTAGGGATCCTGGATGAAGATGATAATGTGGCTGTGAATCTTGAAGGTCGTAATGAGGGGGAGGGGAGGAGAACAGACATAAGTAATTGGGTCTTGAGGATGTACGCGGGTGTTCATGTGTGGGAACATGAAATACCGCACTGCCCTCGGCCGAGACGGCGGTGCGGCTTCTTTTCATGGGAGCTCTTGACCCGATTCGTGTTTCTCTCTTTCGTTCAACTAAAAAGTAATACCATGCTGCAGTCAGAAAGGGTGCCGTGTTGTCAGGGCGTAGGTTTAACCTGAAAATGGGTGGGAATAGTTTTGCCGAAGTTGAAATAATTTTTGTCAATCGAGCAGGTAGGGAGTGGGGTAAGGTTCTTGAAGAGGATATAAAAAGTAGTCTAGTTCCAAGTTTTAAGACTTGTTTGGGGAAACGCATGAGCAGTATGCTGCCATGTCTAATTGGTTGTTTTCTTTCCAGCTTCTCTTTGCCTCATTCACTTAAATGAAAGAAAGTGACACATGGTACGAAAGATGTTAAGAATTCAGCGAGTCTCCAGTTAAGGTTATTTGAACTTTGTCATTCCAGTTGTTTATTTTATGGATTTTGTTTTCCAAGCTCAGCCTCGACTCCTCCCCCCCCCAGCCCCTCCCCCCACCCCCTCCCCCCGACTCATGACCAAGACATGCAGTCTCGGGAGAATCTGTCCAAGCTGGCAACCTCATCCTGACCAAGAGGGTACTGTGCAGCCGAATAGAATCGCCTGGCGTTAGCCAGCAGAAAGCAAGGATCTCTCGGTACCGAAGAGGTTGATTACAGCTTTGCACTTTTACAAATATCGGTTGGCTTCTTTTGGTCGCTCGCTCAGGTGCTTGGCTGAATAGCGCCTTCATTTTTTTCTTTTCTTCTTTTTCTTCCATGTTTCGAAGAAGGACAAAAAGGGAATAAAAATGATCGCAGAGAACAGTAAATCATTTTTTCACTTTAAGGAATAATAAAAATGGAATACCCGAAGAGGACCACACCTGAAAGAATAGAACGAAGGATATACGAATTTGAAGTTAAGAGTCGATGTACTAGGACCATGTCTTTGGAGAGTCCAAGTTGCAAGTGTATTGAGGAAGAGGATTCCACAGCCTCCCATTTTCTTTTCTTGGCTCCTCACCACCGTCCTCTCACCCCCTCAACCTCGCTCGCCCTCTCACACCCTCACTCATCATCTCTCACTGGCACTCAACCCCTCACCCTCTTCCACATTCTCACTTTCTCACCCTCACCCAGCCTCGCTCACCATCATTCATCTTCTCTCATCCCTCTCCCACCCTCTCTCACCCGTTAAGACTCGATGTACCAGGACCATGTCTTCGGAGAGTCCAAGTTGCAAGTGTATTGGGGAAGAGGATTCCCTCTCACACCCTCACTCATCATCTCTCACTGTCACTCAACCCCTCACCCTCTTCCACATTCTCACTTTCTCACCCTCACCCAGCCTCGCTCACCATCATTCATCTTCTCTCATCCCTCTCTCACCCTCTCTCACCCGTTTTCCTTGCCCCCCACCCCGACCCCCCGTCCCCCGCCCTCCGGTTTCCACCCGTCGCCAAGGCAAAGGTCGGCAAGGTCGGCCAGGTTGTTGTGCGGCCGCCGCCGCCGCCGCCTCCAGGCATGTTGCGCGCTCCTCCGCTGCTTTTCTCACATGAGTCGTTGAACACCGGCCCTTCCCCACTGAGTAAAATCGCCCGGATTAAGCTTGGATGAAAGTCTAGGGCAGTTCTCTCTTTGTTATTCTTTTCTAATCAACGGCAAATTATTTTTTCTTTTATTGAGCATTATTCTATGTATTTTTTCGCGGTATCACTTGGTGCTAAATTAATCCTTTTGAATCTCTTCTGTACTGACTTGATACTCGTAATTCTATTCTGGCTAACGTCAGTTGATTCTATTCAGATGTGAGGTTCCCCTTCGCCAAGGTGACGTCACCTGGTGAGGCGTCAAGGAGCTTACGCCCGAAGGCCAAAGCTGTCACCTTTGTCCCACAGATGCCTGGGCAAGCAGCCATCATCGGGAGCATTTCGATTTACGTCGGAATTGGTTTTGTTTGTATCTGGGATCTGGAGTTAATCTAGAAGGAAAGCAGAAACCATCCCGCCAACCGCGTAGTCTGTGAAGGGACGAAGCTTCGTGCCAGTACGACTGAATATAATGCATTTCTTGTAGTTTTTAAAATTCGCTTTGATAAGCACCCAAGCAAAATGTTAATTCGTTATTTTGTTTTATTGGTTGTTTGGGCGTTTGTTTCCTCTATTCTCTCCCACTCCCTCCTCGTTATGATCCCAGAAGTCTATCCTGTGGACATGTCATGCCATTGAAAACCACTGAAACCAACGCACCACGGAAAGCCGGGTTAGAGTATGTGTTATATCCCCTCGCATTGAAGGGACGTGGGAAGGAAGTTCTTTGTTGCGTGGTGGGATTTAGGGGAGTAGGGGGGGTGGGATGGGGGAGTTGGGGGAGGATATGCGAAGCTTAATCGCAGCTCCCAGTGACCGAGTCAAGGTCACGCGAGTCGCCACGGGAAAGTGAGAGTTCACGTGTGCAACTCACGTGACGAGGTCATGGGACCTTTGGGTGACGGGTGACGGGCGTAGAGATGTGTCACGTTAACTCCCCCTTCCCTTCCCCCATCCCTTCCCCCATCCCCCTCTCGCCCTGTGACGCCAGGTGATTTTATTCAACTGTATCCTTTTTCTCAGGTCATTGAAATTAAAAGGGGTTGAAATCCTGTAATCATTTCCGCTCCCCTAGCTCTCGTAGCCTTCACTGATTCCCCCCCACATCCACCCAGCTTCCTTCCCCCAATTCCCTCGTCCATCCCTGCCCCCATTCCTACCCCCCTTCCCCTTTCCCCTTCCCTCCACACCCCCTTACCCCTTCACCTTTCCATATCTCCTCCCTTCCTCTCTTCCTTACCTCCGTCCCTCTCCTGAACATCCCCCTCCCTAGCCACCTTCCCCCCACCCCCTTCCCCCACCCACCCCCGGCATTAGTAGCACGCACAGCTTGCCTTTTACGCGCCACTAGGACATGGAATAACTGGACCAGTGGGTTCCACTTCTCCCCCCCTCCTGCTCCCCCACTTCCCCACCTGGCCCCACCCCTCCAGTCCCGCCTGCCCCCCCCCCCTTGCCTAGCCCCCAGCGTGGTTCGTCTCACTTCTGCCCCCCCTCCCCCCCTCCCCGTGACCTAATTTATTCCTTTTCGTCCCTCTTCCCCCTCCCCTCCCCCTCCCCCTCCCCCTCCCCCGATCTCATTCCTATCATGTTCCCTTTTTCATTTTTCCTTGTCATATAGCTGTTCTTTTCTTTTCATCCTTTCCTTTATTTTTCACCCCCCATCCCCGTTTGTTTACGTTCTTTTCTGTCGCAGATTTTCCATATTCTCGCTTTTTCTTCCCTTCCTTTCCACCCCCTTTCCCTCTCCTCCCCTCCCCCTCTCCTCCCCTCCCCCTCCACCCCTCCCCTCCTTTTTCCTTCTTTTCTCCTCCCGTCCCCCACACTGTAGTCACCCTTTCACCCATCCCACCCTTACCCTTGTCCTCCCATGCCTCCTTCCCTTCCTTTAGTAACCCTTCCCCTTCTTTGCCTTTTCTTGTTACACTCATCCCTTCCCGTCCCATTTCGTTTTACCCCTTTGCGTCCTTTTCCCATCCCTCCTCCTATCTTTCGTCCTCGTCTTTTCCCTACAGCCCTGCTAACCCACTCTCCCTGCTCCTGCCCCCAACCCCAAATCCGGAGGAATTTATTCAGCATTGGAGAGATTCCAGGATTGAATCCGATAACGTAGACAATCTGATTAAATTTATTTCAGACTCCATTCCAACACACCCAAAGCTACGCATAACATTTCCCACCCTGCAAATACGCATACAACATTAACCAGCGTGATGAGGTACAAAATTCTGAGTCATTCTCCAGGGGATAGGCAGGTTCTGCAGGGGACTAGTTAGTCTGTACTCTTAACATGAACTCATTGTCCCATTTGGTCTTTTCCCCCAGCTGAATGAAGTCCCTTGACGTTGACTAAGGAAACGTACGAATAGGGTTGTCCTTTTTTCCCCACTGCAGGATAACCGGTCTATCCATGGGTTGCGGAGGCGTAGGGGGGGGGGGAGTGTTGCCTCTGGATAGAGGAAGGTTTCTTTACGTAGTGGACACGCACCGAATCGACGACATTCCAGACGTGATCGGTAACTTGCACTCCCCCCCCCCTTATAAATCATCACACTCACGATTCATTACTCTCCCTCACTATTATTACTCACAATTTGTTACTATCACTCACTATTATTACTCATATTTTTTCTTGTAGTTACTTTTACTTTCGGCTTCATTATTAATATCTATTTTTTATTACTTTGTTATTCGCACTCCTTAATTACTAATCGTTAACTTTCATTACCATATGAATTTTTATTACTCTAGTTATTATTCTCACTCATTCTTATCTCTTGTCATCGAACTCGGAAATCGAAAGATCAGGTGATATGAAATGAACAGTTCGAACGGGCGACTGTTCGAATAACGAACGGACGGGCAAGTGAACACTAACGAACGAACAATAGAAGAACGGACGAACGTGCGAGCGTGGGAACGAGAAATGAGGAGAAACAAAAACTGAATTGGAATCTTGAACGGCATTATGTGGAAATGGAGCGCCGTGGAGGACGAGGATGAGGATGAGGAGGAGGTGGAGGAGGGGGAAGAAGAAGAAGAAGAAGAAGGTGTGGGAAAGGATAGAGGGACTTTCGGTGAGGTCGGGAATGGGGAAGAGGAGGAGGAGGAAGGAGAAGAAAAGGGAAGAAAAGGAAGAAACGTTAAGTAATGGGATGGATAGGAAGAATGGAATTGAGAGGAAGGAAAGGGGTAGGAAGGGGAGAACAAGATGAGGAGAAAGAGGTGAAGGGAAAAGAAGAGTAGGATTGACACCAACTGGAGGAGAAGGGGGAAGAGAAGGAAGAGGAAAAGACGTGGATGGCAGAATCTGTAAAGAGTTGGCGAAGTAGAATTATTGTATTGTCTTTATTACTTGTCAGCACGCACGGTGTGCCCCAGGACGTGCAGGTATGCATGATGTCGCCGGGTTGTCCCTCCCTTTCCCTTCCCCTCCCCCTTCCCCTTCCCCTCCCCCTCCCCCTCCCCCACAGCTACCTCTCCTCCCAAGAAGAGGTTGTCATATACACAACAGTTTCGGTAATGTTGGTATTCTTGATACCACACAGCAGTTCCGGTAAGGTTGGTACTTCTGACTGAAAGCTGCTCCTTTGCATATCCATGCACCCGGCACTCAGCAATCGTACCAACATGAAGCAGTTTGCAGAATTAGTATTTCAGGATGATTCATCCATTCTACCATATTGTATTGAGGAGTATGGCTGTAGATAGATTATTTTGAAGTGTGCTTTAGTTGGCGTTATCTTGAGCGACGCATCCTCATCGAAGTCAGCCCAACCGGATAGGGACTTTCCATATCATTCTACACACGCGGGAGTATTTCAATTGTGTCTGTGAAACTGCTTTGATCGAAGCAAAAGTCTACTAAGCACAGGCCACTCACTGTGTGTGTGTGTGTGTGTGTGTGTGTGTGTGTGTGTAAAGGGACTACCATGGTCTTGGATAACGTGTTGGACTCGAGATCGACAGCTAGTACCCGCACAAGGGAAAGCTCAGAGGTTGAACTGTCCAGTCTATGGGGATCACTGTGACGTACACCAGACATCCATCTCCTTACAGTGTGTGTGTGTGTGTGTGTGTTTGTGCATGTACGTGTGTGTGTTTGTGCATGTACGTGTGTGTGTGTGTGTGTGTGTGTGTGTATGGGGACCACACCTTTACTGTATATTCCAGTTTTGGGCGGACAAGATTTTCGACGATTCAATTTCTTTCTTTTCTTAATTTATTTTGATTAAATATGTGCATGCATGATGTACATGCTTGTTTACGTTGAACAGTGTCTTGTATGTGTGCCAAATATGTCTGGGCTTGAGAGTGGTTGGATGTTTTGAAAACATAAAGCTGTGCATGTATTCATGTACGCGTACACTGGCGTCAGTTTGTGTACAGATGCTCCTGGAAGCTCCCGTGCGTGTATGCAATCTCATGCAAGTGTGCGTGGATGTACATGTGCGTAGTCGTTCAGTGATAAATCTGCACTTGGGTGCACATGTTCAAGTTTCCGGACGATGTGTGGCATAACGTCGGCGTGGTAAACACATGTGGTAGGCTCGATTTGCGTTTGCATGCGTACAAGTGTGCGCTGTCGCCACTCTGTCCAGACGCGTATGTTTATATATTACTTGATTATTCTGTATATAGTGTGTGTGTTCGTGTGTGTGTGTGTGTGTGTGTGAGTTCGTTTACGTAAATGCACACGCTTACCTACCCCCCCCCCCACATACACACACTGTATATACAATAATCAAACCTCGAAACGTGCATGTCAGGGGCTGAGGGCCTTCCAAAGAAAAAGACAAATGCCACCCAGCACGGCGTGGATGGGATACCAGAATATCCGGGATGAGAGGGAAAGTGCCACCCCCCAGCTCTCCTTCGGCGCCATAATACCCCCAAGAATAGAAGCCTTGATTATCGACCCTGAAATACACATTGTATATATTTTCATTATATGCTCATGCGTTACCTCTTTTTCAATGCACTGAGGTACCCGAGAATGGATATATCCATTATACTCTGCACATGGTCTTGTGGTTTACATGTATTTGCATGTGGGAAACCGTATTGTATTTATAATGAACTTGTAGGCTGTCTAACTTCGTTTTAAAAAATTGTTTTGTTGATTTTGTTCATGGAAGAATGAATACGTTTTTTTATTCAGCAAGACTCTTTCAAGGCTAAGTTGAACAATCGAATATTACCAAAAAAACAAATCATTACAAAAGAGAATAGAATAAGTTAAAATTGAATGAAAATGAAAGAATGGAAGAAGGTAATATACATAAATTTTTGGCCATCATGTTGTTGAAGGAATATGTTTTGAGTGTGTGTGTGTGTGTGTGCGCGCGCGCTATTGCGCATGCGTGCACACGCAGGTATTAATTGGGGTGGAGTGGGGTGCCAGACGATCGAAACGAGTGTGTAACCTCGATTTGTCCTTTTCCAGGTTAGTGATGGCGCCAGAGTCCTTCTAACGGGGTCCAGGTAGGAATGCAACCCGCTTTGTGTGACCAGGCCAATGCATGTACGTCCTTGGTATATAGGCTATGTACAATATATATATATATATATATATATATATATATATATATATATAATTGTATGCGTGTAATATCGTCCTCTGTACACACACGCGTGCGCGCACACACACACACACACACACACACACACACACACACACACACACACACAAACACACACATGCACACACGCAAATACACGTACACCTGCGTCTACACACACACACACACACACACACACACACACACACACACACACACACACACATATATATATATATATATATATATATATATATATATATATATAATTGTGTGCATGTACATGTGTGTGTATGTGTTAGAGAGAAGGAGAGAGGGAGAGATTGAGTAGTGTGATAAAAACGAAGATGGTTTAGGAAATAATTTACTCTAACGTTAATTTACTGTTTCGACCAGTCGAGAAAACATAGTGAATCGATTCCCAGACCATCTTTCTTTTTCTCCCAACCTCTCATTTGTCTGTGCTTCTCTAAACACACACACACACACACACACACACACACACACACACACACACACATATATATATATATATACATATATATATATATATATATTACTGATGACCCACTTTCGGAGAAGAATAAGCGAAGATATAGAGATCTGTATATTTCGATCACTTACTGTGATCCTCTTCAGCAGATATGTGGGGGCTGACTGCTGGCGACTATATTGTGTGTGTGTGTGCGTGTGTGTGCACACACACACAGATTATCTGCTGAAGAGGATCACATTAAGTGATCGAAATATACAGATCTCTATATCTTCGCTTATTCTTCTCCGAAAGTGGGTCATCAGTATTATTTTACAAATGTGCTACGACATATCTTTGTTGTGATATATATATATATATATATATATACGTATTATAGTTTTGGATCGTGTGTGTTTGCGCGTGCGCATATTTAAGAGATGGATATTTGCTTGGAAAGTTCCTGAAATATAATTTTGTCTCGAGTTGTCTCCTTTGTGCCCCATCTCTCAGCCCCTCTCCCCCGGCGTTCTCTATTCCTTTCCAAATCCCCTTCCTTGTTTCACCAAGAGTCAAAGTTCTCTTACAATATAGTCGCCAGCAGTCAGCCCCCACAGGCTTCATTCCCCACCCATCATCTCTTTTCTCCTCATTCCTCCCTTCCTCCATCACCCACCCTTCCTTCTCCCTTCTCTTCTTAATCTCCTCCACCCCCCTTTGTTCTCTGTGTCTCCTATTTCCTTTGCAGCGCCTTTATGATTTCTCGTTCATTCTGTCAGATGAATGCAATATTTCCTCGTTCCATTCTGATAAGTCACCTGCATACACGTGCATGCACACACACATGCACACGCACACACACGCATGCACACATGTACACGCACACACGTACATACACACGCATACATACACGTACACACACACACACACACGTACGCGCGCACGTACACACGCACACACGTACGCGCGCACGTACACACGCACGTACACACGCACGTACACAAACACACACACAAACACACACACACACACACACACACACACACACACACACACACACACACACACACACACACACACACACACACTACATATCTTCTCGTTCTCCAATACTACCCCCACACGTTTTGCCCTTTCCTCTTTCTCCTTTACCCCACTCGCTTCTTTCTCCCTTCCTCCTCCGTCTCGTAGCACTATTCCATTCATTTCTATCCCATCCACTCCTTTTCCTTGTCTTCTTCCTCCTTCCCTCCCCTCCCCTCCTCTTCGCACACCCTCCCCCCTTCATTTCCCTCCTGGCTGTAATTCCTTCCTTTACCTCCAAATGGACCTTACTCGCGTTTAATTTCATCATAATTGAATGTGATATTGTAGGCTTCTGCAAATGGCAGAGCGGGGAAGGAGAGGAAGGGTAGGGAGGGAAAGCGGTCCAAAGAAGAGTCGCCCAAGAGGCCCTTGAGAGGCCTTGAAGAGGAAGGTCGTGTTGTTTTGGGGGATTTCCGTTAGGGTCCTGGAATTGTTAAGTTGGATTCGTAGTGTTTATCTCCCGAACGTGTTTTGCGCCATGGGACGTAGATTCTGTCTCAACTGACGCTAAACCATTTTGTTCAGCTAAGTGAGTGGTAATTCCCGGAATGGTCGGGATTGAAGTGATGGGTTGTCAGTCCTGGTCGGGTCTGTCAATCACTTAGCGTTATTCAGAACATAATAAATTGACCGTGGATGACACCGGATTGAAGAGTGGCGAACTCACTCGGGGCCCGTGACACTTGTGGTACTTCGTCACTAAGTGTCCGGGGTCTGCTCCTTCAGGGGCTCGCGATGACGCGCGCACACATCAGGTTCGTTGAGTACAAAGAGGTGATGGAGTGCTAGCAGCTTCCTTCTGAAGAGATTCACCGCTGCCACCACTCCTACCAATCATTATTCATCTATTGTATTATTGTTCTTTTATTCATTCACTTGTACATGTATTCATCCATCCACTCGTATACGCTTGCGTTTATTCAATTATTCACTCGTGCATTTACTCGTTCACTCTTGTGTTCCTTCATTCCTTCTAATTCATTCATTCACTTATGAATTCCATTGTTCCTTTGTTCATTCGTTTTGAACAAATGGCACGAGTCTTCGGCGGAGCTCACATTCAAGGCGTGTAGTTCACATATATTATTTGTACTGAATTGATCTAGTTCCTGCCGTCGATCATTGGAGAGATGTGACGAACACCAGGATCTCTGCCTGAATAGGGTCACGATCGATTGAACCCCCGTTTCGATCTGGGTCCGCCCCTCCCCCTTCCAACATTCAAAAGAACAAAATCGTGTAGTGTTTGTCAGAACACGTTTGTGAGCGGCGTCACCGTGGTCCCAAGGCGTTTATCGACAGATTCGTAGTCAAAATTTACCAGAAGACGAGAATGTCAGCCATCAGGTTTCCTGCAGGTTATAAAATCACACGGCGGCAGCTAGAATGAAATAGCAGCCATTTCCGGAAATTATAGAATACTTATAGCGAGGTGGGTGGTAAGAGGAAGGATTGATGTGGATTTTGGTTCAAGTTCAGAGTAGAAAGGGAGACCGGAGAGATGAGATGAAGGGTGGCGTGACAGAGGTTAGCGTAGTCGTATAACTCGTGGAAGAGGTTGGGAGAGGCCATTGTCTAGCGGTGGACGCGGAATGGCTGATGGATTGGTTGTGTCTGGAAACACCCCGTCTCCGCCGACAAGAGTTGCTGCCGGAGAGGATGTGGCCTCTTCAGCTTCATTTACAAGTCGCGACCGCCGCCAGGGCATCAGTAACGCCGATGGGCACTTTGCAGACTCGTTTGCTCCGCTCGCTCGATCATTCACTCTGGACACTGTCTGGTCAGAGAGAGAGAGAGAGAGAGAGAGAGAGAGACTTGTACAAGGAGTCGGGGGGTTGTGGCAGTATAGACATTGCATGCCGACTGGAGGCTCTTTGGTCCTGCAAAGAATTGGTTCATGAAATCCTCATGAGAGAGAGAGAGAGAGAGACAGACAGAGAGCCAGACAGAGAGCCTGGCCGTCTGACCGACCAACTTGACTTGGCGTGGTTTTCCAAAATTAATCTACGGACCTGTAATTGCAATGAATTATACACAGAGCAGAGCTCCACAGCCCCGGGAAAGGATGTAGAGGTATTTGCACTGTATATTTCACGACTATGTGCACACTTGATTGTCCGTTCGGATTTGCTCGGAAATGCCTTCAGGGTCGTGGTGAACCGGCAGAACTGCGCCAGTCTTCTGTTTGCCAAGTGAAATAAAGTTTTACTTAAGAAGTATTAAGAAAACGATTATGTTGAATCGCAGTATTTAACAACGCCTTTCTGGACACGCACACACACATACACGCGCGCGCGCACACACACACGCACGCACGCACTAACCACTTTCTTTTCCATCTCGTGTCCCCTTCCCCTCCCTTCCCTTCATCCATTCCCCTCACCCCTCCCCTCTTAACCGTTCCCCTTTCCTCACCTCTTCTCTCTTACTGACCCTCCCCCTCCCCGCCCTTACCCTCACCTTTTCATTCCTACACCATCGCTCCCCCTCCCCCTCCCCCTTCTCCTCGTTCAGTTGCTTTTGGTGTGATGTCACAGGGTCACGGAAGGGGATAATCGACCTTATGTCGTTGCGTCGGAAATGCGCACGTGATGGCAGTGTGCATTCGTGCGTGAGTGTGTGCGTGTTTGATCTTTCACGTGTGTGTGTGTGTGTGCGTGTGTGTGCGTGTGTGTGTGTGTGTGTGCGTGTGTGTGTGTGCGTGCATGTGTCTACGTGTGTACATACGCACATGTATGTTTTGTTGACATACGCCTTTACCGTCTGTGCTCCCACCGATGGGCTTTGTTTCATCAACGCCACTTGTTCTCCTCCTCCTCCTCCTACTCCTCTTCCTCCTCCTACTACTCCTCCTCTTCCTTTCCCCCTCCCCCTCCCCCTCTTTCGCCTCCTCTTCGTCCTCCTCTTCGTCTTCTCCCTCCTCTTCCTCCTCCTCGTCCTACCTCTTCTTCTTCGCCCTTCTTTTCCACCTCCACCGCGACTTTTCCCTCCTCCCCTCCTCCACCCCATTCCCTCATGTTCTCTCTTCCTTTCTCTTCTTCCTCCCATTCCTCTAACGCATCTCCTTCCTCTCCCCCCTTCCTCTCCCTTCTTCCTCTTCCCTTTTATCTCTCCTCCTCCACCTTCTCTCACTATTGTTTCTCCTTTCTCCTCTCCTTCTCTCCCTCCTCTTCCTCCTCTCTCTCCTCTTCCTTCTCTTCCTCCTCTCCCTTCTCTCCCTCCTCTTCTTCCTCTTTCTCCTTTCCTCCCTCCTCCTCCTTTTCCTTGTCTTTCTCCTTTTCCACCACCACCACCACCTTTTCCACCCCCTCTTCCTCACCCCATGTCACCCCCACACGCCCTTGCCGTTCCATCTATCCACAGTCGCTCTCCTGCGTATGAGGTGACAGGAAGTGGATTGTAAGGCTATTTGGCTTAACCAACCGGCTCTCGTACGGCCGACGTTTTTGCTCCATGGCTGCTGCCGGCCAACCGGAACCCCCGTAGCCCCACTTTTTTTTTTCTTTCTTTTTTTTAATCCCTTCTGGTTTCTCAGGGGACAACCGTGAGGTATCAACAAGGACGCGTGTGGGGGTGGTGGTAGCCCATTGGGAGTTGCATTGTAGGTGTGTGTGTGTGTGTGTGTGTGTGTGTGTGTGTGTGTGTGTGTGTGTGTGTGATTGCCTAATTGCAGTATACAGGAAAGCAGCAATGCTCGTGGAGTCCTGTCTCATACTGTTCAATTTATCATACCTAGCTTGAAATTAGTGTGTGTGTGTGTGTGTGTGTGTGTGTGCGCACGTATGCATATACGCGCCTTCGTGTATGGAAATTATAAGAAATACTTGGAAAGTATTAGGGAGACTGAGAAAGAGAGAGAGCGGGGAGAGAGAGAGAGTGGGAGAGAGAGGGAGAGGGGGCGAGAGAGGAAACGGGCCATTTGTAATAGACAGGTCCCATAAGGGATTAGACGAGTGCTACCGCCTCACTTGGAGTTGTCCGCCGAAAAGGCCAGGAAACAAGAGGGGCTACGTGCCTGTCACCTGGGAGAGAGCGAAGAGAAGTGGAGTCAGGGGTAGAGTTATAATAATGCAGAAAGATCGAGAGAGAAGTGAGGAGGAGGAGGAGGAGGATGGCGATGGAGGAGGGTGAGGTAGGTGTGAGAAAAACGAGGTGGAGGGAGGAGGAAGAGAAGCATAAGGAGTGGGAATAGGGGGGAGAAAAGGAAGAGGAAGTTTCTTTATTCTTTATGTTGTTAATATTTTGTCTCAAAGGTTACACTTATGATGTAATTATCTTCCATTTGTTGCCGGCAATGAGTTGCGTGGACGAGTGAGGGAGAGACGAAGGAGTGAGGAAGGGGAGGAAGGGAAATGGGGACGAGAAGAAACAAAAGCCACATCCCATTCGCTGCGCTGGGTTCGCTTGGCTGAATGGAATCGGCGGGCGACAGGCGGAAGAAGTGATCATGTCTTTATTAGCAGTGAAAGGGGATAACGCAGCCACCCTGACATACTTCGTGACTATTTGTGTCGTGTGTCGCCGCGGCTATCAACACCCCCCCCCCTTCCCCCACCTTTCTCCCCTCCCTTCCCTCCCCCACCTTTCTCTCTCCTCCTCCTCCTCCTCCTCCTCCTCCTCCTCCTCCTCCTCCTCCTCCTCCACCCCCGCCCCGTCCTGCGGCCCTGCTCTGCCCTTTCGCGGTGTTTTTACAGTAGCAGTGGTGTGTGTTGCTGTTAACTATGGAAGGCTGGAAGAATGTAGGGTCAAGGTCAAAATTAAGTCAATATCGCCGTAGTTATGTTAACTGTACGACATGTTCAATCGGTGCGCTGGTAATTTAAAAATCCTAGCCAATATTTGGCACTACCTAATCTAACCTAACCATATCCAGTCTGACTGAATTAAACCTAACCCAGCCCAATCCGACCTGATTTGCACTAGCTAAAACAAACAAACCTGACCTGGCCTGACCTAAGTTAACTGAACCTCACCAAAACGATTATCCTATATTGGTTCGAAGAAGTTAGGAATGGCGTTATAACGCCCGTCAGGTATTGGATTTTCCGTATGGGAATATTAACTGCATGTGTTTCAATCTGTCATTATTGTCTTAGGGTAGTGACGCCTCTGCGGATCAGAGTCGTACATCATTCTCTCTCTCTTTCTCTCTCTCTCTCTCTCTCTCTCTCTCTCTCTCTCTCTCTCTCTCTCTCTCTCTCTCTCTCTCTCTCTCTCTCTCCCTCCCTCTCCCTCTCTCTCTCCCCCTCTCTTTCTCTCCCTGTCTCTTTCTCTCTCTTTCTCTCTCTTGAGATCAATATATATATAAAGTGCCGGCCACTTTTGACATCTGCACTTCTTCCTTCCATAACTACATTTCTCCTTTACCACTTGTCTGACTCGACCCCTCTGCGCGCGCGCTATTGTCCCAGAGGAAAGAAGCGCCGGTTATTTCCGACATACAACTTTGTTGGATGCGTCCTTCCTCAACTTGATTTCCGCCCTTGTTGGTTAGAATGGAGATGAATACATACGAGTTGACCTTGTTTCTTAAACCCTTTTGTTGCTTTCGGGGTACCATTGGGCTGAATGGAATTGCCTGCCAGGGGTAATCGCCACGGCTTTTCATGTTGTTAATGAGTTACACAGAATACCTACAAGGGTCCTTTCTCTCTATAACGAAGTTAGATGCACATAAAATAAGATACAATAGAAAAGAAATAAATAAATAAAACGTTCTTTTGGTTTTCGTCCAGTTGGATTTTAAGCCTCGACTGGAAGCTTGTTCTCGTCACTGACGACGCGGTTGGCGAAATTGTTTCCACCTACATCCAGGTTAAATCTACGTTTGAAGCCATTATTTCTCGTCCGGTTAGTATGTAGTGTGAAAATATTTTCAATTTTGATGTCATGTTTCCTATAAAATCCCAGACTTGCTCCCTCATTATTTTTAAGAGTAAAATGATTTAAGTGGTTTTCGTAGGATTTGTTTCTTATATTTGGTTCGATTTTTGTGGCTCACCGCTCTTCCTTTTCTCTTCTCCTCTCCTCTCCTCTTCCTCCTCCTCCGTTTCCTCACCTCCTCCTTTCCATGACCTGAAACAAACATGGGGAAGGATCCTTAAGTGGGTGCCATAGCAGACCAGTTTCTTTGTTTCTACCGTTTGGCTGCTATTTGCTGTTCTCTTCTTTGTTGACTCAGCGTGTAACCTTGAATAAGGTGACCTGACGCGTCGTGAGAACCACGTAGTGTCACGTATTCGTACAACACGTGGTTGATGCACGTGCATACGCACAAGGTCGCGTATACATACGTGCGTAGGTCGATGTGCGTATTACGGGGCCCATCGAGCTGACTAAAGTCGTCGGGCTCGGCGGGCTGCATCACAAATCGAAAATGGTTGCAGTTTTTGTTTCATATCTCTATTCACTTTTTATCAGTTTGGGATGAGTATTTTACTTGTTTGTTTGTGTGTTCGTTCATTTGTTTATTTTGTTTTTGTAGTCTGATATTCTGACTTAGTCGTCTGATGAACCACTTCCCCTAAAAGACTTAATCGAAGATTTCGAAAGGTTCCAATAACGTTGAATGAAGTAAGTTTGGCGCGAATTCGTGATGGCTAAACCACTTGTGCGGAAGTAGTTAATGGTCGTGTGTTCACTTTTCGTTCATTTTTTGTTTATTCAATCGTACATTCACACCGGGAATAACCATTGATATCTGGTGGTGGCGGCCCGGCGAGACGGACGTTAGAGTGATACGTCTCCCCTCCATTCCACTCGTATTTAAATCTCGGCAACAGTCTTTCTTATGTGTGAAGGTCCAGCCCCAAGGGGGTGGCACTCTGTCACTCCTCCTCCTCTTCCCCTCCTCCTCTTCCTCCTCCTCCTCTTCCTCCTCCTCTTCCTCCTCCTCTTCCTCCTCCTCTTCCTCCTCCTTCCTCCTCCTCTTCCTCCTCCTCTTCCTCCTCCTCCTCCTCCTCTTCCTCCTTTCCTCCTGCTCTTCCTCTTTGTCGTCATCTTCGTATTCCTCTTTCTCATGCTCCTCCTTTTCTTTCTACTTTTCCTTTTCCTCTTCTTCCTCTTCCTCTTTTATTCATCCTCCCCTGCCTTGCCCTCCTCCCCTGTCTTGCCCTCCTCCCCCTCCTTCTCTTCCTCCTGCCAGCTGATGATTTGTAAACTCGCACTAGCACAACACGTCAGGATAATGTTTCTTCCAAGAGGTAGCAGCCGTAGGGTTCTAGTCCTGTAACTAACTGTTGTGGTGCTGTTGGCATCCATTCACTGGAACTCGAGAGAACAACAATCTTTATTGTTACTGCTATTTATATTATCGTTGTTCACATGTCTGTTCATTCATTCATTTATTTACTTTTATATTCATTCATTCATTCATTCAATGTATTTTGCTTGCCAAACGTGGGGTTCACCAGCTGACCCACCCGCATGTACGAGTGTCAGGTTCGAACTGGTCGTGTACTTCGAGGATTTTGTAGGTCGTGGAAGGATGCGGGAATGATGGACTCAGTATGAAGGACGAAGTGCGCCTCTCAACGCCTTCAGGCTGACCTTCCACAACCACCACCTCCTCCTCCTCCTCAACCAAATAGAAATTGCTTGTGTGGCTCAGAAACGGGAGTTGAAAGCACGACGGCGAGTTGAAGAGGACCAGAGAGGTAATGATGTTTGGGGCCTCTCGACCCGGAGGTGTGGGTGGAACCGTTGGGGGTTGAGGGTTCGTGTGTGGGTGGGGGTTGGGGGTTGAGTTGGTGTGTGAGTAGGGGTTGGGGGTTCAGGGTTGGTGTGTGGATGGAGGGTTGGCGGGTTGAGTTGGTGTGTGGGTGGGGGGGTTGGGGGTTCAGGGTTGGTGTGTGGGTGGGGGGTTGGGGGTGAGTTGGTGGGTGGATGGGGGGGTTGGCGGGTTGAGTTGGTGTGGGGGTGGGGGTAGGGTCGCTCCTTTGCTAACTGAAATAGGCTGACGTCTGTTGATAAACACCATTTGTGATTCTTGCCACCGTGCTGAATATTTTTATTCATTAATTAATCTATTTATTTATATATTTGTATATTTATTTATTTGTTTTTACTTGTCTTTGTATCAGGTTATTGAATAACGACGTGTTTTGCTTATTTTTAATTTTTTATTAAATTAATCTTATCAGTATTATCTGTATCCTTTACTTGTATATCCATTTGTTGTTTTTTTCTCACGTATCTAGCAGCAGACTGATTCATTACGAGATCGGCGACATTTGACCTCCCTCCCCTCCCCCTCCCCCTCCCTATCTCGAGCAGAATAAAATCACGTGACCTCAGCCAGAACAAGGGGAGAAATGTCCTTTGGGACGAAAAGTCTTAGCCAAGTTTCCCCCAAAGATTGAATTGACAAATGATTAGATATTTAATGACAGAATAATGGTTTTATGGTTTACGAGCAGCCTCACTGGTGAGTGTGCACGCACCGTTACCCATATTCGAACCTGCCACACGCCCAGTGACGTGCTGGTGGTGCCTGGCAAATGTCATAAATGTGAGGCAGGAACCATACAAACCGCAACCGTCGTTACCATTGCGGAAGCTCGTTCACACAAATCCGCATCATACCATGTCAGGGTTGCCAGTGAACACCAGCGAGTCAGCCAGGGGGTGTAGCAGTTTTGGTATGTTGGCATTTGTACGTAGGTGGTAACGAAACGCGTGTTATGCACAGGAATCCCAGAGGTGTTGTTGCGTGTATACATGGGTCTGAAACATATATTCAAACTAGAGGTGTTACTTCAACCAGCATTTTCATACATTTAGTAGTACATTTGTAGGACGTCCGGACAGGGATGAGAAAGCCGGTTACATGCGTACACAAGCAGCCAGACGAGTATGGGGGGTGGGGGGTGGGGGCGGGTGTGTTAAGCACATCACGTTTGAAAGCTCAAGGTCAAGAGCAATTTGTCTCTGGACCCTGGGCTGCGACGGAGGCCTGCAGGCACCGCTTCGCTCCTTCTCTCTTCTTCCCTCTCTCTTTTCATTTTCTTTTCTCTCTCACTCTCCTTTGATAACTCCCCTCCTTCTTCCCATTCTTCCTTTATTCCCGCTTCCATACCTGCCTTCCTTGGGAGAAGCAGTGCGATGCTCCTTCTCCTAGGGTTGGTTGTTGCTGATGAGAAGAATGCATTGCTGCTGCTAAGTCGTGTGTGCCCACAGGCACTGGGTCGGTCGAACACTTCGCATTCTGCTGAACATGCTCGCACACACATATACATGCTTTCGCACTCTTACTTTCTCCTTATTGCCCCACGCCCCTGTGTGTGTGTGTGTGTGTGTGTGTGTGTGTGTGTGTGTGTGTGTGTGTGTGTGTGTGTGTGTGTGTGTGTGTGTAATGTTTGTGTTTCACTATATTAACGCACACACGCGCGCGTATCATTTATATTAGAAACAAGTTTTACTTATCACAGCCAGGGTGCATTTCATCAGTGTTGGCAGGGTTTGTATTCAGTAATATAAAGAATGACAATAATTCATGATCTACAGTTCTTTGTTCCTGTGTGCGCGCGCGCGTGTGTGAGCGTGCGTGTGCGTGTTATGTTCGTGTATGTATGTATGTTCGTTCGTGCTTATATTTATGGCGCTTTCGCACGCACGTACACTCTTCTGTCGGGCCCATAATAGTGACGGGGAAACGTCTGAGGTGTGGCAACGATTTTTGCGCTCGTATATTTATCCGTTTTATTTATCTTCTTATCTGTTGTGTTTTGATTATATTGTTAATTTTAGTTGGGTTGTTATCTTTCGCATGTATAACCATATTTATCTTTTTTAGAACTACTGTTCTTGTGAAGGATCTACTTATTCTATTATCTGGAATAGATGGTGCTAATATTAACCATTAGTGGGTGTGAGGATTTTAAGTTCAATTATATCGTTTGGCAATAGCCAGAATAGTTATTAAAGTGACGCTGGATCTTTAGTTGATCAGTAAGTGAGTCTTCCTCGGCCACTTAAATGGTCAGACCTTTTATCTCGGTGTGAATTCAGTTGAGCAATAGTTGACCAACTTTTTAGTTTCCAAAATGAAACGCGTTGGACAGAATAGCAGAACACCCGGTGACAACTTGTTGGTGACGGCAACAACAAAGTTGCCGCATGCCCGTTGAAATAAAACACAAAGGAGTTGGATAGGACACCGTCGAGGAGGCAACGTTTTAGCCATTTGATATTTAGAGCAATTTTGAATTGCAAGATTAAACGGGTGGGCACGGCGAAGGAACGTAGAGAGGGAGCGCTCAGGTATGCAATATTCACAACGTTTCGACAAGTGGTTT
>NC_134812.1:18430992-18443492 GCF_046742065.1 Oratosquilla oratoria
CAGACACACAGACAGACAAGCAGACAGCTTGGCTGCTGCCGGAGAAAGTAATCGATCATGTCGGTGCCAAGAAAGTGGCGAGCGGTGGAGGAGGGAGTGGAGGGAGAGTTCTCTGTTCCCCCTGAGGCACTTCGCGTCGGCACGGCAGCGGCCGCCTTCGCGTCTCCTCACGTGGTGCTGTATTGGAACGCTGCTGCTATTTTTTACCTCCTGAACCGGGAAGAGAGTAATACATGCACACACACACGCGCACACACACACACACACACACACAAATACATACATATATATATACATATATATATATATATATATATGCATGAGAAATCACATAAACTCGTGATTCTAAATATGCGGAAAAACCACCAAGGAAAAAGAAAAACTGATGACCAAGCGCTTTCGTCTATTCAGACATCCTCAGGGTACATAGAAAAGAAAAAGTACACAAGAATATATACAAAGAGTATGAGGTCAGGGAAGGAACCAGGAGAGTTTGCGAGGATCTAATGTCAACCTGACCCGTTCGCGGCAGCGGACGTTTGGGCTACTACTTTTTTCACAATAAAATTGTCTAACTTATACATACCATGACTTAAATTTAAGTTATTGACAAATGTATCTTTGATCAGACTGGATTCTATTATATTTCTCGTCAAATATGACTTATCTTTAACAATTTCTTTAGCACCCTCCCAATTTATACAATGATTAAAATCCCTTAGGTGAATAAATAAGGCATTAGACATTTGCCCACTCTTGACGCTATACTGATGTTGTTTTAACCTTACTTTTAATTCTTTTCCAGTCTGACTAATATAGCATTTGTCGCAATTTTTACATGGAATTGAATATATGCATCCTATAAGGAAGAAGGATGTATATATTCAATTCCATGTAAAAATTGTGACTAATACTATATTGGTCAGACTGGAAAAGAATTAAAAGTAAGGTTAAAACAACATCAGTATAGCGTCAAGAGTGGGCAAATGTCTAATGCCTTATTTATTCACCTAAGGGATTTTAATCATTGTATAAATTGGGAGGGTGCTAAAGAAATTGTTAAAGATAAGTCATATTTGACGAGAAATATAATAGAATCCAGTCTGATCAAAGATACATTTGTCAATAACTTAAATTTAAGTCATGGTATGTATAAGTTAGACAATTTTATTGTGAAAAAAGTAGTAGCCCAAACGTCCGCTGCCGCGAACGGGTCAGGTTGACATTAGATCCTCGCAACCTCTCCTGGTTCCTTCCCTGACCTCATACTCTTTGTATATATTCTTGTGTACTTTTTCTTTTCTATGTACCCTGAGGATGTCTGAATAGACGAAAGCGCTTGGTCATCAGTTTTTCTTTTTCCTTGGTGGTTTTTCCGCATATATATATATATATATATATATATATAAAACATACATGCGTACATACACGTACATAAGAACATATGAGTGAAGGAGACTACAAGAGACCGTAAGGCCTATACTAAGCAGTTCCATGTCCATTACCACCTGTCATTCTCATCCATAAAGTTGTCTAACCTTTTCTTAAAACAACCGATAGTTTCAGTGCTCACTAAACGTACACACTAAACGCACACACTTATACATACGTATATATATATATATATATATATATATATATATATATATATATATATAAAATATATAAACGCACAGTACATGTATACATACATGCAAAGTTTGGACAATTATGTAAGTAATTGATGTACTTTCAATTCCACTTTTTCCCTACGGAAGAGGTACATACCGCACGGAGGGGAGCCAGACTTTTGTAAGAACTTTTCTTGTTTGCGGAGATTGTTGTTGAAAGCGACGCCGAGCAACCCAGTCATCCTTGGAGATGATACCATCGGTGAAAAGAACCGGAAGGTTCAAAGTCATGAAGTTCCATCAACATATCATGTTTTTCCACCTGGCTAGTGTGCACGGCTGGCGCGAAGAGGCACGGCATTTCCGGTGCAGGTTATTATCATGACCACCATCCACGTGCTGAAACTAGAGACATTATTATCATGACCATCCACGTGCCTTCCTGTACCCGTTCCTTTCCTTTGTCCGTTCGTCCTTCTCACCTTCCTTTTTACCTTCCTCACTTTCTCCTTACTTTCCGTCCTTTCTCTCTCTTCCTCCAAACTTGTAGTTAATTTTTCTTTCTCCCCATTTTTTTTCTATCTTTCCACGACACCAGTGAAGCATCGAGCTGGCCATACTGTAGGTGGTCTCATGGTCCCCCTTATCCTGCTGGGGAAGGCGCTGCTGCATCATCGGGTCCGCCCGAGGGCGTCGCGTTCCGTGTAGCCCGAGACGGAGGAGGGCCCGTGTCGGGCTCTTGTTACCTTGGGGGGCTTGCGTGCGACCTCAGTTATCTGTATACGTCCGAGTAAAGAAGTGCCCGGCGTCGGGCATGGGTGGCCCGGGCAGGTGCCTCCGGGGGCACGGGTGGAAGTGGGTGGTCAAGTCTCAGGGTTGGAGAGGCCGCCGGCGCCGGCCTAGGTGACCCTCACGGATGAAGTATTTTGTTTGAAGTTCTTTGGGTGCTAGTTTTACACACACACACACACACACACACACACACACACACACACACACACACACACACACACACACACACACACACACAATATATATATATATATATACTCCCTTTCTTCTTTTCTCCCTTTCTCTTTCTTCCTTCTCTCTCCCTGTATCTCTCTCTCTGCATGCAAGAAGTATCGTGCAAAACACTGTTATCAGAGACTCAATCTTTAAAGTGTGCCGCAATATAAAACATGAGGAGCTCGCGTCATACCAGGAACAGTTTAGCTGTGCCCAGTATACTCGGACTTCGAAGGCATGTCGAAGTCAGCGGTCGTTATTGGATTTGAATCCGGGTCTCCGGGCCGTGGACGGAGGCATAAGCGACAACAACCCGCCATTCGACCACACTATTGATTGGTTTGATCTAATATTCAGAGTGCCACTACCGCGGTGCATTAGTGCTAGGACCTGTGCCAATCAGCGCTTTGTTAACCCACCTCCTCCTCACTCCTTCCGCGTATTATTATCATTGTGGGGCCGTGTCGGGGTGGGGCCGGGCCGGGTCGTATTTACAAAAACACAGGAACTGGCACTGACACGCTACAACGGCGGTGTCGTGTCAAGTAAAAGGCCAGTAGTTGGAAGTGTGGTTCTCTAACATTTGGGATCAGTGTCATCGGGCAGGAGGAGTAAAGAGGTGGAGGGGGTGAGGGGGGAGTAGCAAACTGGATAATGACCACCCATTGTCTCAGTCGCTCAGAATCGAATTGGCAGTTTGTGACCTACATCCATGTAAAGGAAATGAATAAATTCTTTTTCAATGCCTCCAGTATTCTTCGGGAAGGTCAGTGGTAGTCCTTAACGAGTTGCCGGTAGGTTTTAGGAGGTTTTTGCTAACCCCTAAAAGAAGTCACCGTGAGACTGAGGTGGTTACCAGTAACCCCTGGGTAGGTCTGCGAAGACCCTGCAGTTGCCCTCAGTAGGGTCTTCTGCTGCTGTAGTCCCAGAGAAGCGACTCGTAGCTTTCAGAGAAGTCTACATTAAGATGGCCCCCAGAGAAGGTCAACAGTAACTCCCCTGGGGGAGGTCGTCGATGTCTTCGATAACTCCCAGTGAGATTAACGGTAGACCCTTGAGGACTAACGGTAGCCACTGGAAGATTAATTATATCGGTATCCTCCGGTTGCCCCCGGGGAGGTCTTCGGCTGTGTTTTAGAAGGTCGCCGATAGCCCCAGGGGTGGCCTTGAGTGTCTCAGGGGAAAGGTACCGATAGCCTCGAGTGTTCTTAGGTAGCGAACGTCACTGGTAGCTGTCGGGATCATCTCTGAAGCTCTGTCGAGATTGGTGAGAATCTTTTTGTGGGGTCGGTGGTCCTTGTGGTATCGGCCTAAGACCACTTAGGCCTTCCTCTGCTATTCACTACTTAAGAATTAATTTAGACTGTCGCCAGGAGAGTTTATTCAGGTGAGGGAGAACACCTCTGTGCAGTGAAAAGGGGATAGGTTACTCGGAAGAAGAGATATGAGCTTAGGAATCTCGGTAACCTGTGAAGGTCAGTTACTCGATATAAAAAAGGAGAGGTAGAAAAATAATTTCTTCACACGCATTGATGACTCACATTATTATTAGGAGCTGTACTTTACTAGCGCTTCTGCCCGTTTGGGTAAGCTAGACCTACGCTCACTCCACTGGAGACAGCAGTTTCACCCATGAACACAGCTCTGTCCCTGAACGTATATCCTCCCTTGAACATGGATTCAGTCCCGGGACGCAGTCCGGACCCTGACTGGTCCAGCCATGCATGAGGGACTTCCCTCAACCGCATTGTTTTCCTGGCGAACTTCATCTTAAAGGAAGTCTCTCATCAACATGCTATCTCTATTTTTATGCCTGAAATGAATGAATGAATATATATATATATATATATATATATATATATATATATATATATATATATATATGGTAAGGGTAGAAGAAGAGAACATTGAAAAGTTTGACAAGTTTGTATATATCTAACGTTTCGGTAGTACACGCTCTTCTCCAGAGATAGATCTCTCTTGTATTCTTTCCTTCTACCCCTACCATACCTATCAGAATGGATTATTCTCATATATGTATATATGTATATATATATATATGTTGAGGTGTGAAGACAGAATGAGTGGTAGGGTGGTGAGTTTAAACGCCAAGAATCCGGATTCTTGGCGTTTAAACTCACCACCCTACCACTCATATATATATATATATAATATATATATATATATATATATAATATATATAATATATATATACACACACACACACACGTAGTGCACTTTCAATTGTTGCACAAGTGGCATTTTATTTTATTACATTTTTATTGCATTTTATTGTATTGTATTTTATTTTACTTTATTGTATTTTACTTTATTGTATTGTACTTATTCTTTGTAAATTAAGTGTATGCACAATTGGGTATGTAAGGTGGTCCAGTCGTCCGGTACTCGTAGCGACTGGAAGAGGAGGGGAACCCGGACAGCTTCGGCAGTGCGGAATACCTCTCCCAATTCCAACCACGGACAGTATAGTAAGCTCATTTGAGCACTGTATATTTTCACACCCCTGAAAACTGTCCTAGGACTAGGACCAAAACGTCGGGCATTAAACTTCCTATTTTGAGTCTGGTGTTTACGCTTCTCCCCTTTCAATATATATATAGATATATATATATATATATATATATATATATATATATATATATATAGTGCGTGCGTATATATTTGTATGTGTATGTATATGTGTGTAGTATATATATATATATATATATATATATATATATTGTGTGTGTGTGTATGTATATATATTTATATATATATACATATATATATACACATCATTTATATATATATATATATATATATATATATATATATATATATAGATAGATAGATAGATATATCATAGGGGTTGGGGTTATCCAGCCAAGGGATGACCTGGCCCTTGGACAGAACGAGCACGCAAACTCCCTCCTCGTCGAACACGCGAGCCAGTTCCTGGACGGTCTTTCGTGGCACTTTCCCGGAAGTCTAACCCCGTCCCCGGTCACAGGAACCATTAACCGGACACTGGGATCGTTAACCGGGCACGCGTCGTCTTGACTTTCCATATTGTTCACTGAGGCGGAGTAAAGCGGTGGTGGCTCGGTTTAACCGTCCGGTAAACGACGAGTTGACCTTTTCCCATGTCTAAGCCTATTAACCTTTAGACGATGGGGCGAGTTTGCTTAGTCTTAGCTGAATAAGGTGGACTGATTCTGTGTGTGTATCTGTGCGTGTGTGTGTGTGTGTATATATATGTACACGCGCACGCACGCACACATACACTCAGACATGTACATATACATGGTGATTTTTGCTAAAAAAAAAAATGTTTCTCTGAGTCTCAAGACTGTCCTCTGCCACGTCACTCGTGCAAATTTTTCTGTTTTCTCACCTGCGTGTTCTATCTTTTACGCTTACCATCTTGCGTCCAATCAGTAACACACTAGGTCCATCTGCTATCCTCCTTTATGTTTACTTGTCCTCTCCCAGTTTCACTTTCAACTCTCTTGTTGCCTTGATATCTTTCACTCCATTATGCTTTCTTGTCCAGATTGCTCTCTTTTCATCTTTGAGTTATTCCCAACATTGGTCTCTCCTTTATTCTCTTCTTAACCTATAGTTTTGTATCTATTTCCTTCGTCAATTTCTAAGTTTCACATCCATAGATCATAGCTGGGATTAGGCATTAATTACGATTTTTGTGTTTCAGGCAAACGGGCACCTAGTATCACGTTTCTTTATCTACCTTGTGCCCAGCCAACTGTGATAACCCTTGTTGTTAATTTTTTACCATCTCGAGTCAGTTACATCATTTGGCCCAAATAATTATAATCTTCGACTTAAGAGTTTCACTTATTCGTTTACTCCCTGTCTGTGGATGTGTTGTCGTACCATTGTTCTATCGAGTCAAAGGCTTTTCCGTGATCTACAAAAGCGGAACACAAAGGTTTATTGTATTCTGTCGTTTTCTCGATGAGTTGATTCATTGTCTGCAGATGGTCATTACTGGAGGATTACCTCCTAAATAATCCCTGTTCTCTTTGATACGTTTGTATAAAACTGCTTAGTCTTTTGTATGAATCCTATAAAACATTTTGTATACATTTGATAAAATTATTGGGTAATTACTAAGGAGTAATTTCCTTACGAATACGCTTGGTATGTAGTTCGGCTAATTTACAATGGACTTCCGTCTCAGCGTCTAAATGGAGAACGTCGATCTGTGCGCGCCTTTTTCGATGTCAAGTCTTTGCTTCTCTCTCTCTCTCTCTCTCTCTCTCTCTCTCTCTCTCTCTCTCTCTCTCTCTCTCTCTCTCTCTCTCTCTCTCTCTCTCTCTCTCTCTCTCTCTCTCTCTCTCTCTCTCTCTCTCTCTCTCTCTCTCTCTCTCTCTCTCTCTCTCTCTCTCTCTCTCTCTCTCTCTCTCTCTCTCTCTCTCTCCGTGTGTGTGTGTGTGTGTATTTGTGAATATAAGTGTTTGTTTGTGTATGCTTTATGAACAGCCTCCTTTACTTGTTCAAGACGTGAACGATTCTGAATGGAGCAGGTGGGCGTAACCAACCAGGTTTGACTTGAGGCTTCGGCGGAAGTTGTAACTCAGCCGCTTTTCTCTCCATCTATCTCGCTCCCCCCCCACACTCTCTCTCTCTCTCTCTCTCTCTCTCTCTCTCTCTCTCTCTCTCTCTCTCTCTCTCTCCCTCTCCCTCTCTCCCCCCTCTCTCCTCTCTCTCTCCCTCTCCCTCTCTATCTCTCTCCCTCTCTCTCTCTCTTCCCCATTCTCTCTCTCTCCTCTTTCCCCCTCTCTCTCTCCCTCTCCTCTCTCTCTCTCTCTCTCCTTCCACTCTCATTTCCTTTCTCTATCTTTCTCCTTCCTCTCTCTCCCTTCATCATCTCTCTCTCCTTCCTCTCTCTCTCCCTTCCTCTCTCCCTCTCTCTCCCTCCCTCCCTCTCTTCCTCTCTCCCTCTCTCTTTCCCTCGCTCTCTCACTCCCCCCTCTCTCTCTCTCCCGCCCCCGTGTCTTTCTTTGTGTGTGTGTCTCCCCCCTTTCTCTCTCTTCGAACGCGTGTGTGTTCGTGCGTGCGTGCTTGCCTGTGTCTCTCTCGTTAATTAACTAGTGCGGTCTGTGTAGATTGCCCAAACCTCTTGATGATCATCTCGATACTACAAGTAGAGGAGCTCTCGTTTGTGCTTACGTGTGCGTGTGTGTGTGTGTATACATGTATGTGTGCATACTTGAAGCTAATGCCTGAAAAAGACCTGTGAGACTCGCGCGTGCACACACACGTGCGCGCGCGCGCGCACACACAAACACAAAAACACACACACGCATACACACGTACACGCGCGCGCGTATACACACACACACGCGCGCGCGTATACACACACACACGCGCGCGCGCGCGCGTATACACATATATACATACACACACACATCTGCATACACATACACACACACACACACACACACACACACACACACACATATATATATATATATATATTTATATATATCTATTTTTATATATATATATATATATATATATATATATATATATATATATATATATATATATATATCCGCACACACATACACATCGAGACAGACAGACAGAGAGTGATAGAGAGAGATTTGTAGTAAAAAAAAAAATCTCCAAAAAAAAGAAAAGTTATATGGTTGTGCTGGAGAAAGCGGGGGCGCCGATTTCTATGGAAACGAGGGAGGAACCGTCAGGGCCAATCAATCAAGATGCTCTCTCTCTCTCTCTCTCGCTCTCGCTCTCTCTCTCTCGCTCTCTCTCTCTCTCTCTCTCTCTCTCTCTCTCTCTCTCTCTCTCTCTCTCTCGGTCTGTGTTTCTCTGTCTCACCTCCTTTCTGTCAGTCTGCTTTCTTTCTCTCCCCTTGGTCCTGGTCCTTTCTCTTTTTCATATCCACTCCATTCTCTCCCTCTCCACTCTCTTCCCCTCCCTTTCCATCACCCTCTTTTTTCTCTTACTTCCCCCTACTACTCTTGATCTCCCCTCCCCTCTCTTCTCCTCCCCACTCTCTTCCCGTTACCACTTCACTTTATTCTTCTTCTTTTTATTCTATCTTTCTTCCCACTACTGTCCTCACTACCCTCTGTCTTCCCTCTTGACGTCATTTTCCCCCTCTCAACCCATTTGTTCCCCTTTCCTCTTCCCCTGTTCCCGTCCTCTTCACCTCTGTCCTGTCCCCATCCCCCCAACGCTACATCGTCGTGATCCCCCCCCCCACCTCTGCCCTTCTGCCACTCGTTCTCTCTCAACCAGTTCTCTCCCTCCCTCCTTATACCTCTCCCCCCCCTCCCCCTCCCCCTCTCCCCAGCTTTCTCACCCCCTTTCCCCGTGTCACTTTCTTTTATTCCCCCATTCCCCCTACCTCTACCTCTCACCTCGCCCCGTCTCTCCCCCCTTCTACCCCATCTCTCACTCTATCCCTCTCTCCCCACTCCTCGTTCCACCCCTGTAGCTCTCCTCGTGAGTTAAATGACAGACGTTTCCAAGACTTCCTCCACATATGTGGACAGATAATAGAATGACAATATTTTTGGAGACTCCCCCACCACCCCCACCACCCACCCCGTTTTCTCCTCCTCCTTCCTCCGCCATCAAGTGGGATCTCAGGCTCGGAAGCGCCCGTCACTCGTCGATGGCAATACGCGAAGAAAGTTGTCGCGCGCCTCCTCGAGCACTGCAGTCCCTCTCTTATTGATTTTATTTGTTTATTTACTTTATTACTTATTCGTTTATTTATTTAACTATTATGTTATTTATTCGTCTATTTATTTACCTATTATGTTATTTGTATGTCTTTTTATTCTTGTTTTTATTTTTACGTTTTTCTTTTATTTATAGAACATAACGGCTACATGAGGTTGAGGGAGGTTGGTGGGAGTTGTTGAGGTTATCATTCCTACACATATCGCTCACCTCTCCTCCCCTCCCACCCCCGTTTCAGGATTTGTTTCAAAAGTTAACCCTTTCAGTACCGGAGCTCAGCTCTAAGCTGAATAAAATCGTCTGGCGTCAACCAGAATAAAGAATGTAAGGATTATATAGCGAAGGTGTTAGTTGAGAGAATGTTGACCCCTTCATCACGGGGGGGGAGGGTTTTTTCTTGTCCTAAGCTGAATAGAATCCCCTAGCGGCAGTATCCTCTGCCATATCGAAAAGTGTAATATGAGCGTTTGGCGTTAACTAGAATAGATTATAAAAAGTCGGCCATTGGGAAGTTTCCGCGAGATTAAGTCGTAGTGGGTCCCCTTCTTTGCTGGCCCGGTCGCTGCTATGCCCTTTTAGGGTATTCTGTTCTGCCATGGGGTTTATACAGCAGGGAGGAACGCCCCCCCCCTCCCAGAGGGTTTATGACACGGCCTACCGTGGGTGTCAGGCGACTCGTGTGTGTCAGATGGCTGTGTCACGGTTTCACGGTTTTGTCACTCTCGGCGCCATAAACTTTCATCCTTACGTTTTTACGAGTTTATTCCCGTCCTTGCCGGAAGGGATCCACGTCTCTGATTAGAATCGCCTGTCATTAGCCAGGAAGAAATAAAAATAAAAAAGAAAAAAGAAAAAAGAAAAATCTGTTTACCGAAAGAGGCCTAGCGCGTGGTGGCGACGTGCCAGGTGCCGGCTAGACCACGTGGCACACACGGCAACGGCACAGAAAGAGTGCCAAGCGAGAGGCATGGCACGCCGGATATTGAAGTCCAGGTTGTGTATCAGAGGAACAGGATGTGCATTGTAGCAGTTTAAGCAAGAGTTAGATAAATTGGTGACAACTAGATAAGGCAGGATGCAACCCAAGCATGTATGTCACCTCTCCCTCCTTCCCTCACACTATACCTCCGTTTCTTCCTTCTTCCTCCCTTCCTTCCTTCTTCCTCCCTCCCTTCCTTCTTTCTCCCTCCCTTCATTCCTTCCTCCCACCACTTCCTTCTTCCTCCCTCCCTTCCTCCCACCACTTCCTTCTTCCTCCCTTCCTTCCTTCTTTCCTTCCATCCATCCCTCCATCTCTCTCCTCCTTCTCCCTCCCCCATCTCCCTCTTCCCTACCTCCTTACGTCCTCCCCTTCTCCCTCAATTCTCTCTCCCTCCTCCCCCTCCCTGTATCTATCTCTCTCTCTCTCCCCCCTCCCCGTTTGATAAAGGAAACACTATATCCTCGTGATGGAATTGCCTACATCTGAATAAAATCATTTGGCGGCAGCCGGAGTGGATATACATGATGACGTCACTCCCGACGGCACACTGGAACCCACCAGGAGGCTCCTCACCAAGGCCGTCACCTTTGCCCTCTGTGTTCGGACTGCGTCCGTCCACGGCAGTGAGAAGATTCAGGTTTATAAATATGACCGTATTGGGCTATGGAACAATAGCAAAGGCTTTGAACCGTTTCTAGTATTGAACCTTGACAAAACTGTGAACAATATAAGGCTTTGAACAAAATCAGTTGACCTAACAATGTGATGGTGAACAATGAACGCGAGAGTTCAGTGAGCGCATATAGGCGCGAGCGAGAGCGCGCGCACACACACACACACACACACACACACACACACACACACACACACACACACACACACACACACGAGTGCACCTTCTTCCTACCTATATTGCCTACATTGAGGAGTGTAGTAACGTAAGTGTAACCTTTTAGAATAGACTCATCCCTCCCCCATAACGCGAATACAAGTTACTATCACTCACATGTCTAATAGAATCACCAACACATACATGTGAACAGGGGATTGATCCCAAGAATCTCGTGTGTGTTTGGGTGCGTGTGTGTGTGTGTGTGTGTGTGTGTGTGTGTGTGTGTGTATGTGTGTGTGTCTTCCCAGGCTCCACTTCTTATATCTCATAACCATGCGTACGTTGTCATGGGATCACATGCGCATCCTTAGAAACTCAAAGGATCTCCCGAGGTCGAATGCACCTTTGATCCCCCCTCCCCCCGCATCACAGTGTGTCTCTCGGAATCGCATACACAAACCTCATGATCTCGCATAATCGATTATTGCATGGTCACTACCCAGTATAGCATACTTAACCCTGTATCACATTCTCACCCCTCCATATACTCGCCCTCAGTATCGCATACTCACCCACAGGGTCCCACATACTCACCTTCCACACTCACATACCTATTTCTCAGCTTTGCATATGCATCTTACAGCATCACATTCACGACATTCAGAATCGCGTGCAAGTTACATGTTTGCGCTTTCAAAAGCGCACTTGAATATTCGAACGCATTCGTTTCCTTGAAAGGTCACCTTTGAATCTTCAAAAGGAACCCGTCACCCATTTTCGAAGAGTATATCCGCGTGGACTCAAGACTTCTTCCACGCGTTTACGAAAGCTCTTTGTCGTGCTCTCAAAAGCTCGTCTCGTACAAGAGCGGACGTCTGTCACTCGAAGAGTCAACCCAGCAGCAATTCGGAGTCCACTGCTGAACGAAGCCCTCTTCTGTTTCTGAAAAGAATTTTATAATCCGTAAATATCAGGGGATTATAATATTTCTGCGATTAAAATGTTCATCCTTGAAGTTCAGATTTTCCCCTTCCCATCCCAACTATAAAAAAAATCGAGGCAAGCAGTCTATAACGAGGGTGAAATTGTATCTTGATTAATCTAAAGCCTTCATTTTACATGGCCTAACCACACTCCGAGCTACCATATCTGATATATTTCTGAATTTCACTACGTTGCTAGCAATCTAGATTGCTGTACTTCTTTCTCTATTTTTACTTTATGTAGTCGAAATCTAACTACCTTTCGCATAGATGTTCTGTGCAACCCTGTTTGAGTATAGTTTAATATTGCCATTTGTTCTTATGAGTCAAGTATATTTTTGTAATTT
>NC_134812.1:18445992-18470992 GCF_046742065.1 Oratosquilla oratoria
TGTAAAACCCGCCCAGTACCTATACTGTATAGAGGTGAATGAAGCATTGAATGTGGTTGGTTTCTGGCCCAGGGACGTGTGCTGCAGCTGTAGAGGGAGGAAGATACACAGCTGTAGAAAGAGACACCTGCAGCTGCAACAGAGGGGATACTTGACAGAAAATCATATCGTGACGGTCTTAATAGAAGTACGAGAGGCCGTGTTCTTCTTGTAGGAAACGTTAACTCGATCCCCTTTGGTAACCGTAGCGGGGTCACACACATCTGAATGAAATGGCTTGGAGATAACCAGGCTGAAAGGCCAAGGACCCTTCTTTGGGGAAAGGGGACAGGGGGATGGTTCGAATTGGGGTGGATCCCTTCCCTTCTGAAGGGGACTTTTATTGGTATAATCTGAAGGTCGTTTCTCTTCGGAGTGGCTGTCCGAGTGCATTTTATTTGAGTAATTTATTTGCTTATTTATTTATATTTATTTATTTATCTACTCGTTTATTAATTCATTTATTTATTTAGATCAGCTATGTAAATCATGTCGTCATGATTGCCAAATACTTTGTTTATTTGCTCATTTAATTAACTTGCTTGCGTGTTGTAGCTTTATTTCTTTGTTTTATTTTTCCGCATCCGACCTCGTTATGGGCCGAAAGGTCTGTTCTCTGCACGCTTTGCCTTTGCCTTTGTAATGTGGAGAATGCGTGCAGCTGCTAGGGGAAGTGTGTGTTCAAGACCGAAAGAATACTCTCGATCTTGTGTGTGTATGTGTGTGAGAGAGAGAGCGTATGTAATTCACCATTTTCTTGGATCATGTGTTGGACTCGTGATCGACAACTATTTCCCTCCCGGAAGAGAGCTCAGAGTTCATATATGACCAATCTATGGGTAATACTGTGACCTTACACGCACACACACACACCCCAACTCCTCGCCCACGAGAGTTGGAGGAACGGCTCGCAGCGTAGCAATACTGAAATTATTTCAATCCTGGGCGGGATTCGAACCCGGACCGCCATTGTGACTGCCGCGATTGCTACCACTGCGCCGTGTATGTGTGTGCGTGCATGAGTGTATGTACACGCTGGAAAGAGAGGAGTGAGTGCGATGCTTTCAAAGCTGGCTTGTTTGTATATATATATATATATATATATGATATGTATATATATTTATGCAGTCAAGATTGGAATAATCCGACAGTTTATTCTGGGCGGAGGGGACGTTGCCCTCAGAAAGGGGCCGATTAAATCACCTGTTTGCAAAGGCGCCATTTATAGCCGTTCTATATTTGCTTGCCTTGATAGCGCAGGTGCACGCTGACCTAAGATTGCGAGTGTACACTATAGCTGAGATATTCTTTCACTTTGATTTGGTCGCAAGGATAGAAACATTGGTGAACCACAGACCATGATAAGTAAACCTTGATTTGGTGAGGATTTATTAAAAGGCAGAAAGAGAAAGAAAGAGGAGATAGAGAGATTAATGCAGGATGATCTGTGTCCATGTCTGGAGTGGCCACATACTTACACTGGATGGCCACCTTCTTCCACTACGTGGTCCACATTTTTTTTACACAGTGTGGCCACTATCTTTCACAATGTGCCATTTTTTTTACATGTGGCCTCGTCTTTACACTCTGGGGACACTTTCTTCCACCATGTGGCCCCACTGAGTTACCAGGTTACCAAGACAGGATGACCGTGTTCTTACACCGGGTGGCTACGTTCGTACTCGGTTGGAATGGTGCAGTACCAGTCGGTGCGATCCTGGTGGTGCGGTGTGGGCGATGGAGGGAGGGAGGGTCCTCTCGTTTGTGGTTGAGAGCTTTGCGGCGTCGGCGGTAGCAGGTCACTTGAAAGTGTACTGGACGGGTGGTAAAAGTTGGTCAATTTAGTTTTTGATGGATATTGTCTGTTAGGATTGGTGGGTTCCCTGCTTGTTTGTGGAGTGTAGTTGTTGTTTTGAGTGTTTTGTAGTGTTTGGGGGTTCGCGTGTGTGTGTGTGTGGGGGGGGGCTCCGTAAATATGCTAGCGATTACCCTCGTGCGTTGTGTACACACACATACACATTCGTACGCACACACACACTCGTACACATACACACACAAATATGTGTGGACTTGCGCATAGTTTTCTTGTTCTGCGTGGGGAGGAATCATTGTGATCAGGGTCATCGTAGGACGAGAGGTTTATGGGCTGCTGTCGATGGACAACAGCACCGAACAATAACAAAGACGACGACGACGACGACGAGCCTGGATACCGCAAGGCCCAGTGAAGGAATGAAAGAGCCATAAATTTCAGACGCCTCCGTTTATAACAGATCGTATCTACAAGGAAACAATGGGAATGGACCGGCAGTCTGACTGGGAGCTTACCAAAGGTGACCCACTGGGCTGGGGGAGAAGGGTGAGTGAGGTTTTCGATGCCATGTCTATGACAACGTTGGTAGTATATTACTGATCTTGTTTTATATCCTTTATTGTGCTCTCGTCACTTTTGTGTTGAATGTACAGTAGGCACAAAATGCACTGACGTCACATCTGAACCGGAATATGCAAATGTCTTTAGATACTCCAATATTTATGCTTTTCCTCCAAGAAGTTCTATGATTTTGTAGGGATTATGCACAACAATTATTTTTCTTGGGAATTGGGGAGTGCATTTAATATTCCAACACCTGATTGGTGATGAAATACTGATGATGACGATGATGCAGGAAATATTATGTTCAACATTGATTTTTGTCTGTGTCGGAATTGTTTATTGCGTTCAATAATTCAGCACTTGATTAATTATGATAATGGTGATTGTGACATTTTGTTTTGCTAGTTACACACACACACACACACACACACACACATACACACACACACACGCATACATACATACACACACACACACACACGCATACATACATACATACATTTCAAGCACTCAAATGATTAATTAGTCTTAGGTTATACTGTTCTTTATACGAGTACAACCCATGGATAGAAGCTTACATTTACTCTTAAACCCCGTCGTTACAGTGACGTTTCCTCAAGCTGAATAAAGTTCGCGCTTTGTGAGTTAGAAAAAAATCTGTAAAGAGCGTTGCAGTCGCTGGAGGCTCACTCGGTCGAGTAAGATATCCTGATGGTAACCAGAAGAAAATATGTAAACGTGGTCATCTTATTATTTCATTAGATTTCCTTAATATACTTCCATTCATTCTATATTCACTCCCTGAATTAAATTCAAATACTATACAAACTTACCAAGCCGGATTGAGCTAACGTGGTGAGGTACCGAGACGGTCCTGTAGTGGACACTCAAGGCTTAACGTAAACGAGAAGCCCTGTTGACATGCTCAATCGTCCTGTAGTTCTCTCTGCCGCCAGGCTACTTTATTCACCCTTGTGGTACTCTTTCAGCAAGAAATGGGTTTTGAGAAAGCCTTTTTCACTTGGGGGATGCTATAGTTTGAAGCCACATTTTTCATCATAGTCTATGATGTCCTCTTTATTGGTTGTTGCCAAGTACAGTGATCTAAGTCGTTAATTCGATCAGTATCTTTGTACGAGTAATAATGAAAAATTCCTATTATCTTTCACCAATGGATGTGCCAGTTAGCATGAGGGCCCTGTAGTTGCATCTATGAGCTGAACTCATTCTTATCCTTCGTACAAGTCCTGTTCGTTATAGGTGACCCTGGGAGAGGTTTTCATTTTTAATCGACTTAGTTGTTTAAGATCCTCAAGACCGCATACTCACGAGATCAAGCATGACCTCGTAGGTCAAGGACGTAATGTTGTCATAAACCTTGGCGTCTTAGCTGATGCAGAGCAGCAGTCTCTTGTTCTGGGCGCGAATTCTGGGAACGGGGCCGTGTCCGGACACAATGCGAGCGTCCCAGCGGCATTGTGTTGCGATCTGGTGTGAACTTTTTATGCGACACGATGTGCGAATGTGTGTGTGTGAGTATGTGTGTGTGTGCGCGTATACGTGTGTATGTACTGTATGTGTGTGTGTGTGTGTGTATGTGTGCGTGTCGCCAATATGACGCGAACCAAGACTTAGGAATGATGTCAAGTGAACACCATCAACGCGGTAACGAAGTTGTTTATTTTATTCCAGTGTAAGGATGAGCGACTTTATTTTGCTGGGGGTGGGGGTGGGGGGTGGTCGGACCCTGGCCCGAAGGGTTTGACCGGTCAAGATTAGTGTCTGACTCCCTCGCGTGAATAGAATCACCTAATATTAGTTAGAGGACAAGTGGCGTCACCGTATTGAAGGGTGGCGAGAGGTGCGAACTCTGTCGCCAAAAGAGACGTAAAGCTTTGCTAATAAAGCGAAAGAGTATAAACCTTTGTCGAAACCGAGACAAAAGTCACGCACGCTCACGAACACAATTACTGATGCACGGAGTTGTTGTCTTTTACATCGTCCAGCCTAAATAATGTTGCAATAACACAATTTTTTTTTAACAAAAGTAAAATATTATCTAAAGTACGTTGTAGGAAAACTTATCCACCGATTGAAGTCTTTGCATATTTAGAAGTGTAGATAACTATATGAATATGTCAAATTATGTATACATGATTGAATTTACGGAGAGTAACTACACGTTTAGTCCAAGGGAGCTAAATAAAATCACGATCCGAAATGCTTTACCACTCAAAAACACTTTCAAACTGTGTAAAGGTGCGGGCATGTGTCGAGTATTTATTGGCAGCATTGAATTCTCATTAATTCACATGAACGAGATAAAATCGTCTTGCCCTAGCCAGAATAATATATGTGAAGGACCCCATAGCCACTAGAGCTAGGAAAGGATGGTCTTCATCCCATCGCTAACGAAGGAACGGGACTCCAGGTACTAGATAGGTGATACCTGGTAATAATAATAATAATAGTAATAATAATCGTCGTCATCATCGTCATCATCATCATCGTCATCATCATCATTGTCATCGTCATCATCATCATTGTCATCATCATTGTCATCGTCATCATCATCATCATCATTCATCCCTTGGCCGGTGACGTGGTCGAAGGGGGGACCGAAGAGACGTTTCAGCAGCAATCGTCCTCCACTTCTCGCGTGTGCAATAGCCTGGTGCAATTGACCCAACTTTATGCCGGTGCACTATGCGATGTTATGTCCTGCCAGGTCTTCTTGGGTTTTCTGTCTTGTCCGCTTCCCTCCAGGGTTCCCTCCCCTGCATGATGGTTTCACTGAGGTTGTCGTGGCGAAATGTGTGTCCGAACTTGGTATTTTTTCTTCTTATTGTGTCCAAAAGTAGTTCTTCTGGGCCTATTAGTGACTCGATTTTCTCCTTTACATGGTTAGGATGAGGCGAATTGAGGTTCCCGCCGAAGAAATGCCAGAGAAAGGATGAGGTACCTTGGAGGGAGTCAGTGTGTGTGGTTTAAAACTGGTAAAAAATAAATGACAACTATATGCTGAGAGGAAATATGGTTCAGATTTCTTTGTTACAAGGTCTTAGAATGAACCTTAAAATTTATTTTCAATCCCCAATCGACCCGATAATGTAATGTTTATATATATTTTTATCTAACGCCGGACTTCAATTCATTAGTGTTCCCGACCGATTAAGGCCGCATTGCGTCTGAATTAGATCGTTTGACTGAAAGTGACAACAGTTGACCCAACTCACACTAGTGACATCGAAAGTTCAAGCGAGTTGAAAAAAAAAATCGTCTCTTGTTACCCAGAACGAAATCTGTAGAGGACATCACTGGGCAGAAGAGGTTGAAGTAGAGATAGTTGCACAAAGCGTTTGGTGAGTTAACGCAAACCGCATTGTCTTAGTCATATGATAACCGCCTCGTTGTACGACGCGACTAGTGTCATGAACTTCGGGCAGACTCGACCGCAGGGCCGCTGATAGTATCAAATACACGTCATGAATCACAATCAGGCACATCACGAGTGATTAAAGGAAAAGCCTCGTCTTGCTGGGAAAAACTGTCGTCATGAGAACGACCCAGGGCGGTCACCCCCCAACCCCCACCTCCACACACAAACACATCACACAAAGAACTGCACCTTGGGTCTCGTCAGTGCATTTGTCCTTGTCTAGAAGTGTGGTCTTAGGGTCCCCATCCACGGTACAATCTGGTCTTGAGGCCGCCGGACAGATTTGGTCGGATTTGACCGGATTGAATCGTGTATGATGGTTGGGCAAACCAAAATCAGTACTAATCAATCCTGTCAGGTTGGATCGGACCAGAACAGTCCGGCGGCCTCAAGAAATAATACCGTGGGTGGGGGCCCATAGGTTCTGTCATTCTTGGTCCCTCTGCTTGTTTATATATATATATATATATATATATATATATATATATATATATATATATATATATATATATATATATATATATATATATATAACACACATATGCATACATATTACTAGATCATGTCCAGCTCTCCTGGACAGCGAATCACTTCTCTGCGTAGAGACTTAGGGCCCGTCCACACTGAGCCTCATGTTGTGCCATTACGTTACCCAACGTGTAGATTGTAGTGTTGCGGGTGGATTTTTTCAGCACACCTCACGCTATCAGTTATTTAACCGAATAGTTACTATGGTGTTGGAGAATGTAAATCAGCTGGGTTTCATGTCTTTATTATGGCGAAAAGTTGGCCCAGGAGGGTCGGACGAGCGGCCACAGACTGCAGAGCCGACCTAGGGATGCGATACAAACAAGGGCAGAATTGGATGCCGTTTGTCTGAGCGAGGTAATCTGAAAAGGAGCGAAGAGAGAGGTCGCACAGTAGTTGGCCCGGAATCTACAAGAGGTGTACTTTCGCACAAATACAACTGCCTAAATACTGCTGGTAAACTAAGGTATGGCCGTAGCCTAAACATGAATTATATGAATCTTAAGGCTAGCGATTCTTACGTACTATACCAACTAATTGTCCCCCCACGCACAACAAAGACTATACAGTAAGCCTAAGTACCGCATCGGATAATATGTTGGGGACTGCGTACACCACAGGTACTGTAGTACTTATAAGTGGAAGCAGGAAGTCGAGCCCGTGACCAATCACAATTGATGCGTTGGCCATAACTGGCGTGGCCAATCACAAGAGTGGTTTCGTCTAATCATGTACTGTTCAGGGCTCCTTTTAAGCTGACTCTATAGAATCGTCCATTATTGAAGTAAAAGCATCGAAGATTTCTATTCATTAATGTGTACAGAAAAAGGTTAATCAAGGTGACTTCATGTTACTCGTTTATTTCATTCATTTATCCATTTTTTTTTATTTGTGATTTAAATTTATTTTATTTATTTTATTTCTTACGGACACGTTCAAAGAAGTAACATGAGGATCTAGATAACCACAGATGTACAATAGTGTTGTAATCTACAGTAAATACTATATTCTAGAAATTCACTACTCGGTATATTTTCTGTGTTTTATTTTAACCTGTTTTATTTTTCATTCTTGTGTATTTGTTTACATGTATTTAATTTATTTTATATGGTGTTTATTATTTTATTTAGTTTTAAATTTTTATTTATTTTATTTTGTTATTCGTTTATTTATTTATTTTTCTTCCTCTGAGCAAAGAATGTAGTTTAGGAGAAATTTCGTTTTGGTCCAGGGGCGATCTACGTTGGCGGATAGGGGAAAGTTAGCGCGTGGTCTGAGGAGGCTTTTAGTGGTCTGAAGGAGGCTTGCGCGTGGGCTCAAGAAGGTTCCCGTTAATCTGGAGAAGTTCACAAATGGTTCACAAAGGCTCTTAGAAAGGTTCGCAAGTGCGTTCGATAAAGGTCCCCTAAGGTTTTAAGTGAGTGTTCAGAAGGTTTATGTGTAGTCTGTATGAGGTTCACGTGTAGTCTGAGTGTGAACCATGTTGTTTAGATTGGGGTCACAGGCGGTCTAGGGAGGTTCATAGATGACTTTGGTTGTGGTTCCCAGGTGGTCTGTTAATGATTCATTGGTGTTAAGGAGAAGGGTCACGGATAATTATATATAATCAGGAGAGGTATTGTATTACATTGTATTGTATTGTAAGGTAAAATAAAGAATCCTGACCTCGGAAATACGGGTCCCAGCGATAAGAAAGGTGTAAAAGAACAAGTTATATCGGGGATGATGACACATTAAGGTAATCATTCAGCAGGACGAAAGGCTATGGTGACAGATAAATACGGAAGACGCAGAACTCAGAATGTCAGAATCAGAAGTTAGAATATGATTAATTTTAAAGTAGAACAAAGATGAAACAAACTAATCAGAAATAAAGTATCATAGATCACATTATGATAAAGACATTAGTAACAAAGTAGAATGTAAAAAGTCAGGAGGTAGGAAGAATAGAAGAACATGTAGAAATGAGTAACTCTACGAGTTTACTTCATTAGAGGACAGACAGGAAAAGAGAGAGAGAAAGAGAGGACCAGAGAGAGTTAGTGTTGACCTAGGGCTACAGTAACTTGTGATCTAACATATGACTAAATTATATTTCTACAAGAACGTGTCTCAGTGTAGTTTATATTTGTGTATGAACCTATATTTTAATTACTCCTAAGTGTTTGATAAACTTGTTATGTTTGAAATATACAGATAACGAAATAGATTTTTTATTAGCTACGCTACCTTTCCAAAAGCGGTTCAGAAGAGGTTCACTGGTGGTCAGAGTTGGTTTACAATTGTGGTCTGAGTGGTCGAGGATGGGTCAATGTTGCGAAGAGTCGAGGGTCACATTTGAATTTGTGAGGTGCACATGGTGTCTTGATTGAGGTTTACAGGTGGTTCCAAGTTAAACAAGTGGTTACTTGCGGCCTTAGGAGGACGTATATGTGGTGAAATTGAGACTCCCAGGTGGCTACAAGGAGATAAGCAGCTGGTCTCGTCAAAGCGCACAGATGGTCATGGTAAAGTTTGCATCTGGTATTGGGGGTTTAACTTCAGAAGTAATCGTTGTGTGTGTTGGGTGGGGGGGGCTGAGTTACTAGTAATAATGCAATAGACGAGAGACACCTGAGATGGCCGGGGGGCTGGGTGGAGGAGGGGGAGACGGGAGGCAGGTGTTCCTAGGAATAACGGCCGCAAGCACCCTGGAGGACGTGAGGCTTTGATGTGTAATAGGGCTTTACGTCAGGTGCGCTACAAGAGTTTCCTCTTTCCAGTAGCCTCTCTCTCTCTCTCGCTTACTTTCTCTCTTTTTCTTTCTCACTCTTTCTCGCTCGTTATCTTTCTTTCTCTCAAGGGATTACAAAAGAAGAGCATACCGATAGAAAACTTTTTGGTCCATAACTAGATCGGATGCGAAAAACGAAATAATGAATAGTAATAAATAAATAAAAACTAGATAATTGTAATAAAATACAGATAAATTATGAAATAAAACAAATGACAGGCATTACAGCATGTTGCTTAAATGTTTCTCTAAATGAATTTTAAAGCTTCGAACTGGACTACATTGCACTGCCTCAGCATATACTATATGGTTGTCGAAGTTGTTTCTATCCACTTCCAAATTAAATCTACTTCCTGACAGTCTGAGACCATTATTTCTTGTCTGATTCGCATTCAATGTGAACATTTCGTCACTTTTAATGTTGTCAATTCCCTTTAGAATCTTAAAAACCTGTATCAAATCGCTCCTGAGTCTGCGTTTTTTTATTATCATTTAGGAAAAATATATTCATATAGTTTAGTAGATTTTCGTATGATTTATTTCTGATATTTGGAATCAGTTTTGTGGCTCGCCGTTAATGACAGATGGACTTTTAAAATCAGAAGATCTCGCAATCAGTCATAGAATCTTATGTGGTTTCTCTGAGGCGGAAATGCACTGCTTAGATGATTTGAGATCATCACCGATAATTACCCTGAGATCCTTTTCACTAACCACTTTTGTTAACGAATTTTCAGATAACTTTTAATCGTACTTATTGTTATTTTTACCTATGTGCATACCCATACATTTACTTGTATTTTTGTGTGGATAATTTCATTAGCCACTTCTCAGATCATTGCCGTAGTCTATCTAAATCTTCATGAATCTCTAACTGGTTTAAGTGACCATTTGCCATTCCGCACAGTTTTGTATCATCAGCAGATTTGGAGACAATGGATTCAGTCCGTGGTCTATACCATTTATATACTCGTGTACTGCTATGAATAGTAAAGGCCCAAGAACCCTGAGGAACTCCACTCGTGACATTTTTCCATTTAGAATTTTTGCCATTTAGGCCAACTCTGTTTACGATCGTTTAATCAATAACTAGTCCAGTTTAATAGGCTGCCACTTATTCCATATGAAACTAATTTAGCAAGTAGTCTTTCGTGCGGGACGGTATCAAATGCCTTCTCAAAGTCCAGAGATATATTAAATCTATATTGTGTATTTTGTCATGATTTGAGATGACTTGTACAATTCAAGTAGGTTAGTCACGCAAGAATGTTTCCATCTGAATCCATGGTGGCTATCATTTAATAGTTACTTTCTAAAAGGTGTTCGATAGTATCTCTGATAGTTTCCGTCGTTTTTTCTACGATTGAGGTTAAACTTATAGGCCTGTAGTTCATTGGCACTACTTTAGAATATGGGAATGATGTTAGTTAACATCCATTCTCTTGAGACATCTCCGGATATGATTTAATTTCCTTCAATATTTTTGGATGCCAACTGTCAGCCCCTGGTGCTTAATTAACTTTTGAGTTTTTCTAGGCATCTTATATATATATATACTTTGTTATTTATAGTAGTAAGTTTCCCCCAGACTTATCACAGACTTCAGTTAGGACTTCACCTTGAGGTGTTTCGTTTACGAATACTAAGCTAAAATAGTTGAAAATATCACTCATTCCTTTATTCGAATATTCAAATTTACTGTCAGCAGATAATAGTAGGTAATGTGGTTCCTAATATCCTTTTAATCTCTAATGTAACTATAAAATTCTTTGGGATTCTTTGGATTTATCAGCGATATTCATTTCGTATTGTCGCTTTGTTTGATCGTCTTTTTTAAACCTCTATGTATTTTCACACAACTTTGATAATCGTTAGGTGCACCAGAATATTTGTATGTCTTATAAGCCTGTCTCTTTTTAGCAATACTTTTTTCAACATCTTTGTCAAGGCATTTTGGGTGAGCCTAAGTTAGATGGCGTCCGTCCCGATATGTAAGTACGAATCACGTTAATAAGCATATTTTGGAATATTTCTTTGTCTTTCTCTCTCTCTCTCTCTCTCTCTCTCTCTCTCTCTCTCTCTCTCTCTCTCTCTCTCTCTCTATATATATATATATATATATATATATATATATATATATATGTATATACAGTACATATATATTTCCTCTATTCTCTCTGTCTCTGTCTCTCCCACACCGATGTTACAGATTGTTGGGGGAAACTGCATTGCATTGTGATAACATGCCTGCTGCAGGCATTTACTGAGAAGGAACAGCAAAGATATTTCAGCACACAGTCATCATGTGGTCTTCATAGTTTTCTGTACCTCAGGCTGGCCCATGTTGTCGTAGTCGCATCAGCAGCGAACCTACACACCTTTTTCGGAATGTTGGCTTGTGTACAATACATTCTCATCAAAGGTTTGCCTTGTTTTGGCGAGGCAGAATACACGGCATCGGGCGCGACATTGCAAGGGTGTTGCAATTGCATGGTATGTGTTAATATTACAAAGATGTTTTTAACGGGTTCGTGTGTGTGTGTGTGTGTGTGTGTGTGTGTGTGTGTGTGTGTGTGTGTGTGTGTTTGTTTGTGTGTGGTTGTAATATCTGGTCGCCTTCGTCCTCCAGTCCATCATGACACACCCATTTCCTCATCGCGGTACAGGCAGTTGATAATGTACCCTTCACAGTAATCATCGTAATGGTGACGTCGCAATAGCCAGTACAGAGGGAGAAGGGGAGGGAGGAGGGGGTGAAATTGAGGGAGGGGGAATGTGGGGGAGAGACAGCAATATATATATATATATATAAATTTGTGGCAGCCTTCCTTAAAGTGCGTCGTACAATATTTCCCCGTTCGGAATGTTAAGAGTGGACCACTCAACTCCATGAAACCACTTGCATCATTTTAAAAGGTTTAATTCCCGCTCAGGCCAGCCGATTTGATAGGGAATAGACCACGGAGGGATGGGGTTCAGATAACGATCATTCGATCCTTCCACTTGTTTTCCTTCCAACGCTACAACGTTTTCTTTGAAGAGTCTCCGGCTAAAGAATGACACTGTACTCGGTTATTTGCCTCAGACTGCTAATATGTCGGATTCGTTTTCCTCCTAACGCCAGGTGGAGGTATTTGGTGAAGAAGGTATTCTCTGCTTCAAGTGGTTGATATGAAATTCCTGAGATGCCTCAGAGGTGAGTCTGCTTGGTGATGCCCAGAAGATGGACATGATTTGCTCGTGTGTGTGTGTATTCACCTTTCACCTTGGTCTTTGGATCGCGTGTTGGATTCGTGATCGACAGCTATTTCCCTTCCGGAAGAGAGCTCAGAGCTTGTATGACCGATCTATGGGTAATCCTATGACCTTACACCCCCCCAACTCCCCGCCCACGAGAGTCGGAGCGATACCGAAATAATTTCGGCCCTGGGCAGGATTCGAACCAGGTACTGCCGCTCCTCCGCACTGGCAGTCCGATACTCTATCAACCACGCCACCGAGTCGTGTGTGTGTGTGTGTGTGTGTGTGTGTGTGTGTGTGTGTGTGTGTGTGTGTGCGTGTGCGTGCGCGCGCGCGTAGAGGAATGTGACTACAGCGTGACACCTGATGTTATGCAATGTGATTTACTGGCCCATTTATCCTTATGGACAATCTTGCGCCGATGATGTAAGTGGGGGTTTTTCCAGGCTACTAACTGACATTATACATGTACCAGTGGACTGGTACCCATCAGGTGGTTTTGCTTGCTAGGTGGTTCCTTATGTGTGATTGTAGTTAACCTGTTGACATCTGGTGGGCAAGTACAACTACCTGTTGGCATTTGGTGTGTGGTCGTGGCTACTTTTTGTACACAAAGCAAAAAAAGAGAAAAGTAAAGTCATGCAAGGTATAAAAACAAGTCACACAAAAACAATGCCAGATTTATACCTCTCCGTAAGGGTAGGGAAGAACGCCAAAAAGTGTGGATACAGCTTTGTTATTGAAGAACAGAAGAATGCCTGAAAGTATACACCAGGGATGTTCTTCGTGTGTGTGAGAGAGAGAGAGAGAGAGAGAGGGGGGGGAGAAAGAGAGTGAGAGAGGGAGAGAGAGAGAGAGCAGTTATGGCACCTAGCTGCTTATGTCGACCAATTAGTGCGTGTAATTGTGGTCGTCGTATTCTTTCGTGTTGGGTATCCCTTGGATGCACAATACAGTCGCTTGCTTGGAAATTTTTTGAGCCAAGTGGTGGCTCTTTACTGAGCGTGTGTCATTAAGGCGGAGAGTGGTATATTTTATAGTTTTAAAAAAGGCTCTGTTCATTGCACGGTAGATAATATGTAAAATACACAGCATTTTTGGTAGCAAGATTTGCATAATGTGAACTACACGGCGGTTAGAGAAATTTGCATCTGAATGTACAGTCGCTTGCACATGTAAAGCAACAATGATCGTATTAAATATATATTTTTGGCAAACTGTATCACATGGAACAGTCATTCAATAACTCGTAAATATCCCCGTGGCTTACAAATGAATATAAATTCCTTATGACCGATTCATTGTGATAACAGTTGCCCCGGCACAATCTGATAACGGCTGTGTCATCTGTGTGGCTGATTGTATATGATTCATGTGCTGGGACCCCGGCTTTTATTAATAAAAAAAACATAAAACGCAATTAAAATATGGTGCCCTCATGAAAAGGCAGTATTGATTTGATTTGTTTCTGTATTGCGAAAACATACTTTGATGATGATGATGTTTCAGTGTTGTTCTTTTATTTGGGTATTGACGTTGGTGTTCCGGTGAGCAAACTGACTTCAGAACTCCACATGTAAAAGTCATGCCACTCTTGGTAGTTCTCGTTTCAGGAGCTCATAATGATACTTGCGACCTCCTACAGCGGAGACAAATGTGACGGTGGTTGCGTTCCACCGCCTTTATTGAACTCTGCACGGAAATGAACTGTGGTACTTTGGCAGCCCTGAAGTTGGGTACTTGGCACTCGGCTGTGTTTGTAGTGGCACCTTTCTGGTATGTGTATTAGTAGAACGTAATCTGCAAAGGGAATTTTAAGGGATAGCTCACGTGATTGAAGATATATATATGTGTGTGTGTGTGTGTGTGTGTGTGTGCGTGTGTGCGTGTGTGTGTATGTATGTATGTATGTATGTATGTATGAGTAAAAAAGGCATGTGAACGTGCACGCACCACACGCTTACACAAACACACAAACACACACACACACACACACACACACACACACACACACACACACACACACACACACACACACACACACACAGAGAGAGAGAGAGAGAGAGAGAGAGAGAGGTGCACATACACACAAGCAGGCAATCAGACACGCAAACGTACTTCATCTTGTGTTTTCATTTTCAAACTTTAGTCTTGGAACTGCACGTGACATCATACCAGGCCAGAACCCTATAAATCACCGACCACTAAAGACCACCATGTTGCATCAAACAAATATTTCTTAACCCTTTGCGGTAGTGAGGAGGTTTCCCCCAAGCTGAATGAAATCTCCTGATAATCGCCAGAACGGATTGTGTAAGCCCCAGCACACAGCGAAAATGACAGTAGGTTTTTTTTTTTTTTAATCTGAAGGAAGTTGCTATCGGTTGAATAGAATCGCCTAGCGGCATCGCAAAAAGGAAATAAGAAAAAGTAAAAGTGAAAGGGTTGAATGTATTTTGGGGTTATTGACGTGAACTTGGGCTGGATCAGTATCTTCTCCTTACAGTGCCATTCCGTCTGTTGAACACCATCTTCAAGCGTTAGCCAGAATAAAGCGCGTCACTCCAGCGATGAGGTTAGTTCTTCTAGTCTGTCAGGGACTACCCTCGGCTGAATGAAATCGCCTGTCGAATGTCCAAAATAAACCTATAAATCAAGCTATGAACTCGTTAGGCTAATGTAGATGTTCAATCCCTTGGATACGGTGACGTCCCCTCTGCTAAATAAAATCACCTGACGCTGGAAATAACATTACCAGAGCTTGCCCTCGTAGCGAAGGTCCAGATGGGTTAGGGATGGGGCGGGAGGAGGCAGACACGCTCATTAGACCTCCCGAGGTCACGACCCGGCCAGGTGGACCAGCTGGCCAGCAGGGAGACCGGCTGGAGGCCAGCTGGAATCTTCTTCGGGTTTGCAAGAGGGCGAGCCGGTTTTGTGGTGTTCTGCCCAGAAGAGATTTCAACAGTGTGGCGCAAGTGCTGGGCTTTGTTTTAGCCAGTACCAGATGTTTTTTGTGAACCAGCTGAGGCAGACCCAGAACCGGTATGGGATCCGTAGTGGAGGCTCCTGTCAAGCCGGAACCTGACCCAGAATGAGTTCTTCTAGCGCATAACCATAATGGAATATGTTAATTGTGCCACTGCATTGAAGGGCTTGAAACTTGTTGCTAATGGCGGGGGGGTGGGGCGGTGGCTGAGATTGGGGAGGGGGTCAGCCCTGTGTGTGTGTGTGTGTGTGTGTGTGTGTGTGTGTGTGTGTGTGTGTGTGTGTGTGTGTGTGTGTGTGTGTGTGTGTGTGTGTGTGTGTGTGTGTGAGAGAGAGAGAGAGAGAGAGAGAGAGAGAGAGAGAGAGAGAGAGCGTAGTCATGCGCGTACATTCGCATGCTTCATCGGAACCTAATATTTACCGGAGGATTTGAGCAAGCATTATAGGTGCTGTACTCACAAACTCTGAAAAAATGTATCTTTTGTATTTGTTCAAACTCCCGTCACCCTTTGATAATTGCGAACTTTTTTTTTTTTTTTTTGTGACGTGACAACAGGTGGACTCGAATCTTAAGTGCTGCGTGCACAGACGCCTCCTTTGGCACGTGCGCCCTGTGACAGGTGCCCTTGGCCCACCTGGAGGGGGCGCGGGGGAGTCCCTTGTCACTTGGAGGAAGTGACAGGTGCTCCATTTCACATGTGTATTGTCCCAGGTGGCCAGGACTCCTCACCGGTGTCTTTGAGAGAGAGAGAGAGAGAGAGAGAGAGAGAGAGAGAGAGAGAGAGGGGGGTGAGAGAAAGCAACCTCTGATTGGGGTCTTGTTAAGAAGTGCGCTGATGGCGTAATCGGAAGCGTGCTGATCTCGCATTCGCTTAGCTGTGGGTTCGAATCCCGCACTCGTCTTTGATTACCAGTAGTGACAGTTACCCGTCCCAACAGTCCAAGTGCGTCCATAGGTGACGGCTTCGGCCACAGCTACGCACCTCCTGGATGAGGCTCCTCATCCTCACTTTTTTATTTGTGAAAAAGGAAGGAGACTTGGCACCAAAATAAAAAAAAAAATCATAGAGGAAGGAGTGGCGAAATGAAATTAAGAGAAAAAGAAATAGCGACAGTGGAGTTCGGGAAGAAGGAAGAAAAGGGTTAGGAGGAGAAGAAAGAGATCGAGAGTGAAGGAAAGAGGATCTAGAAAAAGGAAGACAAGAAGAAAATGGGTCATGATTGACATAAAGACTCGATTGTTGTCAGTTTGAGCGCGCTCGGAACTCTTCGGTTTTTTGTTTACGAGTTCTGGGTTGGGTTCCTTGCGTCACTATTGGATCAACTGATGTGAGAGGAGTTGGGGGCGCGGGAGGGAGGGGGGGGAAGGGGGGGGAGCATGGACTAATAACAAAGATATTCTTCCAAGGGATCCATCGGGCCTCGAGTTCGACTAGTTGTGGGGCGTTGCTTTTTGGCTGGTGTCACCGGTACTTAAGAGTATTATGACTGTTATCAATCATGATTTCTTTCTCTTTTTGGTAAGTGCTGACGGGTCGGGACGGGGTCGCGGAAGCTGCGTCGTAGTGAGCATCGCCTGGACTAGGACTAGGTCAAGCGTCTGAGAAATCCCGGACAATCGCCCAATTTTTCGGCTTCTTGTCCTTCACCATAAGAGATGGAAAGTCGGGGGAAGTGGGAAAAGGAAAGGAGGTTAATGAGTGGGAAGAGGGAGGGAGAGGGAAGAGGAAGGGGAAGGAAGAATATGAAATGGCGATAGGGGTGGCGAGCGACCAGAGTGCGTGCTCCCATACTAAGGTTGATGTGTTGCGCTGCCGCCTTGGAGCCTTGATTTGTGACCTGGCGATTTTTTGCCGTGTAACGCTGCGGTTGAACGTCCTGGATGACTACGCCGATAACCACGTAGTGTAATAGTGGCGGAGGTGGACAGAGCAAGGTGCACTTGTACTCTTCTTTTTCCATAATGTGGCCAGATGTGACACACCAACTACGCGAGTAGGACGCATCCTGACACACTGCCCTTGCCACGTCCGTCGAATGTAACCTATATCCTGTGCGATTTTCACCTTCGTTCACATTCATGGTGTTGTCATCGCGTGTGTCGTTCACATTACTACACGTTATAGGGACTTACGACAACCAACTTGTATCCACAGTAATACTTCTAGGTACATGTTCCTCTCACAGCTGAATCGTCAGACTCGTTTCTGACAACCTAGGAGACGCATTACTTCTACTTGTTCGACACCGCTCCAGCCCATCGAGCACGCACGCCCTCCACATCAGTCACAACATAGTCTTTGTTGCTGGAGGCGTGACCTTCGCACGACTACATAACACTGTGACACAATTCTTCGAGTACTCTGCCCGTCAGTGCTTCGGAATCTGTTTGGCACTCGGACTGCTTGGCATTCGTACTTCTCGCTCTGTATTGATTGGTTTCTGGCACTCGCTCGCTTACCTAGCTGACCCTTGACGCGATTCTGCCTCTCGTGCTCCTCCATAACACTACTGACACCTCAGGTACTCCTGTATCCTAAATGACACCGACCTATACATGACCCCCTGGGAACTCCGTGGCATTTGTCCGAGAGGCTACTCCAGTATCTGTTTACACTCGGGCGCCCGGACACTTGGGTGGTGTGACGATCCCAAGACGCACACTTTGACACCAGACACCTCGAGATCCTCCAGACAACGTGGCGCCACTAGGTACCTTGACCATCTCCCTCAAGGCGCCTCGACTCACACCCATAAAATATCTTGACACCTCTTGGCACCTGGTGACACGCGAAACACATTGACACCTCCAAACACCATTTGATACCTCCCGAACACTTTGATAATTCCAGATCACTTGTGGACCAGACATAACGTAATACACAAGACATCTTGTGACACACACCAGGTACGTTGTGACCCCCTACCCCCCGACACCTTGATAATTTCAGATGTCTTAACATTTTCTAACAATTTGACACTTTGTGACGCACTTGGCAATAGGGAGATTGTGACGCACATGGTACCTTGTGACACACCTGGCACTTTGTGATATACTAGACATCTTGTTACATATTAGAGACCTTGTGACACAGATAACACAGTGTGAATCACGTGGTACCTTGTTGGCACAGGCACATTGTGACACACGTAGCACCTTGTGACACACGTAGCACATTGTGACACGCCAGATACATTGATACCACGAGACCCTTTGATCCTTCAAGACCCCTTGACCATCCTTCAGATCCTTTGACCTCCCCAGTCTCTTTTGACAGTACCCGTTGATATGTATCCTGTATCCAGATACATTGATACCACGAGACACTTTGATCCTTCAAAATCCCTTGACCATCCTTCAGATCCTTTGACCTCCCCAGTCTCTCTTGACAGTACCCGTTGATCTGTATCCTGTGGCCAGCGCCCCACCCCCACCCCCCTTCCCCCAACACGCTCAGTTGGTCGGCAGCCAAGTGAAAGTCTCCTGGTGCGACGGGTCCGAGGAGAGGACCTCGCCGCCCCTGTCTTCGGGGGGACTTGCAACACCTTGGAAGATTTTTTTAAGGTCGCGCGCAACACCTGGGCCGACATTTCAGGGTTGCCGCTGCACCCGAGGTACTTTCCCCGAGGCTGCGGCCAGCAGGTGGGGTTTTCTGGCAGGTGGTGCCACGCAACCCGCTCGGATTTGTTTCAGGTGGTGGTGTGAACAAGAAGTCCTGTCAAGGTTGTACTTACGCCTCTGATACGGAGGGAGGGTCGGGAGGTGGCGGCGTATTAGGGGTGCAGATGGCACCTGAGGTGGTGGGTGAAGGTTGCATGCAGCACCAGGAATGCTGTTTCAGATGACGAGGGGCACCCTGGGCGGTGACTCAGGTGGGCAAGAAACATCTGGGGTGATGTTGCACGGTTGCATAAAACACCTGGGAAGTTGTCAGTCATCGCACGGGGCACGCGAGATTGGGGGAGGGGGGAGGGGAGGAGGGGCGTTTTAAGCCTGGGATTTGTGATGCAGTACAACGCTGTCGTGTGTGAGGAGTATGTATCGACGTATCGCGCGGGTATGTGCAACAATGAGGCTGCTTGCAACATGGCAATAAATGTTTCGGTGTTGCAACGAATTGATTTGGACGCTGGCGGTTGAGCAACATGCTTAGATGGCTTTGCTTTGCACATTCTTGGACATAGCCATCCGCTCCCCCCTCTCATTCACTCTCCCTCCCCTCCTCTCTCCTCCTCCTCTCTCCTCCTCCTCTCTCCTCCTCCTCCTCCTCCTCCTCCTCCTCCTCCTCCTCTCTCCTCCTCCTCCTCCTCCTCCTCCTCCTCCTCCTCCCTCTCCACCTCCCTCTCCACCTCCATCCAACATCATCGATTGTTCTACTGTTGAGTTATTAAAAAAAAATTGTCGATGTTTACCACTACAAATCCTCGACTACAAGGATTTGTTCTCAAATAAAAAAAAACTATAAGAGTATTAAATTAGGTACCAAACAACCATGTAAGGACCAACAGGTCTGTTGCTCTTCGTTTATGCATGTAACTCCTCCTCCTCACCCTCTCCTCATATCCTTCCTCTTCCCTCCCAATCTCCCTCCCCTTCCCCCTCTCCTTCAGCCTCTCCTGCCTCTCTCCTTCCCTTACCTTTCATCTGCCCCTCTCCCTCTTCCTTGCCTCTCCACCTCCCCCCTATCCTACCCCTCATCCCTCTTTTCATCCTCCTCCTCCTCCCTCCATCCTCCCCTTCTATCTCCCTCCCCCTCCCCTTTCTCTAGTTTGTGCGTGTGTGTGTGCGTGTGATAGAGAGAGAGAGAGAGAGAGAGAGAGAGAGAGATGCGTCATGAGGAAGTTGCCAACGTCGGTTGTATACCACAGGTCGACTCCGCGGGCCGCCCCTCCCACTTCCATTTTTTTATTCTTTTATTTATTTATTTTTTCGTCTTTGTTGTCGTAATTGTCGTCGTCATCATCATCACCATTACCATAATCGTCCTCGTCGTTGTTGCCATCGTCGTCGTCGTCTTCATCATCCTCATCATAATCATCATCATCATCATCATCATTCCTCTACGTCTTCCTTTTTTCTCTTCTCTTCATTGTATTTTTTTCTCTCGTTCCATTTATTTCCTTCCTCCTCCTCCTCCTCCTCTTCCTCCTCTTCCTCCTCTTCCTCCTCTTCCTCCTCCTGCTCCTCCTCGCTCCCTGCTCCTCCTCCTCGCTCCCTGCTCCTCCTCCTCGCTCCCTGCTCCTCCTCCTCGCTCCCTGCTCCTCCTCCTCCTTCTTCCTGCTCCTCCTCTTCTATTCTTCTGCCCCAGTGCGCCAACCGACGGTCGCCGCCTCTTCGCCGAAGAGTTGTGCCCGAAATGGGATTGTCGCCAAGAGACGCGTAGCAGCCACCTTTGCCCCAAGTGTGTATGCTAGGGCTGCCTGGGGCCGGTAGTCGTCACCGGCTCCTGTCGAGCTGGAGCACGTTGTCTACCTACTGTCAAGGGAGGTCAGAACCAAATCGCCACAGTTGGTTCACCAATCAATCAATCTACCATTCAGAATCCACTGCTGAACATAGGTCTTTCCCATCCTCTTCCTCAACTGCACCAGCCTTTGCCGTGTAACTGGGGCAGACTTCTCCATCTCGTCCATCCACCTAAACCGGAACAAAATTCATAAAGTACGTCAGCTTGGTCATGGTCGGTCGAGCCGAATAGCCACTGGCGCCAGCCGTCTTGCCCCGGCGCCGCGCCGCGACACAAAACATCGAGTTTGTATTCTGGCGAATCACGTGTTTGCATGGTTGGCACAGGGTACAGCGCAAAGGCGCGCGTGTGTGTGTATTTATTTGTGTGTGTTTGTATGTGTATTTCTGTAATATATATATATATATATATATATATATATATATATATATATATATCTATATATATAGTGTTTGTGTGTGTACATATTTACCATTCATTTTTATATGACAGAACGTATTTCTGTTATTGAGTGGTACTGTTCAGCACTAATGATGTGGTCTTTCTAATATTTGGAATTACTTATATGTATCAATAAAAAAAATCACCCAAGCGCAGCAGTCATTAGGGTCTTTGAGGCTTTGGCAGCTCACTCTTTGACTCTTCACCTTCCAATCTGCATTGGTGATTTCTTCCTAAACTTATCCACCTTATTTCGTAGTGCAACCTTTCATTTGTGAGCTGTGTTTGTATGTTTTCGTCCCACCCAAGTCTGTGTATTTTCAAGTTCAAGTGTGGCTGTTCCTTGTGGATTTGTTTACTCGCATCGCTTGCATTCGTGTTTGCATGCCAAGAATCTGAACCACGAAAGACCAGTGGGGATTTAGGTAATCATGTTGTTCTGGGCAACACCCAGACCTTCTCATTTTGAGATACTCTGGGCATACTCGCGGTAATAACTGTCTCGATTAATTCATTACAGCCGCATGAGTGCTTTAGAGATTTTATCCCTCACCTTAAGAACCTTTGGGGCTTAATGTGTTGGGTGTACAGTTACAGATGTAAGTTTTGATCGAGGGTGTAGTTTTTATGATACAAATATAGATGTCTTTTCGTTGGTAGACATCTAGATGTAACTGCACAGAAATCGCATTCCAAATAAATGTATTTCTTTTGTGTCATTCTTAACTGAATTATAATTTAGCAAATGAAAATATATCAATGCAGCTGTATCTAGGGGTCCCAACTAGAACTATTTTATGTTTCTTCATGTTGTCTCTAATTTTATTTATGCAACAGTATCCAAAAGTTGAATTGGTCGATGTCTGCCAGAACTTGTGCTTACGACTGCAAACGTACGCAAGACGAGATGTTTACGAACTGCAGCAGCAACAACACCAGAAGGAGTAACAATTGTTGACGCCAGTCCATTGTCTTGGCGAGCGAGGAATGATAGGACCCACTTGAACGTTTATTATGTGTCGTCCTGGCACGGCTGGAGCGTGTCGTGACACGTGTCACGTATACTGAGGAGTGGAGGGAGTGGGAGTGGAGTGGGAGTAGATGATGTTAGCGTACTTCACACCTTACTAATTTTGTTATGGCCAGTAGTATATCTTAGTCCCAAGAACTTGATTTGTTCTTCTGAATACAATTATATGACGTCAACCAGAAAAAACATAGAGAACAATCATTAGAATGATTAAATCTTGTATTGAGGGAAGAAAGGGTTAAAATCCTTCGTAAGTATTAAAAAAATTGATTCTTTATTCTTCAGTAAAAAGGTTACGCCTTCTTTCGAGTTGGGTGGGGAAATGATTAGATCTTGTTTGTTCAGAGAAGAAGTCGATTCTCGGGGTCAGGACTGGATCCTTTGCATAAATGAATGGTCAGTTTTATGGCACCAAATAAAAAGGTTTAGGAGAAGGACCGTGGCACTGACCGCCGCGTTCTCGTTTTGAGTGCCGTCAAGGTGCCATATCGGGGGAGGGGGTTGCTCTGGCTTCGCCTCGTCGTGATATACTGACAGATAAGAATTGTTTAGGGACATGAAAAATATTGTAGACACGGGCAGCATAATAAACACGTGCTCCCATACACACACACTCTCTCTCGCGCGCGCGCACACACATACACAAACAAACACACACACACACACCCACACACACACACACACACACACACACACACACAAACAATACAAGGATTTAAGAGAAATTAGATATGGCGAGATACAGAGACGGGACACCACGAACGTAGCTCCCCTTCCCGTAAGATACAACTAGGTACAACTAGGTAAATACACACACACACACACGCAGGCACAAAGTCACACGTACACACACACACACACTGTATTCATGAGAATGGGCAGTGAAAGGGAAAATGATATAAATGGTTACTCGTTGAATAGATTCAAAAGAGCTGGCAGATGTGTTGACAGTGGGAGGAAGTATTTGTGGTAAATTGATATCAGCGTACTGAGAATTAACACACGTGTACACGTTCGCGGGTGCACACACACTTTCATACAAACGGGTGACAGTTAAGATATATGTACCCATTATATATAGACAGTCGATTTTATCCAGTGAAGTGTTGACTTCTTACCCGAAATCCTGCAAAGCGACGGCGCATTTCAGCAGTTTTGTTTTAATTTCCGCCGGGCGATTTTATTCAGCCGAGCGAGGTGGTGGACTGAAGGCAGCGTGGCCGGGTCGACGCCCCTCCCGGTTGCCGACCAATCGACTCGGTACTTTTTTTTTTAAGTACAGAATTAGAATGAAATGTGTTACAGTGAAGGCTGCAGCTATGTAGTGTCCAACGTGTGCGCGCGCACGCGCGTGTATGTGTGTCTGTGTGCGCGCGTGTTTTGAAGTCCAAGCCTATATTTAAACTGTGTTGTTTTGCCAGGCAAATTTCAGTTCTCAGCCGAGTTCAGAGTTGGGGTAACAGTTTGAGTTTCTCGCCGGATTATATAAAAATAAATTAATAACAGATGGATGAAAATTAAAAATCGTAGATTAATTCGAATATTGGATAACCAACCGCTGCAGGTACTGGTACCAGAAACCTTTTGAAACAGTTTTCTTGTCATAGTTATACAAATAAACATCGTCTAGTCGCTAACTGTAGCATATGACGAAACTGGTTCAACCATTCCCTCATAATCGGGAACTACCTTTGCCTAATGGAATCTTAACAAAACAACTTTATTGATTAAAAAATATATATAAAATTATTTGGGTGTTGAAATTATTTTTTTAGCTCCTGGGTTAAATAACTATATCATTACAGACGTAAAAAAGATAAGTGGCTGAATAAAATCTCCTGGCGGCAGTCAGAATTAAAGTGCATCTTGCCAATAGGGGTGGAAGGGTTAAGAACTGGAATAAATCAGTATCAAGAGTCAAATAAAGTAGTCACTCGAGACTCCTCCCTCCCTCCCGTGATGTCGAAGCTAAAGGCTGCCGGGATAGGTTACAAGATCCACGATAACCAATCATGGCGGCTTTTGGCTCTTTCGTCAGCGGGCGTGGGAGTTCAGGGTAGATTCCAAGATGACAGAGTAATTTGATCCATATGTTTGCATTACTGTTATTATTATTGTTGTTGTTGTTGTAGCTGCTGTTGCTGTTTTTTCATCGATTGGCAAATGATACTTAATCGAGCCAATGAGTCTGTCCCGGGTCTAAAGAATCGAGAACACCTAGAAAGGAGCTCCCAAAGCTTTAGGGCATAAGGAATATGCATTGTTTTGGGTTCGCATTGTAGTTGGTTGAGGGGTAGCCAGACGGGTTGAAAAAAGGAAGGAAGGTTTGGCGACCAGTGCCAACGTTGGCACCCTATCATGCGGTGCCAACAGCTGCTCGAGCGACCGTCGGGGTACACGTGGAAGGGAGGAAGGGAGGGGAAGAGGTCGCGATGATGCTCTACGATTACGAGGTAGATGAAAGGGAAAGGAACTGGAGGAAAGAGAATTGGGAGAGGAGACGAGAAAGGTGTGGAGAACAAGAGGGAAAAGGTGGTAAGAGAGGAGGGAAGAGGAGAGAAATTATCAGAAGAGGGAAGTGAAGGGAGTGGAGGAGAGGGAGTGGGGGAAGAGGTGAGAGGAGAGAAGAAAAGAGAGTTGAGGAGAAAGGGTGGGAGAAGAGAAGTAAAGAAAAGGAAGA
>NC_134812.1:18478492-18488492 GCF_046742065.1 Oratosquilla oratoria
GACACTAAAATCCATTAACCTGTAGACTTTTTTTAAGATCAATTCATTTCGTTGACGGGGAACTCCCCCCACCACCTGTTCTGTAAAAAGTTGAAACCTTTCTTGTTTAACTGTTAATCAGGAAGTGAGTGGGAGGGGTTTAGGGGAAATCTATTATGAAAATAGCCTCCATTATTATTTTATAAATATGGGAGGGAACATTTACATTGCTAGTCTGAAAAGGGGTAAAAGAAAACAATAAGAATTTGGAGATAAAGTGGAGGATTTTAAAGACTTGAAAATGACCTACAACATGATACAAGACTTTGTTGGTGTTTTAAGGAGAGTTTGCCACTGGAAGTCGTGGGTCTCAAGGCAGTAGAGGTCGTTCTGCCATGCAGGCCACTTGCCTCAACTAGGAAGTCATGTACTCCTGAAATTGCTACACAGGAACTTGAAGACCCGTCCTCACGCGCGCTGGCTCAGGCGGACCTTAGCGCGCACACGCACACATATAACACCTCTCGCGCAAATACACACGCACGCGCGCACCTACGGAGGGGTTGTTGTATTTTTGTAATTAAATGAATTTGAGATGGGATAGCGTTTGAATTAAACTTCAGTCGTTCAAGATGAAAATAGGTGGACACGCTCTCTCTCTCTCTCTCTCTCTCTCTCTCTCTCTCTCTCTCTCTCTCTCTCTCTCTCTCTCTCTCTCTCTCTCTCTCTCTCTCTCTCTCTCTCTCTCTCTCTCTCTCTCTCTCTCTCTCTCTCTCTCTCTCTCTCTCTCTCTCTCTCTCTCTCTCTCTCTCTCTCTCTCTCACACACACACACTCTCACACACACTCTCTCTCTCTCTCTCTCTCTCTCTCTCACACACACACACACACACGTATGCATGCATGGTGGGCCATCATGAAATTGGCGTTCAGATTGAATTAACCAGGACAGGGTGAAAACAATAATCGTACACTTTTAAGACTGGGTCTAGATTGCGTAACAGTGTCATGGAATTCAGTAGTGAAAAAAAAATCCAGAGCGACATTGAAAGATTTTAGAAACTCTAGTAGACTGACATGGAAACGGAGAAAGGTAAAACTAGATAAATTAATTCAGGGGGAAAGAAGGGAGAGGGGTAGGTATTTGTGATCCTCTGTATCAGTGGTTTCCAAACCGTGGAGGCGTGAGGAGGATACAAGGGCTGGGGGACGTGTAGTCATCTACTCAAAAATCCACGTTTAATAAGAATAATTAAATTGTTCCAAGAACAAGTGTCTGCCGATACATATGTTTTGTATTGATATATAAATAAAAAATATATATATATATATATATATATATATATATATATATATATATATATATATAATTTTAATATAAATGAAAAAAGAGGGGGCTGTGGGTCTTCTGGAAGCAAAAAAGGGAGCGTCTTATAGTTTGGGAACCATTGCTATACATAGACACAAAAAAAGTCTTTATCTAAAGAGCAATTATTTGAAGGTTTCAGGTGAAATGATGGAGAGAATACGGTATAAATATTCAAAAAGCAACAAGAAAGATGTGAAGAGTTGACTTTCGAGGCAGAAAAAAGTAAATGAAAAATATGCCATGGAACATAATTAACAAGAAGAAATATGAAAAGCTCAGAAGAATGAAGGAGACAAAGAAGAATGTAGGAGTCGGAACTGAAATATGCTGTGTATGTATGTATGTGTGTATATATATATTATATATATATATATATGTATATATATATATACACGTGTGTGTGTATAGACAACACATACATGCATACACATAATACATACATACATGCACCTCCTCCCAAAAAAAAAGGAACCAATAGTTAACCAACCACAGAACGTAACCAATAGACACGAGGGCAAAATAACAAAAACGCAAAATGTATCTAGACACTCTCAGACCCGCCCAGATGAACAAAATCGCGTGCGAATTAACACGTTGTAGATACTGATCTGCAGAGGACTGGATTGCATCCAGAGCATTTAGAATTCAAAACAGGCCATGCCATGTACTATTCAAGTATGAATTAGTTAAGAAATAAGATAAAATTAAACAGATAAAAGAAAAGATAAAGTAATTGTTTATTGTCTGACTTCGTCTTTGAAAACTTGTGTTAAGTAAATACAACAAGGTGAGTACACACCCGAACACACACACGTACATGCGTACATGGATGCACACGCGCACGCTCGCATATACATTCACGAGGGAAAACTGACCACACAGACCTTGTGGGGCCTCTGGGAGGAACAGCACGTAATACATATTAACCTTGCAACGTAAGAGGAACAAGCAGGAGATACGAAAGAATAGAAGAGAGAGAGGGAGAGAGAAGGGGGGAAGGAGAATTATTTTTTTGGTGTTTGCGTGTCACCTGAACATGTTGTGTCCGTCTGTCCGTCTCCCTGACAGTTTGTCTCTGTCTATCCGTCTGCCTGTGTGTCCGTCGTTTGTGTCTGCATGGCATGCCTGCTTGTGTTCCCTTTGCTATTGTGTGCTTGTGGGTTAGTTGCCCTGGGCGCGTGCAGGCGGAAGGCGGATGGTCGGTTCCCCTCTTCCCGTACCAGATGCACACTCGGCCCATGAATTGTCGTCGCTGTTTCCAAAAAGGCTCGGACAAAGTCAGGCCAGTTGCCCATTGGCGTGAACAAAATATTTTGAAAAGTGTGGCAGTATTTGATATCGCTACAGGATTTGTCGTCGTAGTTTCCAAAAAAGTTCGGTTGTAGGAGGGCCAGTTGGCCATGGACGTGAACGTAATGTTATGGAAACTGGGACAAGACTTGATATCGTGACTAGCGTCGGATAGCTTCCAAATCGGCGTGTGCCCTGAGGGAACCGCACAGGGGAACCGCATCGCCGCCGGGTGTTAGCGGTTGTTGTTGTTGTTGTTGTTTGGTTCGCTCAGTCTATTCCTCTTGAGTACTGAATCGTGTTGATAATTACAATGGTACTTAACATCGTCGCCATCATCGTCGTCGTCTTCGTCTTTTCCTCATCCTCTTATTCCTTCTCCCCCCTCCTCCTCTTCCTCCTCCTCCTCCTCCTCCTCCTCCTCCTCCTCCTCCTCCTCCTCTTCCTCCGCCACCACCACCACCACCACATCGTCACCATCATTCCCTTCCTCTCCTTGTTCCCTTTCTCCATCCCATCTATCTCTGCTTTCTGTTTCTTCTCTTTCCCTCTTTAGTCTTTCTTCTTTTTATTTTTCTCCTCCTTTTCTTCCTCCTTTTTTTATTTATTTTCTTTCCACTTCCTCGGTTAACGGTACATAACCGCCGAACAGAAAAGGAAATAAAAAAAATTGAAATGACGACCCCAGGTTCGTTTTTGACTCGCAATGGAAAGGGAGTTCGATCAACTTCGCGGTTGGCCCAGGGTCGAGGTTGAAAATGGGGCTTGGATAAGGTTGAGGTTGGCTGATGGATGGGGAGCGGGACCTTCAGAGGGGCGGGGTCGGTGGATGAGGGTCGGGGCGGGGCCTGGAGGCGTTGGTCATCCATTTCTTGTAATTAGTGAGTGTTCGGGGTTGGAATGAGGTAAGGTAAGGGTTGGGGTGGAGTGAGCAGGGGAAGAGAGAGAGAGAGAGAGGGAGAGGGAGGAGAAAGAAGTCGTGATGAAGGGAGGAGGAGGAGGAGGAGGAACGAAGGTAGAAAGGAAGTGAATTAATGTGGAGGGTGAGCGGGAGTGGCAGGAGGGCAAGAGGAAGTCCACGGCTACTGGATTGATGAGCGTGTGTGTATGTGTGTGTGTGTGTGTGTGCGTGTGTGTGCGTGTGTGTGTGTGTGTGTGTGTGTGTGTGTGTGTGTGTGTTTTCTTATCCTATATACCTAGATGTATGTATCTCATTGTACAAGGAAAGGAGCAATATTCGTGGGGTCCTGTCTCATAATCTCCAATTATTATCATACGTGTGTGTGTGTGTGTGTGTGGTGTCCGTGTGTGCGCGAGTGCACGTGCATGTCCGGATTAAGACCATGAGAGGTTGTAGGCAGTGCAAGGCTTATGGCGCCCTCATATACATGATTGTAATTCAGAATAAAAACAATACTAAATCGTAAAAACGAATTGTTATTTTCTTTGTATCGAAATACCGTATTTATTGTGATTGGACTTATGCATATGTATGTTTTTCGTTTATTGTGGGGCTCTGGTTCAGTTGTACCTTGTACCATTATAAATCGGAAAAAAAGTGGAGTCCCTTTTTCCCGCGAGGTACAAGGGACGTGTTTATTTTACTTAATGGTTAATTCAAGAACTGCGCGTACGTGTGTGTGTGTGTGTGATTCACCATGGTCTTGGATCACGTGTTGGATCGACATCTATTTCCCTCCCGGAACAGAGTTCAGAGCTCATACATGACCGATCTACGGGTAATGATGTGACCTTACACGCACACACAAAAACACCCAACTCCCTGCCCACGAGATTTGGAGTAACGACTCGCAGTACAGAGATACTGAAATTATTTCAGTCCTGGGCGAGATTCGAACCCGGACCTCCGTAGTGGTAGTCGGGAACTAACCACTGCGCCATGAGAGAGAGAGAGAGAGAGAGTGTGTGTGTGTGTGTGTGTGTGTGTGTGTGTGTGTGTGTTAGAGAGAGAGATATTTAATATGGTGTTGTAACATGAGTTAGAATCGTGATCGATAGATGTTGCCCGCCCGGATGATAGCTTAGAGTAGAAGACCTATCTGTTGTCGGTGTTGTACACATGCGCCCCATCCTCTTACTCATGGGGGATGTTAACAGCTTACGATGTTCATAAAATATTTAATCCGCGAACGGGGATCGAATTCGGACTTCCGGCGGAAGAAGCCTGTGCGTGCGTGTGCTCGTGTATAAGTGTGTATTTCTATGTGTGTGTGCAAATATGTAGTCAAAGATATACATGTTGTAAGTGAGGTGGCTGAATGTCTTGGGTTTCAGATGAATGAGGCTGCGTGACATGGGTGAGAGATCGTGGATAGGCCCACCATATAAGGGGGCAGGGAAACATTGGGGGCGTGTCACACAAGACCAGTAGGCTTAACCCAACCCTGGTCAATGAACATATCTTGTGGCTGAACAAAATCATTAATAAATAAATATATACAGATATGTATGTGTGTGTGTTGCAGTAATTCACACACACACGTGAAAATAGTTCGCAAAAAAAAAAAAAAAACACTGGGAAATAAGTAACTTAGTCCGAACGTGTTTGTCTATTTAAGACATCTTCAGGGAATACTCTCAACTCTTAAAAATAATGCTGCGCGGCTCTGGTCCGTAGGGATGCAGCTAAAAAAATCTAAAGCACTGACTGTATTACCTAAAGCTGTCTCATATAGACGAACATGTTCGGACTAAGTTTCTTATTTCCCAGTGATTTTTCTACACACACACATATATATATATGAATGATATACACACACACCAAAAGGTTTTCTCCCCTTATAAGAGGGTGGCCAAATCAACGCACACACATATACCATAAACAAATAAATCCGTTCAATCACCCCTCCCATCTCAACACCACCCTGCTTGGCAGCCATAAAAGATCAGAGCTGTACTCCCCCATTAATGGGTTACCTCGAGGTGGTGGTGGTGTAGGCTTAACCCCGGCCCGTGGATAAGGTTTCAGTCAAATGAGGGTCCAGTCGGGGGAGGAATGGGGCCTGGACGGATGGAGACTCCAGTCACGCTTCCAGGATCTGGAGGGGATTCAGTGTGATTGAGACCCGGTCGATTCGACCAAAAAAAAAAATCACTAAAGTAGTTTCGATGTGCACTGACGCCATCTTCAGGAGATAAGGAATTAGGAGCAGAATATTTATCTCGCACTTATTAAGATGGTGGTGCTCACCAGAACGCTTTATGGATAGAATTTCGGTAATATATTATTTTTTATCTTTATTTATTTATGCATTTACCTGTTGATTTACCTATCTATTAATTTATGTTTATCTATTTTTTTTAAGACTAGGAGCTCCTATTACATTTCCCGTTTCTTTTGCAAAATTCTGAACCATTTACCAAATTTTTGTATAAATGTCAGATTACAGTTTTCATCGTGCATCGATATTTCATTAACTCAAACGGTGAGGTTGGCGAGGAACCATTGGTTGAACAGAATTGCCGGGCGGGATCCAGAACAAATGCGGTCTATGGGTAATCGACATATAACAACTCGCTTGGTGGAAGCCAGAATCTGATGAACAAGAACGACCGTTATCCACAGGTTAACTATCGAACAATCCGCGGCCCCAAGGTACCCGCCCACGGCCATCCGATTGGCTCATAAATCACTGTCAGAAGAAATGTTGTACTGTGTGTATTATTGTGAGGGTTGGTCTGTATAAAATGACATGGTCTGTGTCGAATTCGCGGTGTTTGTGTCTGGGATGTAATTACAGTGTCTGTTTCCCGCCCGATTCTTCGGTGTAGCTTCAGTCTTGGCTAAGCGATTCCGTAACAGTTGATGGGAATGTGTCGGGCGTGATGTGGGTTTTAGATCTACGAGCGTCTGAACCAGAAGGGTGGGGGGTGGGTGGGCGTGTCGAGACGGGAGAGGATGGGCGTGGTTGGACGGAAGGGCGTGGTCGGCCAAGGGGGGCGTGGTCGATTCTCCCGAATGGGTAGTACTTCTGCTGCAGTGTGCGTTTCTGATACTGTAGCCTGCTGCCGCTGTTGCCTGGGACTCTAGTGAAAGGGAAGAAGACCATTTGGCCGAAGGGATGGGGTCTGATAAGGGGCCAAATAAGTAAGATTTAAGAGAGACGCTAGAAAGGAGGGATAATAGAGGTTAAGAGTAATCAGCAGTCTTTTGTGAGAGGAGGTTAGTCTCCACTCTTAGAAGGCTGCGTAGCTCTGGTCCGTAGGGATGCAACTGAAAATCCCCAAAATACTGACTGCATAGGTTTCATACAGTGGAGGGTGGCCAAACGATTGTGGACATGTGGAGTCTTGTGACGTAATTTTTAAACTTGTTGGCTGCCAAAAGTGGTGGTATCCACTCAACTGAATAAAACCGCCTGGCGACAGACGGTGATAAATCACCGAGTACCCCTCGATACGGAAGGGGGTGTTCCAAATATCTTTCACCCCTTCGTGACTGAATTCGTGTATTGTTGGCCGGAACGGAATGAATTAGTGCCCCTGTTCATATAATGTTGGAAGCCTGGTAGGCTACCGTCTTCCAAATGAATACAAGCGCTCTCCTACAGAGAGAATAAAATCGCTGAAGAATGTCTCGGCGTGAACGGGTCCATCGAAATGGTTTGGTGATGCAATTGTTCTGGACTGTAGTTCGCCTACGCTTCTATCGTTGTGAACCGTCCCGCGCTTTAGTGATGGTGAAGGGAGGCGGGTTGTGCTCTCTGCGGGTTTCCCTCAGTTGAATAAAATCGCCTGGCGGCAGCTAGAAGAAGTACTCGGGGCATAAAACCTCCAACGTGTGCGTAACCTTTACCCTGCAGGGGTTTCTCTTATGCGAATGAAATCGTCTTGAACGAATCAAGTAAAACGCAGCGAGGTGTTTAAGAGTATATTTAAGCACTTCGGACGAGGACCTGTTTCTGTATTGATTTATATTTTCTTCTTCATCATTCTTTTTCTTTTACTTTTCCCCTTTTTGTAGTAACTTGCTTTTAGTATACAGTAATATACATATAAGTGGCAAGAGACTACTTCAAGAGTAGTTTCGTTCATTTTTCGTGAAATGTTATCGAAGGTGCTCTAACCTGGCCTAAATTCTCAACCAATGCCCCCCCCCCCCCCAAAAAAAAAAAAAAGTGAGGACAGAGACGGGACGGGGATGGGTATGAGAATAGTTGCGCAGAGAGAACTAAGCTGTCGAATGGCTTTCGGCGTTTCTTGGTCACTTCGATTCGTGGGGAAACTCCCGGGATTGGGCGAGGAGGCACTTGACAAGGGTATGAGTGTGTGTTGTACTCACACCCAGCAAATTCCAATGTAGATAACTTCACTGTTAATGGCACAAAGTACATGAAACTTACAAAGACGACTCACTAGCAATATATCTTTATTTCTGAATTGTTTCTAGACAAGTTGATAAACATTTAAAGTGACTGGACGCCATAGGTCGCCATCGGACGCGTTTGGACGCATTTTAGGATGTCCGCACCCAGCTGGACTTGTTTGTTAGGATGGACTTGAAACTGCGCTGGTGGCGTAATCGGGAGCGTGTTGGTCTCGCATCCGTTTCGTTGTGGGTTCGAATCCCGCTCTCCTTTCCCAGCAGTGTCTGTTACCTGCCCCAACAGTCCAAGCACATTGAGCGAAGATGACTGCTTCGGACACAGTTATGCGCCTTCTGACGTAGGCTCCTCTCCTTCCTCCTTCCGTCTTCAACTGGACTGGGCCGGACATCGGTTTGGCGTAGACTGCCCAGGGCTATGGATGTGCTGGATTTGGATTGGATCAGTGGTTTTCCATGGGCCTCGCTGGAAGGCAGGCTGGTAGGCAAATACTCGACAGACAGGTAGGCGGGTAGAAAGGTAGACGGTCAGATGGGCCGACAGCTCGGGTAGGCAGGTAGGCAGGCAGGCAAGCAGGTTGGGCAGGCAAGCAGGTCGGGCAGGTAGGCGGGGTGTCGGCCTTCGGCGGGAGGTGTTTAGTCGTGTCGTAATTGCCATCAAGGTTTTCTTGTGCACGCCGCCGCCGCCTCCGTCGCCTCCGTGCAGGAGCCGTCTGCTGACTCCGTCCGGAGGAAAGTTTTCGTTCAAGTGTAACAGTACTAACCCAGTCAGGCGCTAATTCGGCCGGAGGAGGAGTAGGAGGAGGAGGAGGAGGGGGAGGAGGAGGAGGAGGGGTAAGGGAGGCGGTGGTGAGGTAGGTGGAAATATCGGTGAAAGAAGTGTTGACGGCGTAAGCAGTGGTGATGGTGGTGGTTGAGGCGGTGGTGGTGAAGTTGTTGATTGAGGTGAAGAGGACAGTAGAGGTGACGGTGAAGGTAATGATGGAGGTGTTGATGGTACAGGCGACGCAAGAAAATGGGCGCTACGAGATGGGGCTGGATATAATTCTTGACGTGTGGCCACCATCCGCTTCGTCAACTTTGTATAGATACGAACTCGAAAGAGTTATGTTCGTAGCACAGTGAGCGCCGTTTTCATGAAGTTGAACAGTTTATTTTTTACCGGTTTGTCCTGTACTATGTCATTCAACTGGAGGGTTGACTACTTTGTGTTGTTTGATTGCATTTTGTTTTTATTTGTGTTTGTGTTCGTCTACCAGCTTGTCTGCCGTTCTTTTTACTTGCACTCTTGTCTCTATTAATATTTTCGAATACTTTTTCAATTCTCCCTTCTTCGTTTTCCCTTGTTCCTTCTACTCTACCCTTCCTCTTTCTCCTCTTCCTCCTTCTCACCTTCCTCCTTCCCTCTCCTCCCCAACCTTTCTTTCCAGGTGAGTCGAGCACATTTGAGTGAGGAAGCATTTTTCTTGCGTTGGTCCTCACCTTTGAAATTCGCACCTTGACCGTATTACCCTCGTTGGTATTTTCCATTTCGCTCCTTCCATCCTTTGCGTCATTTTGCGGTGTTCAAGTGGATCAAAGGGTTTAACAAGGGTGATGCAAACAAGGTCATCATATTAAATCAACAGGGCAGGACTCGCAGTAATGGTTATAAACTGGACAAATGTAATTTAAAAAGGAAATAGGTAAGAATTGGTTTATTAATAGGGTGGTCGACGAATGGAATAGACTTAGTTTCAGCGCTTACTACATGGTTACTATCAGTTGTTTTAAGAAACGATTAGACAACTTTATGGATGGGGATGACAGGTGGTGATGGATACGGAGCTGCCTAGTGTAGGCCTTATGGTCTCTTGCAGTCTCCTTCATTCTTATGTTCTTATGTTTTTATTTCCCCATAGAGGGACTTGTCTTCGCCTCACTTCTTCGTCATGGCACTTACCGTCGTGTCACTTTCTACTAAGGTTACATTAACTTAATTGTATTTCCTTTGCCGTGTATTAGGAAGTAGTGCTCTTG
>NC_134812.1:18493492-18495992 GCF_046742065.1 Oratosquilla oratoria
AAGTATGAGTGGACGGGTGGTCAGGTGAACACGGAAAACGGTCTGAATTTTACTCTTTTACTCTTCGTCAAAGAATTTGGGTCTTTCGTGATTATGTGCCGCCGCGTTGGTTGCCATCTCGCCACGCACAGCGTGCACCCGAGTTCGAACGCGGCTGTTGTTCTCAGTGATTACTACTTGTGGCAGGCAGTCTGAACACGTTGGGTAAAGATGGCGTCACTTTGGTCGGGCGTTTTATTGCGTAAAATCCTTTACTTCTACTTTTTCTTGTTCCTCTTCTTTTTTTTCTTCTTCCTCTTCTTCTTTTTCTTCTTCTTCTTCCTCATCATCTTCATCTTCTCATCTTCTTCTTCCTCTGCTCCTTCCTCCTCCCTCCTTCTCAGCTTCTTCCTCTGCTCCTTCCTCCTCCTCAGCTTCGTCTTCTTCCTTCTCCTTCTTATTCTTCTCTGTTTTCCGTTTTTATTCTTCTTTGTTTCCACCCCGGTATTTTCCTGCCTCAGCATCCATCACTTCGTGATAGACTCCTGTGCTTGGTGCTCACGGGGTGTAGAGGGCGTTGGTTCCGCTTTCACCCGTGCGGGTGGTCGCTACTACACTTCTGGAAGCGTCAGCCGCCGCCGCCGCCGCCACCGCCGCCGCCACCGCCGCCACCGCCACAAGAGCCGCCTCGGACAGAGCCACAACACGAGATTAGCAGTCCCACCTAGCAGTAATAGCGCGCGTCTCCTCAACCTTCACTTCACGAAGAAAAGAGAAAGAAAGAAGAAGAAAGAGATAGTAGAAGTCTGCTTTTTGGATTGGTCAAACTCTCTCTCTCTCCTCTCTCTCTCTCTCTCTCTCTCTCTCTCTCTCTCTCTCTCTCTCTCTCTCTCTCTCTCTCTCTCTCTCTCTCTCTCTCTCTCTCTCTCTCTCTCTCTCTCTCTCTCTCTCTCTCTCTCTCTCATGATTGTCTGGGAAAGTCAAACCAGACCCATGACTTACTGTATATAAATGTGTGTGTGTGTGTGTGGATACCTTTGTCGTCTTATAATAAAGATGTTTTCACATCAACAAAACTATAGTAGTAATAACAACAATAGTTCTGCAGTGTCACGTGTCAGGAATGTGTCCGCAGTAGTTCCCGTACGTGCGTGTCATATGTGCACTTGTGTGTACATGCACGTTTGTGTTTGCGTGCGTGCGTGCGTGCGTGCTCATGCATAGCTGTAACTGAGATAATGGCGGATTGGCTATTGAGTGTCATACATTGTTACAATGGACTTCGGGTGTGGGTGTTAACAGACACTTGTCTCTTGTGATGTAGTTATTTATTTGTCTATTTTATTTTATTAATTTGTTTATTTGTTTACTTGTTATTGTTTTTTATTTATTCGTTCTTTTATTTGTATTTTATTTTTATTTATATAGATTTGTTGTTATTTTTATCATTATTATTATTATTATTATTATTATATTATTTTTGTTGTTGTTGTTGTTAATGTTATTATTCCCGATTAAATGAACTGCCTTGATGTGGATGTGCTGTTATGTCAGAAGCAATGGGCGAGATGCAGAGAAACCAAGAAAAGAGGGAGGGAGGGATGTTGAATGGGAGTGGAGTATGTGGGGATGAAATGGGTGGGAGTGGATTTATCCCTTTGATTTTGGTTACCTCCCATGTAAGGGGAAAAACATTTGTTACATGTTATCTTTATTATAATTATTTTGATGTACTTATTCATTTATATATTTGTTTATATATTATTTTTTATTTCTTTTTTTATTGGGTGATTTTTGCAGACCTTGCGTGAGAAGCTCTTGATGTGCGGGTTGATTACATGTATTCAGTTGTGGAGGTGATTGTGGGGCGTTCACTCAAGTCATGAGTACAGCTTAAATGGCAAGACCTTTATGTAGTGCATTTTTACGGGTTTTTTCTGTTTTTTGTTTTAGAATGTTATACTGTATGTCGGGCAAGGTTTACCACTACTGCTGACACTTGATTCGCCCTTGGACATTCCCCGGAATCATACACGAGCGCGTGCGCGCACACACACACACACACACACACACACACACACACACACACACACACACACACACACACACACACACACACACACACGAGCGCGCGCGATAACAGGAAAGCACTTGAAACTTGTGCTGAAATATAGGGTGTCGTACGTAAAAGGAGGAAGTGAGGGAAGTTTGCAGGAGTGACGTGGCAAAGACGGGTAGTGTTGAGAGTCGTGGAAGAGTTTGGGTGATGGTGATGAAGATGGTAAATGATGAAAAGTCGATGAGGAAAGATTTTTGACAACAAAAGGTGCTTACTACGCTGCCGTCGCAGCAAGAGCCTGTGTGTGTGTATGTGTGTGTGTGTGTGTGTGTGTGCGCACGCTTTTATTTTTACATTTTTATTTTTAGGCGAGGTGACAGCTCGAGGTAGAAAAGTTGAAGGTGCGAGTAGAGCAGTTGATTTAGGTTAGATAAGTTTTTTTTTGAAAGGTTAAGTTTGGTA
>NC_134812.1:18500992-18505992 GCF_046742065.1 Oratosquilla oratoria
AAAGAGCAATTACAAAATTGGCACCAACACTCTCAAAACTATCATATGAAGAGAGACTAGCAAAACTTGAACTGCAGACACTGGAGCAAAGAAGAGAGAGAGGAGATTTGATAGCTATTTACAGAATCATGAAAGGCATAGAAGTTATTGATAGAGAGAATCTGATAAAATGGGATGATGGAAACACAAGAGGACACGGAAGGAAAATCAAGAAGGACAGCTATAGAAGAGATCTGAAAAAGAACAGCTTTCCTCACAGAGTAATAGACAGTTGGAACAAGTTGGATGAAAAAATAGTGTGTGCAAGAACAATACATGAATTTAAAAATAGTTTAGATAAAATGAGATATGGAGACGGGACCCCACGAGCGTAGCTCTCCTTCCCGTGAAATACAACTAGGTAAATACAACTAGGTAAATACACACACACACACACACACACACACACACACACTCACTCACTCACTCTATACGTCCCCTTTTCATTAAATAATTATCTTTCCCTGAACCCATTCTTGTGATTGCCTTAATGATCTTAATGAATGGTTGACGGTCCCCGTCGGCTGATTGAAATAAACGTCTGCCTGCTACTAGAAGAAAAATACACAATAAAATCGCCCGGCGGTTGGTTAAGCAGACGTACGAGTCGTTAGTAGGATTGAAAAGCGTTATGTAAGATAAGATTAACTCTCCTCAGGCTTTCCCTTCGGGTGAATAAAATCGCCTGTCGAAATATTTGGGTCTTGAAGAACAGTGACATGCATGCACCTGCTCAGAAGCGATTCAGCTTATATTATTTTGGAAACGTTTGAAGAAATGAATGAAAGAAGGAAGAAAGGCAGACGATTCAGGCGAGTAGTGATACTTTTGTAGCAGTGCACCCTTTACTGGAACGGTTGTGACGCTGCCAGTGCAGCGTTCGTTGTCAGAAAAAATGTAAGGCCTGTTTACTCAGGCCTTTAATTTCATTTTTATTTTATCTGTTTATTTATATATTTATTTGTTTATTTATTTATTATTTTTAGGCCGGTTCCACCAGCCACAATTCTTCATGGCTGCATTCTTGCTCACCCCCACCCCCTGTGTGTGTGTGTGTGTGTGTGTGTGTGTGCGCGTGTGTGTCATTGTTTGCCCCCTTCGTCTTCATTTCTGCCCCTCTTCGTCTACTTCCTGTTATTCTTTCCGTTTCTCACTCTTCTCTCCTCTCCCCCTTTCGCTTTTTTTCTTTTCTTTTTTCTTCAGAATTCCTCTCCTTGCGCCTCGGCTGTTTTTCCCTTCGCTACTTGAGTTTTTATTTTTATTTTTTTCGTCTAATTGGCCCTTTTGGCCCTCGTCAGTCTTTCTCCCCCTCCGTCTCTTCGTCCTGCTTGTTCTCCTCACCCTGTTCTTCCTCTTCTTTCCCCTCCTCTTTCTCCTCCTCTCCTTCTTTTACATCCTCCTCTTTCTCCTCCTCTCCTTCTTTTACATCCTCCTCTTTCTCCTCCTCTCCTTCTTTTACATCCTCCTCTTTCTCCTCCTCCTCCTCATCATCATCTACATCATCCTTCTCTTCTTCCTCCTCTCTTCTACTCTCTTGTGCACCCCGTTATGGCCTCAGCTCTCCTTTGCCTTTCTTCCATCCATCCATCCATCCATTCTTGCCGTTACCCTCGCCTTCTTTTATTCGTCCCCAACTTACCCACCTCTTTTGTCCATTCCCTCTTAATGTCCTACTTGGGCATTGCTGTTCTTCCTTCTTCTTCACTCAAAGTCTTCCTCTTGGTCCTCCTCTTGCGGTAGCCTTCCTACTCTCTTCTCTCCATCCTCCCCATTCCCCTCTTTGCCTCCTCCTCCCCCCCTCCTCCTCCTCCTCCTCCTCCTCCTCCTCCTCCTCCTCCTCCTTCTCCTCTTCTTCCTCCTCCTTTACCTCTTCTTTATCCTCAATCGAAGTCCACTTCTGAACAAAGGCCTCCCCGAACTTCTATGATTCGCACGAACGTGTCAACATTTGCCGCGTCACTCCTGCGTCACTCCATCGCTCAAAGATGTTTCTATACCGTATTATTGATGACGTGTTTTGTGTAGTCAGTATTTCAGACTTCCCCACGGACCAGTTCACTCAGTGACAGTGATTGGTGACAAATTACCTGTCTCTCTCTCTCTCTCTCTCTCTCTCTCTCTCTATATATATATATATATATATATATATATATATATATATATATATATATATATATATATATAAAAGGAGGCTAATCACTTTTACCTTATTTCCTATACCACTTCCTAGACTCCACCTCTTTGGAGCGATTTTGTCCCAAAGGAAGGAAGCGCTGGTTATTGCGAAAAGACTACTCCAGCATACCGTGCTCGCCCTCGTCCTTCACCCTTAAATCGCTTATCATTGACCTTCTGTCCTTCTTGCGAGACGACGGCGGCGACGACGACGACGACGTGGCCCTCAGACATCATTCCTTTGGGGCCAAGATTGCGAGATTGGCGTCATGCGTGTAATGGACGGACACATCATGGCGCCTATTTTCTTTTTTTATTTCTTGTGCCGATTGTTGTTGTTTTACGCTTACTTTTCCTTCTTCTACTCGTTCTTCTTCTTCTTCTTTTTCTTTTTTTCTTCTTCCTCTCCTTCTTTTCCTTCTCCTTCACCTTCTTCTTCTTCTTCTTCTTCTTCTTCTTCGCGTTCTTCTTCTTCTTCTTCTTCGCGTTCTTCTTCTTCTTCTTCGCGTTCTTCGCGTTCTTCTTCTTCTTTTTCTTCATCTTCATCTTCTTCATCTTTTTCATTATTTAGCACTCGAATATTTCTCTCCTGTAGAAGGTACCGTTTATGCACAGTTCCCTCGAGTCTGGTCGTGGTAAACAAGAACAAAATAGTTTTCATTAAATCTATTCACTGACTTGAATCAATCGTATGATAATGTGGTCAGTATTACGATGTGGAGTGATCGACCGAAGGGAGTGGAGGATTCATCTGGATTAGAAATAATTGAAGGTGGAGATGTGTGGATTAATGGGAGAGGCAGAAGATTCTCGTGAATCCATTAAGCCAGATCTTCATTTCGATTTAACAGTAAGAGACCGGGTCGGTCGTAGTGAGGCGACTCCTGGCGGAGCTGTGTTCTGTTGGTCGGGCGGGACCTCGCTGGCGTCACACAAGCGCGCCGAGTGACTGGCAAAAATGTCAATTTTTTTTTTTTTTTTTTTTTTTTTTTTTTTCTCCCTTCAACACGGCGACGCTTTTTATCGCCAAAGGACAGGCGATTTTATGCCACTGAGAGAGCGGTACCTGGCCTGCAAGCGGCCTTGATCGATCGAGACCCCGAGAAGGCCTGAGACCTTAGCCACGAGCTGCATGGTATCGCCTATCCCTAGGCGAAAAAAAAAAAAAAATCCATAAAAGATGCGTCGCCATGTTGAAGGTGTTAACTTGCAGAAGTGTTTGGCATATTGGCACGCGATGCAGAAAACGCGAGAATGGCGTGGAAGGTCACTTGCTAGGTCAGCTAGATTAGGTCGAATGTTTAGGCTGTATTTAATCCTAAACCAACTAGATTAGGTCGAAGGCTTAAGGTGCATGTAACCTTAAAGTAATGGTGTTAGCTACGAGAGAGAGAGAAGGGGGAGTGAAAGAGTGAGAGAGAGAGAGAGAGAGAGAGAGAGGGGGGGAAGTGAGAGAGAGTGAGAGAGAGAGAGAGAGGTGAAGCCAGGGCTGATGTCGGCCACCAGTGACCCTTGGAGATGGAACTCTGGTCGACGTCGGTGGCACACGAGGCGAGATCGAGACTCGAGGCGTGACCGAATAACGTCAAAGCGTTGCATTCGTAAATCTGTTTATTCGCCAATGCAGTGAGTGATGCTGCACGGACATTCTTTGCACAGCCAATCAGCGATGGAGAAAATGAGGGTGGGGAAGTGCCTTTCATCCGCATTGAATAAATAAATAAATAAATAAATAAATGCACAGATAAATGAGATAGAGGTCTGGATGTAACATTAGATATCTTTTCCTCGTCTTCATCTCACTGTGAAATCTCCCTTCCTCTCCCCTAAGTTGTTCTTTGTTTTCTCCTTTCTACTATTGCTGCTTCCTATTCTTCCCTATTCCTCTGTCTTACCCCATTTCCCTTTCCCCTCCCTTCCCTCCAGTATTTCAGTCCTGCACACTCCTATTATTTCTTCCCTTTCTTTTCTCGCATCCTTCTTTTCCACCTTTTTCCTTTCCCTCCTCTTCTTCCTTCTCTATTCATCATCTACTCTCCTATTCCCTTTCCCCCAATTATCTCCCCAATTCTTCACCCCCCTCTCTCCCACTGTCGTTCTCCTGCCAAATGTTCTCCCTCCCCTGCCCCCCCCACACTCTCCTCCTCTCTCTCTCTCTCTCTCTCTCTCTCTCTCTCTCTCTCTCTCTCTCTCTCTCTCTCTCTCTCTCTCTCTCTCGCCTTTCTTCTTCTTTCCTTTTATTCTTCTTCCACACACTTCTTCCTCCCTCTTTCTTCTCCCTCCCCACTCTCTTCCTTCCCGTCTTTCCTTCCTCCCCACTCCCTCGCCTTGTTGTTTCCCTCTCCCCTCTCAGCGCCCCACAGCATCCTCTGCCCCCCCCCTCCCCCTCATCTGAGTAACTGCCCATCGTCGTCGTCGTCGTCGTTCCTTTTCCCTCGCCAGTAAGTGCTAATTGTTTTCTCGTAGGACAGAGGATGGCGCTTTGTTCTTTTCTCCATTGTGTTTGTGTGTGTGTATATGTGTATACTTGTGTGTGTGTGTGTGCAGGTGTGTATGCGTGTGTGTGTGTCCAGGTGTGCTGTGTGTGTGTGTGTGTGTGTGTGTGTGTGTGTGTGTGTTTCTGTATTCGTGTGTACGCTCGTGTGTTTGGGAGAAACGGGCAAAGAGAAAGGAAGAGAGGCAGGCAGGCAAAGAGTATGTAAAGTCGCCCTCGTATGCATACACGTGTTTATGCTCTAGCACGCAGCCTCGTTATCATGTGCACAGTTGCTTTACGGCCAAGTGTG